>NC_142013.1:63493619-63849026 GCF_049901735.1 Notechis scutatus | reverse complement strand
AGGTGAGGTGCCCCTCCATGTGAGTGACATCGAGTTGGCCATGCACCCAGTCATATGACCACCAAGCCACGTCCATCGAGCCACGCCCACAGAAGTGGTAGTAAAAAAATAATTGAATCCCACCACTGGTTATAGGTTTTGGGTTATCATGAAAGCATGGCACAGGGTAAACATGACAGACAGCTTTCCTTAGACCGAACGGAATGGATGGGGGTTATGTATGCAATTTCATGATAATTCAAATTTCTTTCCTAAGGTCAAAATTGAGGAGATATGCTTTGGGGATGTTATATCATTCTCTACTGAAATTCTTGTGAAGAAATATTGGGGAATATTGCTGAAGAAGGTGAACCCAGTCCAAACCCTTACTGTTTACATCTGATTAGTAAGAGCAGTCAAAATTATTTTTTAAAATCTATTGCAGACACAATAATGTAGTTGTAGATATCAACATTCATTCAATCCAATACTTCAGATACAAAGCAGAAAAGAGACTATTAGCCTCTTTCTTAATCAGGTGGAGTTAGTCTTTACAATAACTTATGTTTCATATACCATAACACTTTTAGTATATTTAGCATAATTTAGTAAATTATACTAAGCAGTATAATTTTAATGCTACTCATTTTAATAAGTATTACTTGCAAACCAATATCAGAGGTTATACATCTTTTAGTACTATTTATAGATTAATTTTAGTCTTCCTTTTGGCTAATATTTGACAGACTTTATGAATTAACCAGCACAAATATTTTAAATCAATAGATACTTATTCCTGTATAAAAAGCTTTTTTTTCCATATCCTTCAATACTTACTTCATAAAGATTAAAAAGAAAAATAGCCATTTACTTGTGAAATCAACATAATTGAAGTGAAAATAAGCCAATTTAGAGTACTGGTATCAGCATGAGAGGTTTACACATTAACAAAATTCTTTTCAGAAAAATTCAGGTCTTGTTATCATTTGACAAAATACAGTTAATAAGAACATCTGTTTTCAGTAACTGCTAATTGCTGTTATTTAGTTAAACCAATAACAACTTAGGGGATAAAAAAGCAAGCCTGAACAAATATTGTCCAGTTTAAACTCCCTTAAACAGAAGGGTAAAAATTGTGCATAAATGGAGTTGCACATCTGTTCATCAGTCAAAGTTAAGACAAAATCCTTTCTAATATGTAGCCTAAATTCTATGTATTTGTATAGGCCTACAAAGTGATATGCATATCTACTAGTTACATACTCAATAAAACCTCTGTAGGGTTTTCAAAATGTATAATTGCATCTCAAAATTATCGGTTTTGCAACCAAAAGTACTCATTCCCACCCCAATTCAAACATTTCCTATTTCCAGATTAAAAAAGAAAGTTTGTGGAACTAAAATATTAAATGACTTAAATACATTAATCTCCAAAGTAAAAATAACATATAAATATCATTTGTGAATTTGTGAAATACATTCACACTTGTTGTTTCTACTAACTTGAAATGGGCTTGCCTCTTTTTCTGTCAAACATTAATAAGAGGGAAACAGAAAATGGAAATGGGCATATGAAAAAAAATGAACAGAAACTAAAAACAAAAGTGAGGGAATGCAACAGCAGCAGTAATAGCAGGACACTTTGGCAAAAGTACTCACGCAGAATCTACTGGCCAGAAGTTGATCAGAGTAATAGGACTGCAAGACAAAAAATGAGGAGGTGAAGAGAGAGGCAGAAAAATCTTAGCAGGAAAATAATTACGGAAGGTTAAAAAAAAAACACCAAATCAAGAAAATTCAGTAGACTAACATGAATGTCCATGAAAGCAGCCAAAACATGAGAAAGGAAATATTAAAAGAGAAAAAATAGAAAGATAGCAAGCTGCAGTGCAATTTCCATTAAAACAAATTTTAATAACTAGCATATTTTTTTCTATTAATCTTACAGGAATACAAGGGACAGGTTTGTGAATTTGAATTTAAACATTAATGTCTCTGTATCAAGAGAAAAAAGGGCATGTTCATTTCTATGCACTCAACTATAAATTATAAGTAAATAGAAGAATTTTCAAGCAATCATTAAGACAACATATATTTTTATTTTGTTAACAATTTAACTTAGTATAGGATTTGCAGCTGATAAAAAGCAAGGAGAATAGCAACCAAGACCACAGCTTGCCTTTTCCTTTCAATAAAAATAAACAAATATAATAGAAATGAACAAGATGTTATGCAGTCAGGAAATATAGGGAGCAGTGCCAATTGAGAAGCTCAGAACTTATCAAATGAGATATTATTAATATTCTTCACTCACGTTTCCATGTTGTCTCCTTCCAACACTGTTTGTACAGGCAAATAACCCATTCTTGGATGTTTTGCAAAGTATCTTTTGGTTCGGAATTTATTTTTTAATACCTTGGCAAAGTCACGGACATCTTCTCCTGAAGTAGTCTGAAAGCAATATTTCAGCAATAGAATTTTATTAGTTTTTTTTTTTTTTGCAAATTTTATACATCAGTTGTTTGTTTTGCAACTTTTAAAATAAACTGCGTCATAGTCATTTTACATGGCCACAAAATTTAATTCTATATCCATACTGGAAATATTCTCACAATCTGGTGATTTACAATTTACTATCAAATATATTTTTAGAATTTGCAAAATATATTCCTGAACATGATGGATACGAAGAAACATTTAGTTGAACATTAAGATTTTCCTCTATGCTTTTAGCCATTTTCTACAAGACAAAACTCTATGATTGCAAGATTACAATACATTAAATGTTAAATATGTATGTCAAATCCATGATATTATGTAATTCTCTACATGATAAGCATATTGAGAGTAAACTGACAAATAACTTTTCAACCAAACAAGCAAAATAGCTGTAAAGCATATAGCTCTTTATGTATAACAAAAGATTGTTATGCCATAATAAAAGCAGACTTAAAGAAAAGGTAGGAATAAAAATATCCATTTTTATAGGGAAAGAACTGTTATCGTGTGCAACAGACTTCTATTGTGCTTATTAGATTTACAATATATTTTTAACAGAAGGAAACAAACATGTTTCTCTCTTTCCATTCAGAATCAATCCATTGCAGAATGAAATGAAGAGTATGAACTATAATCTATGTTTTCAACTTCACAATCTAGCATGAGAGATTATTATGGTACAAACTCACGTGACTGATTTCTGGTCTGTTCTTTCAATCAACATATGGAAGAGAGGGTGCTTAGATAATGTCGTTTTTTCTATCTACCTTTGTGAACATCCAACTCTAATCCCAATAAGATACAGTAATTATTTCCCTCTTTTGTTAAAGTAAGACCCAGAGACTTTTGGACACCTCATTAAAATTCAAGTTCCTTTGTGATGACTAAACTGAGCAACTCTTTCATTTAAGGTGTCAAATCCAAAAACTCAGCTCTATTCTGACATATCACATCAAGGTCCCAAAGCAATGGTCCATTCATGATGGTCTGTCACATCCCCCCAAAAGTGTGGGAAGCAGACTTTTGGGAAAAGTACATGCACACCTCTGTGAAAAGTGAATGTCCTAACCAAACTATAGAAAAATTGCCAATGTGGGCAACCGTGACAGCGACCAAGAATCTTGCCCCTCAACTAAGACTAAGAAAAGCCGTGGGAAAGATTAAAAAAAAACACTACCCAAAGATTCCATTGTGGCTATCTACATTGGAAGCAGTCACACATCCAAATATATTGGATTATGAAAATATTGTCAGGTATAAAGATTTATTATATGATACTGGAGAGTTTAAAAATAGGAAACAAATACAAATTCAAGGAAAGGAGATAGCATGGTGGCCCTTTGCACAAATATAAACCCATTATAAAAAGATAGAGAACAATTTGGCTTTAATATGACCCCACAAGAATTAGATAAAATATGGCTAGGAGAGGAAAAGAAAACAATTAGTAAAACATATAAATATCTTTTGGACTACAAATTAAAAGAAGAAACAGTCACAGAATCTATGATAATTTGGGCTAAAAACGTGGGTCATAGTATTGAATTAGATAAGTGGGAACACATCTGGCAAACAAATTACAAATTAACCATGTCAATCTCGTATAAAAAAAAAACTTATATAAAATGGTTCATTGCTGGCACCTACCTCCTGCGAGACTGGCTAAGATGTTCCCCAACCTACCACCCAACTGTTGGAAATGACAAGAAACATATTTTCACATGTGGTGGACTTGCCCATGTACTCAGAAGTTTTGGAGAAATATTAGAAACTGGATTTTAAATATAACAAAACAAAATTTAAAACTTGAACCCGAAACCTTTCTGCTAAGTATGATAGATTTAAACATGGAGAAAAAATTTCAATATTTAATTTTGCACATCATAACTGCGGCCAGAATAACCTACGCACAAAACTGGAAACTGTCTTTCATTCCTTCAGAGGATATGGCGATTAAAAAAATACATGAATGTGCTGAGATGGATAGCCTAACCAAATTGTTAAAAAATAAACAAGATAGTGACTATTATGAAATATGGAACATTTGGTATGAGTGGTTAAAGAAAAGGTAATATTTGATATTTGGATAAGTTATGGAAATGACAGAAGACGTGCATTTAATTATAAACTATATAGAAAAATTAAAACATTAAAAGAACGAAGGAGTTATTGTAACAAGGCAGATCACGTCAATGATAAAGATAAAGAAAAAAAATGTAACCATTGCTCAATATATGCTGTAAAATGTATATATGTAAACATATATATATGTTGATTTGTCTGTTTCAAATGTATGTCAAATAAATGTTTTTTCTAGAATAAAAAATTATTTAAATAAATTAAAAAAAAAAAAAGACTAAGAAAAGGCCAAGGCAGTGGTGGCTAACCTTTTTGGGCTCCCATACCAAAAACTGTGTGCGGCTTACACGCATGCGCATGCATGCCAGCACACAGAAGGCAATACGTGCATGCATGCGTGATGCCCCGTGCATGCATGCGTGATCCCCTTGTACACCATACATCTCCCGTGCCCCCCGTCCCCTGCGCATGCTGCCAGATACCCAACAATCAGCTGTTGGGCGGGCGGCGCGGGCGCATGCACAGTGGGGATCTTCCGGGCGACCTCTCGCGTGTCAGCCAAAGTGGCTCTGCATGCCATTTCCGGCATGCATGCCATAGATTACCATAAGGAAGAGACCTTATCCCACTACGGATCATTCAAAACAACTTGAACTTTTGGGCAATCTGCAACCAGTGTCCTGATATAAAGAAAAAGGACGATTCTACCAGCTATAAACCAATCAGCCTCCTCAACAAAATCTGTAAACTCTTCATAAGATACCTATAACAGAAATCCCAAACTTACTAGAACAATAAAATATCCTTGCAGAAGAGCAATATGCCTTTGGAAAAAGCTGGTTATCATTGATCAGTGTCTAGTACAGAGGATGCATATTGACCCCACTCCGGTTTAATTTTTGTATCAATTGTTCAACAGAAGTTTTGCTCCTCAAACTTGTTGCAAGACAAATCTCTGCTTTACTTTATGTACATGATCCGACATTACGTTCAAAAACACCTATTGACCTTAAAAGAGCATGAGAGAAGTAGAGAAGACCATCCAGTCAATGATGGGATTCAAATAATTTAACAACCGGTTCTTCCTAATGACCAACGGTGGGGGGCGGAGAGAGAAAGCGAGAGAGTACACTGCCAGGCCTGATATAACTCTCTGAGATAGAATCGGATCTCTCCCTCCCTCTCTCTCATCACACACACACACACACACACACACACTGGAGAATATACTGTATATATATATATATATATATATATATATATATATATATATATATATATATATATATATATATATATATGGATCTTTGGTTATTCGGGTTTTCTCCCGCGTAAGATTCAAAGTATCTAGGCAACGTTTCGGCGAGGTCCCACTCGCCATCTTCAGGCTGGTGCTTTCGGCTTAGTGCCAGTGCAAGCAGTGTGTGACCGGAGCTGCCATCTCTATATATATACAAGTGGTGGGGGATGGTGTGCTGGGCTGGTTGGCTGTGCTGCAGCCTCTTGATTGGTTGATGGAGTTGATGTTGGTATAATGGACCCCAAACTCAAAGCCATATTAAAAACCCAAAATGCTACATCACAGCCACCCGCTCAGGACATCACATCAGAAAACTCAAGAAATTACACCTCAAGAACTCAAGAAGTCACAACACAGCAAATGACCCAGGATATCACAGCACAAGACCAAGGATACCACAGCAATAAATCTCACAAGGTCATCACACAACCCATTACCCAAGCTGTTACTACACAGGAGGCTAATGGAAAAGAGATCAAAACACAAACGACCCAGGAGATTACAACGCAAGACCCAGGATACCACAACAAAGAACTCACAAGCCCATCACACAACCCATTACCCAAGCCGTTAAAACACAAGAGGCTAACGACCCAGGAGATGACAGCACAAGATCCAGGATATCTCTACAACAAAAGGCCATTACACAGCCCATTATACCAACATCAACTCCATCAACCAATCAAGAGGCTGCAGCACAGCCAACCAGCCCAGCACACCATCCCCACCACTTGTATATATAGAGAGATGGCAGCTCCGGTCACACACTGCTTGCACTGGCACTAAGCCGAAAGCACCAGCCTGAAGATGGCGAGTGGGACCTCGCCGAAACGTTGCCTAGATACTTTGAATCTTACGCGGGAGAAAACCCGAATAACAAAGATCCACATACAAATACCCGCGAGAACCTCAGAAAACAAATATATATATATATATATATATATATATATATATATATATATATATATATATATATATATATATATATATGTATGTATGTATGTATGTATGTATATGTATATGTATATGTATATGTATATATATAAATGTTATGTCTCACCTGTATCCACAGGTGAGAATCCAAAGTTCCAGAGTTCAAATATTCAAGCAAAACAAAACCAGACCCAAAAGAGTTAACTGCTTCTGTTTTCACAGTCCTTGGCAGTCTTCCTGGAATCTGTCTGGCAAGTCTGAACTGTCCATAAATCACGACGGCCGCTTCAAACGTATTCTTCCGAATCCAAAAAGCACTTTGCTCCAAGCAAAGATTGAGAGCCAGCACGCCTCCTTAAATCCCCTGGATGGGCGTGTCAGTCTCTCTAATTAATGCCTGGCTTGACGTCTCCTTTCAGATTGTGATTGACGTTTCAATCTTCTTCTAGTCCTAGCATCAAGCCAACATCCGTCAGTCTCTTCCTCACTCGAAGCCTCTGGCTCATTCTGTGGATCAACTGCTGACATCCGAGGCATGAACGAAGTAGAAGGTTCTGGAGAGGACTGTCTCTCCAACACTCTCTCATCCTCCTGGCTCACATCTGTGTCCTCTGATACCTCAGACTCCACATTCAAAGCAGGCTCAAACCTTCCATCTTCAGAGGCATCAGAATCAAAACTCCCAGCAGGGTCAATACTTCCAGTCACTTTATGTATGTGTGTGTGTGTGTGTGTGTGTGTGTGTGTGTGTGTGTGTGTGTGTTTGCACGCATGCCTTAGGACCTATTTTACATTTGACAACCACTGATATGAATAGATAAAAGGGACCCCTATGGCATCTCCGATCTCGGGAGTGATAGCAAAGGCGGTCCTCCAAAAATTGGAATATGAGGCAATGAAAGTTTAAGAGCCCAGGTTTTGGGCACATTATGTTGATGACACATTTGTCATTGTTTAAACAACGAGATAAGATCAGATTTATGAACATCGTCAATTCCATATATCCAGACATCCAGTTTACGATGGAGGAAGAGACCAATAACACGCTGGCCTTCCTGGATGCGCTAGTTAGCTGTAACCCGGATTGGTGCCTTGACACAAGTATGTACCAAAAAACCACAAGCATGGACTTTATTCTACACAATGAGAGCCATCACCCCGTTGCTTTTTCTTCTAGTGAGAGTCCATGAAATCGATTGCTGAGCACCAGTGAGGCTGCATCAGAGTGGTTTTGTACTGGGTTTGTGTTTTTTTATTGAGTGACATGTTTCCATCTGTCGTCTTCTTCCTCTCAGGGGACAATTCTTTTAGAAGTTGTTTGTTCATTTGTTGTTGTTAGTTGCGAAGTCATGCCTGACCCCATTGCAACCCCATGGACAACATTCCTCCAGTCTTCTAGTCTTCTACCATCCCCCCCCCCGAGTCCATTTAAGCTCACGCCCACTGCTTCAGTGACTCCATCCAGCCACCTCATTCTCTGCGGTCCCCTTCTTCTTTTGCCCTCAACCGTTCCCAGTGAGTCCTTCCTTCTTATTAGGTGGCCAAAGTATTTGAGTTTCATCTTTAGGATCTGGCCTTCTAAAGAGCAGTCAGGGTTGATCTCCTCTAGGACTGACTGGTTTGATCGCTTTGCAGTCCAAGGGACTCGCAGGAGTCTTCTCCAGCACCATAGTTCAAAGGCCTCAATTCTTTGGCGCTCAGCTTTCCTTATGTTTGATCATTATGATGTTTAACTTGAGCATATTTTTGAAAGGTTTGAGGTTTTTCATTTTGTGGGTTGAGTTTCAGAGTGGTTAGAGTTTCCTCTAGACCTTTGACTTTTTCTTTTAGCAACTTGATTAGTTTACATGTGGTACATATATAGTTTGGGTATTCTATGGGCGTAAATGTACATGGAACATGTTCTGCAGACCACAATAGTATCGGTTTCTTCTTCCATGAATGAATTTTTAAAAATTGAAAATGGAAGTGTAGAAAGTTTTACCACAGATTTTTAAAAGGGAAAAATGTCCAATTTGGAATATATGTATTCTAACAGATCATTAATTTTGAATTTTTTGGGGGGGAAGTGTAGCTAGAAGTTTAAGGTTCTAGCAGTTAAAGAATGTCTAGTTTAAGGATAAGCTCTATAGTTCAAAATTGTCTAGTTTAAAAATTTGAAGTTCTAGCAGATCATTTAGATTGTCCAATTTTAAAATTTTTGGTGTTGTGGGTGTAAGTGTAAGGTTCGTTCTTAGGCTGTACTGGAATGTTCTTTTCCTCCCTTCCTTTTTGTGGGCTTAATTTATCTTTCTTTTCTGCCTTTGTATATTCCTTACTTGCTACTGTCTCCGGTTGCACTGATGTTCTCCCATTGCTTTCCATGCTCCTCTCAGGGTCTGCTTCACTGTGGTGACCCTCACTGCTGGCTCTCACCTCTGCCACACCACCACTGCTCCTGGCTCTCCAGCCACGCAGCTTCCATTTGTGCTGCTTCTCCCGGCAAACAGGATCGCCTGGATGCCTCTTGTCTCTTCTCCACAGCCGTTTCTCCTTCTCCTCTCTCACACCAGCTTGCCTTTTCCTTCTCTGCCGGTCATTGCTTTGCCTTCAGTCAGCTCTCCTCTCTGCCCCATGGATGATTTTCCTCCCTGCTCCAAAGCTGGGTCCCACTCGCTCATCGGCTCACCTCGCTGTTCTCCACCAGTTTGTTTTGCCTCTCTGCTCACCTCGCTTCAATGGGCCTCCAGGCTCTTAGATAGGCCTCTCGGGTGCAGCTGGGCTTCTCTCAGCAGGCCAAGTTCGCTGGAGACTGTTTTCCTCCTATTTCTCCAATCTTTTCTCTCCTTTTCCTTATTCCACTTTTTTCTTTCTATATGATTTATTCTATGATTTATCTTTCCTCTCCTATCATTTATCTTAGTATAATAGTAACTTTTCTCTTCTTTAAACTTCCTGCAATGTCACTATGCTTCCTCCATTGCTGCCATCTTGGATCCCACATCTCCAGTACCTGTACTACAGAGACATTAGCATTAGCCTCATTTCACATGTATTGTATAAATAGTCAAGGTATATAGGACAATTTTATGCCTCCTTGCTGCTTTTAGACACTAATCTTGCTACAACCTACCATGTTGCCAGGTTCTGTGCACCAACAATTAAAATTATTTAACTTGTTAGTTAAGAACATTTGTACTGTAATCAATCACTTAGCTATACTGTATACTAATTTTATGTTTTCCTGTATTTAATGTTTACCCTTTTTATAGATTTAAAAAAATGTTTTACATATATCTTTTAGTAATTAAATACTTTAACCTATTGCATTTCATATTTTAGTTTTTAAATTTAGTATTTTTTCTTATTCTGGTCTATGACAAGAATAATGATTTTGGTTTGATTTGGAGCTCAACTCTGAGGTTGAAGGGGGAAGAGAAGTGGCAAGGCTTAAAACTTGCTAAATGAAAATCCAGGCAGGCTCATCATGGCAGATGGAGGAGGGACTCCTTGTGTTATAAGTAATTAATAGGGACAGTTTACATGATTTTGGTTGTTTCAGTCCTAGCACTTCTTTTTAACGTCCTTTTGCTTTGATATCCATCCTGCAAATTCAAAATTAGCTAACAATACAAGAATTTCAGAAAACATGTACTCAAGAAAGGGCTATACTTCTTTGACTCAATGTAAGAAAAGAGGAGTGGTTCTATACATCAAAGAGGTCATCCCAGCAAAATTGATTTATACGGATGAAGACGGAAGAGTATTAACGGTGGAAATAATGGACAATAATATAAAAATACTCTTGATTGTAATTTATGCTCCGAATGATAAACAAGAAGAATTTTATAAAAAATTACACATGAAAATAACTGGACTGGACTATGTTAATATAATTATGATGGGAGACTTTAATGGAATTGTGGACAATAAACTGGATTATATAGCAACAACAACAAAGCAAAATAGAAAGACTCTCCCTAAATCTTTTTTTAAAATGACAGATGAATTAACCTTAAAAGATATTTGGAGAGAAAGAAATGTTAAAGCTAAACAATATATTTTTTATTCAAATAGACATTTATCATGGTCCAGATTGGATATGATTTGGATCTCATCAGAGTTAATATCTAATATTCAAGAAACAAATATTGAAACAAGTACTTGGGCAGATCATAGCCCAATGACAATTAAATGGAAGGGACAAAAAAAAAGATTGAGATGGACGTTAAACAATACTATTTTAAAGGAAAAAGATTTTAAACAATGGATGGAGAAAGAATTGGTTTTTTTCTTTAGGGAAAATAAAAAAGAAGATACTTCATTGCAGAATGTTTGGGATACAATGAAGGCATATGTTAGAGGTTTGATAATAGATTATATAAGAAGAAAGAACATTAGGAAAAGGCAAGCCACTAAGATCTTGGAAGATGAATATAAAAGACTTGAAAAAGAATTAGAGAAAATGCCACAGAAAAAGGAAATTAAATTGAACTTGGATATAACTAAACATAAAATGGAATTAATAGAGAAAGAAGAATTGGCGCAGAAAATTAGAAATGCTAAACAGAATTATTCTTGAAGACGCAAACAAACCAGGTAGATGGCTAGCATATAAATTGAGAAAAGAGAAAGAATCAAGAAAAATATTGAAGTTAATAGATGATCAAGGCCAAGTTTGTTATGGTAACAAGGAGAAAAAGGAAATTGTTCGAGATTTTTATTGGCAACTATATAAACAAGAGAATATTGATGAAGAAAAAGTTAAACAGTATTTACAGAATGCTAACCTACTGAAGATGCCTAAAGAGATTGAAGAAATGCTAGAAAGCAACATAACAATGATGGAATTAACTGAAGCACTTAAGAAACAAAATAATGAGAAAGCACCGGGTCCAGATGGGCTTCCAGCAGAATTCTATAAAACATTTCAAGAATCATTGAGCATTCCATTGCTTGAAGTTATGAATGAAGCTATGTCAAAGAAGATGATACCTAAAACATGGTCAGAGGCTTATATTACACTTATTCCAAAAGAAGAGGCTGATCCACTGCAAATTAAGAACTATAGACCTATTTCTCTATTAAATGCAGACTATAAATTTTTTGCTTCAATTTTAGCAGAAAGACTTAAAAAATACTTAAATAATTTTATCCACCCAGATCAAAATGGATTTCTGCCAAAGAGACAAATTAGAGATAATATGAGAGTAATCTTGGATACTTTGGAATATTATGAGGCACATCCTGAAAAGCAAATGGCTTTGATATTTCTAGATGCTCAAAAGGCATTTGACAACGTGAACTGGAGATTTATGTTATTACTATTGGAACAGATGGGTTTTGCCAGAAAATTTGTCCAAGCAATAGAAGCCATATACAATAAACAGACAGCAAAGGTAATGATGGAGGGAGAACTTACAGATTTTATTAATATAAGAAAAGGCACAAGACAAGGATGTCCCCTATCTCCTTTGCTATTTGTATTGACTTTGGAAGTGTTGAATAGAAATATTAGAGATGATAAAAGCATAAAAGGAATGAAAATTAAAAAGGAAGAATTTAAATTGCAAGCTTTTGCTGACGACTTAGTCTTTATTTTGGAAGATCCGTTAGAAACAGCTCCAAAGTTATTGGAAAAGATAGAGATATATGGTTTGAAAATAAATAAAGACAAAACAAAGATTTTGACAAAGAACATGCTACTGAGACAAAGAGAAGAACTGGCAGACCTGCTGAAAATCCAAGTTACAAATAAGGTTAAGTATCTGGGGATACATTTGACAGCAAGATGTAGCACATTAAAAGAGAATAATTATATTAAACTTAAACAACAGATAGCTATAGACTTGAAGAAATGGGAAAACTTGCAATTGTCATTAATAGAGAGAATTTCAACAATTAAGATGAATATTTTACCTAGAATCCTATTTCTCTTTCAAACAATACCAATTAGGCTCGGAAAAGACTATTTTGATGATTTAAATAAAATTATGTTGAAGTATATATGGCAAGGTAAGAAAGCGAGAATAAAGCTAAAGCTTTTGCAAGATGCTAGAATTAGAGGAGGTTTTGGTCTGCCCAATTGGGAATTGTACTATCAAGCTGCAAGTTTGATGTGGGTTAAGGAATGGATAACATTAAGAAAGACTAGATTGTTGACATTAGAAGGTCATGACTTGCTGTTGGGTTGGCATGCTTTTTTATGGTATAAGGGAACTAAAACACAGGGTTATTTTAGAAGACATTATATACGGGAGTCTTTGTGGTTAAACTGGGGGAAAATAAAAAGACAATGTTATTTGAAAATTCCAGTTTGGTTATCGACTATTGAAGCATTTTCCTATCCTATAATTTATAAGAAGGAACAAACAGTTAGATATGGGGAACTATTGGATGAAAAGGGTGAACTTAAATCAATACAAAATTTAGAGAAACAAGGTATAAAGATGAATTGGTTTTCATATGCGCAAATACATTCAAGGTATGATGAAGATTCTAAAACAGAGGGATTCTATGATAAACAGACTGATCTAGATAAGATTTTGATGGGTACTGATGAGAAGGTGATTAAAAAATTATATGGTTATTTACTGGGAATTAAATTAGAAGAAGAACAAGTTAAAGAAACTATGATTGTTTGGGGGAAGAACTTTGGATATGGGATTGATTTAGAGAAATGGCAAAAATTGTGGTCTCAAAATTATAAAATGAGAATGTCAACAGCATATAAGGAAAATTTGTATAAGATGTTTTACAGGTGGCACTTTCCCCGACAAGAATAGCAAGAATGTTCAAGAACAAATCTGAAAAATGCTGGAAATGTCATCAGATACCTGGCTCATATTACCATATGTGGTGGACTTGTGAGGACGCTAAAAAATATTGGACTAAAATTCGCATGTGGTTGGAAAAAATGACAAAAAACGTGTAGATTTGAAACCGGAGTTCTTTTTATTGGGAATCTTACCAGATACATATAGTAAAGATTTGAAATACCTGATTGTAAATGTGTTAACAGCGGCTAGGATTGTATTTGCTAAAAACTGGAAGAATGCGAAAACACCATCACAGGAAGAAATTATTAAGAAAATATTGGAATGTGCTGAGATGAGTAGATTGACATTTGAAATTAGAGAGCAAGAGGATCAACCATTTTATGAAATTTGGGATCTTTTTTATCAGTGGCTAGATGACAAAATACGATAATAGAATATTTAGAAAGTTAGATAGCAAGGAATACTTTTTTTTTTTTTTGCCTATGTTATTTGACATTATATCTATAAAGTGTTTTTAGGATATATTTGGTATGATTATATGATTTGTTATAGAATAAACTGTTTAAAGTATTGTTCTCTCATAAAGCATGAATGATTAAAAGTATAGTCCAATGATTTATTAATAGCGATATTAGGATATATAAGTTTGGATTGACAATATGAGTTGTTATGTAATATAACTGCAATTGAGACTACGAAATGAATGCACAAAATCGATGAACCAACCGACACACTGTACGTACATAAGAGAGTTGATGTTTTAATGTTTTGTTTGTCTTGTTTGTTTGTAGAAAATCAATAAAATTGTTTTCGGAAAAAAAAAAAAAGAAAGGGCTATAATCTGAGTCTTTCTACAGTTGACACTCGAAAAATTAGAATATCATGCAAAAGTTCATTTATCTCAGTAATGCAACTTAAAAGGTGAAACTAATATATGATATAGACTCATTACATGCAAAGCAAGACAGTTCAAGCCGTGATGTGTCATAATTGTGATGATTATGGCTTACAGCTCATGAAAACCTCAAATCCACAATCTCAGAAAATTAGAATATTACATGCAATCAATAAAACAACGATTGTACATAGAACAATATTGGACCTCTAAAAAGTATAAGCATGCATATGTACTCAGTACTTGGTTTGGGCCCCTTTTGCAGCAATTACTGCCTCAATGCGGCGTGGCATGGAAGCTATCAGCCTGTGGCACTGCTGAGGTGTTATGGAAGACCAGGATGCTTCAATAGCAGCCTTCAGCTCTTCTGCATTGTTCGGTCTCATGTCTCTCATCTTTCTCTTGGCAATGCCCCATAGATTCTCTATGGGGTTCAGGTCAGGCGAGTCTGCTAGCCAATCAAGCACAGTAATCCCATTGAATCAGGGTTTGGTGCTTTTGGCAGTGTGGGCAGGTGCCAAGTCCTGCTGGAAAATGAAGTCAGTATCCCCATAAAGCTCGTTTGCGGAAGGAAGCATGAAGTGCTCCAAAATCTCTTGGTAGATGGCTGCGTTGACCCTGAACTTAATGAAGCACAGTGGACCAACACCAGCAGATTATATTGCTCCCCAAATAAACACAGACTGTGGAGACTTCAAGCATCTTGCAGTGTGTGCCTCTCCATACTTCCTCCAGACTCTGGGTCCTTGGTTTCCAAATGAGCAAGTTGCTCTCATCAGAAAAGAGGACATTGGACCACTGAGCAACAGACCAGTTCTGTTTTTCTTTAGCCCAAGTAAGATGCTTCTGACATTGTTCGTTGTTCAGGAGTGGCTTGACAAGAGGAATACGACATTTGAAACCCATGTCCAGGATCCATCTGTGTGTGGTGGCTCTTGATGCACTGACTCCAGCCTCAGTCCACTCCTTGTGAAAGTCCCCAACAGTTTTGAATGGCCTTTTCCTGACAATCCTCCCTAGGCTGCCGTCATCCCTGCTGCTTCTGCACCTTTTTCTTCCACACTTTTCCCTTCCACAGAATTTTCTATTAATGTGCTTTGATTCAGCACTTTGGGAACATCCAACTTCTTTTGCAATTACCTTTTGAGGCTTTCCCTCCTTATGGAGGGTGTCAGTGATGGTTTTCTGCACAACTGCCAGGTCAGCGGTCTTTCCCATGATTGTGATTCCTACTGAACCAGACTGGGAGACCATTTAACGGCTCAGGAACCCTTTGCAGGTGTTTTGTCTTAATTAGCTGATTAGAGTGGGATATTTTGAGCCTAGAATATTGAACCTTTTCACAATATTCTAATTTTCTGAGATTGTGGATTTGGGGTTTTCATGAGCTGTAAGCCATAATCATCTCAATTATGACACATCACGGCTTGAACTATCTTGCTTTGCAAGTAATGAGTCTATCTCATATATTAGGTTCACCTTTTAAGTTGCATTACTGAAATAAATGAACTTTTGCATGATATTCTAATTTTTCGAGTTTCACCTGTACTCGAGACTAGTAACTTAACCAATGCCACACTGTTATTATATTCATGTATATATATATATACACACACACACACAACAAATGCTATTTATAGCTCATATTGATTTTTAATACAATTTTTTCTTACTTTTTTCTCCAAGTTTTTTATTTTTTACAAATATATCAATGTGTGAACAGCATGGCACCAGAGTGTCATACATTTTGATACAAATAAAATAAAATACAAATAAAATCATATTTGTTTCATTTAACAAGCTTATATAATTCTAGTAATACACATATTTTTATAAATTATAATCTTTCATTATTTAATTATTCAATATTTCAATGTGTTATTTTTATGCCAATCACCCTATTCTAAGTGTCATAGCTTTTAATACAAATAGAATATTATTAATCATATTTATTACATTTAGCAAGCTTATATAATTCTAATAATAATACAAACATTTATGTTAAATTAAAATCTCCCATTATTTGCTTGTTCAATTTATAATCCTTCATTATTTGGTTATTCAATATTTCAATATGTTATTTTTATGTCAATCATCATATTCTGCAGGTCATATATTTTAATATAAAGTATTTTTAATCATATTTGTTACATTTAGCAAACATAGACATATTCATATTGAATTATAATAGTTCATTATTTATTTAATCAATAGTTCAATATATTCTTTTTATGCCAGTCACTATATTATTTAAGTATACTTAGTAATACCATAATTCAAATTCTAATTTCCCCTCTTATTATTACTTCTCCGTATATATAATATGTGTATTTTATTAATCCCCCTCAATCCGATTCTAACTTTGATTATGCCACTACTGTATTTAAACATATTCCCTTTCTAACCATCATCTCTTATCTGCTTTAAAGCTTTAATTGTTCGTTTCTTAGCTTCCTCTCTCATCTTTATTTCTGTCTGCTTCCATATCTTGGCTACTCAGTTTAAACATTTCTCCCTTCTCTGCCCTTCTCTATTGTCTAGTTTTCAAAATATCTACTCTTGTCCCTATCTCTCTCCCATAAGAGTCTTCCTGGTTCTCCGGTTCCTTTTTTAATTCCCTTGGAACACTCTCCCCTTGACTTATGTCATCAATCCTTATTATTTTTGTTAACATCTCTTCTTTATCATCTTGTTTCGTTTGTTTTGTCTGTTCTATTTTTTCATCTACTCTTTCAGTTAGCTCCTCCTCTTCCTGGGCATCTTGATCACTCATTGTCCTTTGTGTTATATTTCCTAGCATTCTATCCATGCTCTCTATTCGGTTCATAATTTCCTTAAAATGTCTTGTCAGTGTCTCCCTTATACCTTGAATTGCTGACGCCATCTCTTCCCAAATTCCACTCCTTTCTCCTCGATGAAGCATCTCGTTAAATTTTATTGTGTCCCTCTTTTGTCCAATAATCCAAAGACCTTATATTCAAATCCAGTCACTTCTCAAAAAATTCAACATTCTTAGTTCCTTGTATCCCAAAATTGATCAACTTGTTCCTCTGTCCCATAAGTTTTCCAGAACCTCTTTAGGTCCCTCTATAAATTCAGTCTTGTACTGTAATCTTCAGGGGTCATTTTAATGATAATGTCTTTCTTGTTATCACATTTAAATTCCCAGTAATCGAATATTTCCAAGATTTTGGGAGTATGTTATTCTTCCTTTTGTCAGCAGGTGGCACTCTTAAACTGGATTTCAATATTAACCAGTTTTTTTTCATATTTCCACAATGTAAAAATAACATTGATTTTTAAATAGATATGAAGCAGTATGGAAAAATACCAGAAAAGTATCAGTGTTGTTAGCAGAAGTTAATTAGCTTAAATTGCAAATCTTATTAGCAGAAGTTGCTTAATCCCTATGTTGCAAGCTTTAGAATAATATAGAGAACTTGCTGAATATGAATATAAACATATTGACCTATGTACTAGATATTTTCCTGTAACAAACTGTATGGCAAGGGTGGGTGTGGAAAGTGACAGATGGTGTAAGATACTACCATATATGGGGAATTGTGCAAGATGATCAATTCAAACTTCCTTCTCCTTTCTTATAGTACTTATGTTATGGTATAGCTAGATAAGAGAAACGCCCTGGGCAAAGCTAGGGCTGTAGGCTGAATAAAAGTGATGCCTCGGGAGTAGCCCAGGGTTCAGAATTTGCCATGTTAATGCTCTGAACCATTTGCGCAAAATAAACCTGTGTTCTTCCAACCCTTTGTGGTCTTGTGTCCTGATTTGGAAGCAGGATCTGCTGCAACAATTCCAGCATTTCAAAATGCCAATGCAAAGCAGTGCCTATCCAATTTTCTGTATTTTAATGATTTTTCTGCCTTTTTCCCTTTAATTCTTTTTCCTTCAATTTTAAAGTTTTTTCAAAGTGCTAGGTCACTGCTACTTTTAAAAATAGTTGTAAGACTCTTTTCCTGGATATTCTTTTGGGGTTAAAATTTGAATAAAAAGAATTCTTCTCACCCAGTTCACACTTTGTTCACAAAAGTTTGCTACTGTACTATGCTTAGATGGTCATCTGCTGTCCCAGCTTCGTGGCAGCCATCTTAGACTGCTTCTTCTCCTCGTCATTGGCATAGAGGGAAAAAGCCCTGGGATTCAGCAGGAGAGTTGTGATCTGTCCTGCGACCTCTCAGAGCGCCCCTCCTTAGCTTTGCCATCCATACAAGGTGTTTTTGGCTCCTTTCAGAGTCCACAAACAGGGAGAAGCCAACACAGAAACGGAGAACTCCATTCCCTGTGACTGGTAATACTGCAAAGCCCCATCCCTCTCCACCATCTTTTCTTACTAGACAAGTAGAAATAACATCTTATTACAGAATGGAAGAAAGTGGAACTACACATTCATATTAGGAGAATTAACAATTTGCCAGATTGTAAGAATGAATACTTGTTCAAACATGTCTATTTCACATTCTCTTTTGGATATGCTTTACGGAACTATTATTATGTTAGCTTAACTGAAAAAAACAACAAGGATACACCTCTTGTCCCATTCTACTTATTTTTATTTTTAGGCTGTATTTGAAAGATTATAGATAAAGATAATAAGATGATGTCCATCCTTTATGGTGTATCTATATAAACTGGAATGTTTAAAATGCTTTTTAACGTCTTTTTATCTGCAGCATATCTTAAGTTGCCAGCTTTCAAACAGTTTGTGATAGTAAGCCATTTTTTAAAATATAGAATCCAGGCTAAATGATGCCAATGTCATCATACAGGCTACATAACTTTTCCCATTCACTCAACTAGAATGAACTTCTGAAAATGTATCAAAACGTATCAAAAAGGAATCCTTTATTGAGGTGAGACAATTCATGTAGGAGTTCAAAGCAGCATCTGAGGTCTCTCAGGCATACAGGGATACATAAGGGAGTTTAGAACCCCTCCCCTTATCTCAATGTGTATTTAATGAAACAAAAGCCAGTATGTTAATTCCTCCCCACCCTTTTTGTAAGGAACAATCTTTTTCACAGTTTCCCAGGGATACCTAATTTCCCCCCACCCCCTTTTTAGAACGAACTTTTCCAGAGATTCCCAGGGCACATCTCACTGTGGAATTTTTATGATCTTCTCATCTCCTGGCTGTGCCTCTCAGAGGTGATAGGTTCCAGCCATCTGGCTTTTCTCCCTCCATTGTATCATGTGTGGGTTATACAAATTTGATATAAGATTAAATATATTCAGGTTACATCAAGAAAGGATTTCTTTATCAGCCTCCCCCCCTTTTCTTCTTCCACTGAAGAAATGACAGATACACGGATCTGACACATATCAAACACTGAAATCATTATCAAACAATGATATTTCTCCTAAATCTAGCACATTCAACCAATTATCACAACCATTATATGATGGATTAATTATAACAATTGCATGCAGACTTAGTAATTTTGTAATAATACGACGAGGATTCTTTTATAGTGCAAACATATATTTTGGAAATATTCAAATCTTATTGAATAGTACGTAAAATCAATTTTAGCAATGAATCTTAACTTTACAAGTATATAGTTTCAAACAATATATATGAAAAGCAACACATGAACAATGAACTATTATGACTTCCATTTTGATTGTACAAAAGACTTAATGCTTTCCAACCAAATATGTATAGATTATTTACTTTTCCTCAACAATTCTTTACTCAATCTTACTAATTTATCTAAACAAATACAAGTACTGTGTTTCATTCAGCAATATATATTACAACCACAGTGATCATTACTTACTGGTGTACAATATTCCACCATTGGATAGTGCATCTTATGACCTTTTGCAACTCGGCCAGAAAAGAAGCAACTTTGGCAGATATCATAGTTAAAGTGCTTTAAGCTTCTGTATCTGAAAGAGAAGGAAAAGAATGCAATTAACAAATTTAAGAGTAAACTGTATTTACTATAAGTATAAATCTGAAGAAATATTAGAGCTTCATATGATACAATTTTAATCAACAGCACACAATTTACTATAAGAGATCCATTTACAAAAAATTGAGAACATTGGAAAAATAACTATGAAAACTCTTAAACCATTTTTGTTTTTTGAATTATGCATAGCCTATAAACACATATTTCATTCAAATATCAAAGAACTTGGGTTACCAGAAAGCAGTAATAGATTGGTTATCAACAGTGGTGGGATTCAGCCGGTTCTCACCTATTCGCTAGAACCGTTTGTTAAATTTCTGAACAGTTCGGAGAACCAGTTGTTAGAAGAAATTTCCTTTTGTTTTTTCCACTTTACAGAGCTAATCCGGTAAGGAAGGCAGGAAGGAAACATTCTGGTGTTGTTTGTAGCCTAATCTTTATTGCCCTGCTTACTGCCTCTTGGTTAACCCTTATTACATTGTAATAGCTAAAGGTTCTTGGCAGTATGCCCAGACTTACTGTCCTCTGAGCTTCTCTGCTTTGCTTTGTTTTATTAGGGGTTTGACTTTCTTACAGGGGAAGGGTTGTTTTAAGCTTTTTACACTGCTGTTGCAAGGAATTCTTCCAGCTGGGATGCAATGATCAGCACTTTGAAGACATAATTGAATAAGAAGCAGAGCTGCCTGAAAGAAGCTTTTAATGACAAGGAACCAAGATGGGTGACATTCAAAAAGGCTTCTTGGCTAGTTAGAAAGATTGACATTGAAATATGAGTTTATATACCCTTTCTCAGTTTTGGCCTAAAACTGGTTTTTGGTGAAGTTTAATTCTGTGCTTGGTGATGTTTAATCCTGTGTTTATTGATAGGATAATTTTCCCTATTCAGCTTTGTTTGGAAGGAAAAAAGTTAATCTCTGTTCATGAAAAGAAGTAGGGTTGAGAAATCTGGCTAGTTCCAGTGGTATTTCTAACTGGTAATTGGTTTAACAAGCAACAGCTACAGTGTTTGCTCTTTTGCTACATTCTAGCACTAACTGCATTCTTTGTAAGTTAGGCATCTCAAGTGTTTACACTTGAGCTTGCCTGGGGTGTGAGCTTGTGTTTTAGTTTTTAAAGGATTTAAACTGTTGTGATTTAATTATTTGTATTGTGTTTGAATTTTTTCCTGCCTCGTGGTTTCTTTTTCTATCTGGGGAGGGGGTCTTCCTTCACTACTGTAGTGGTTCCTGGCACTGTCCTTTTGGGGTGTACTTCCAAGAGGCAGGATGCAAGTTTGGCACTGATATTTTTACAGCCTTTCTGGGGGGCACATGACCTTTCCTTAAATCTGGATGATTTCCTTAGGATATCTTGTGAGGTGAGCGAGACCAGCTGGTATCTAAGTGGTACATATGGATCTAAGGATTGTTTCTCCTGGGTGGAAAAGGGTGCTTTGTCAGTTCACTGAACACAAGAGTCTCTTGTCTATGGAATTTTTCAGTCATCCAGGTCATGGCTGTCCCAAAGGTGCTTTTTTCAAGAGGCAATTGGACTTTCTTGGTTTCCAGAAAGTTCAGTTGCCTTTTGAAAAAGCACCTTTGGTGCTTTTGCATTGCTTAAAGTGGCCAAGGCACATGATTCCTGTTAGGTATAACATTGATACCCAACAAGGTTTGGGTGGATAAATATATAAACTAAGGTATCATAGTTTAAGTGTTTGTAACTTTAAGCACCACACTGCATGTAATTAGTCAATTAAGGGTGCGGTTAGAAACTGCAATAAGAGGAAGCAGGAGAAAGCTTGCTGCTTACTGCTGCCTATTGCCTACTGCCTACTGTTTTACTGTTTACCGTTTGCTGTTTACTGCTGGATACAACTGTTTACTACTGTTTTACTGCGACTGTCTACTGTTTGATCGCTCTACTGAATATCCAGCGTTATCCTCTGGAGAAAGCCATCGGAGGAGGAGAAGATATCTTTATTGGCTGATAAAGATATAGTAAGGACTATTATCTTGACTGAGTTAGTGAGTCTTACTGAATGGATATATTGTGAATGACATACGGACTGATTGACAATGCTTAAACTCTAACTGAATTAAAAACTATTTAAACTACAAACAGTGTTTGTGTTCAGTGTGTGTATACTCTAAAACCCTTCCTCTCTCATTTGGCTGCCTGGCTTGACTGCTGCTGCATACTCTGCTAGGGGTTTATCCCCAAACACTAACAATTCCTCAAGGTGCTCTGGTACCTTCCCTGATTTGTAACTCTGGCTTGCAGATATTTCTAATCTAATGATTGGTGTTTTAGGGCAGCTTTTTGAAAGCAAAGCAGCTTTTTGTATTTTTGTACAGAGAATCCCTGACTTACAATGGTTCATTTACTGATCATTCAAAGTTACAATGGCACTGGAAAAAGTGACTTATGACCATTTTTCACACTTACAACCGTTGCAGCATCCCCACGGTCATGAGAGCCAGGCAAGAGGCAAAGCGCCCCTCGACGTGAGTGATGTCGAGTTGGCCATGCCCACCCAGTCACATGATCACCCAGCCACACCTACCCAGCTGGTCATCAGGGCAGAGAATCAGTTATTAAATTATTTGAATCCCACCCCTGGTTATCAACTAATCAGACATGCTGTTTGTCAGACCAGGATTTCAGTGTTAGAGGGATTCAATGCACTGAAACAATCACAATGATTAACGGTGTAGTTTTTAAAAGTTGCAGCTGATTTCAAAATCAGATGAGAACATGTTATATCTATTGTACAAACCCCCACCTGGTAATAAATTGGTCATCATTCAAAATAATGGAGCCAGTATCATTTGTACTGTTACTATTCAAAAGTAGCTTAATTGTGCATAATCCTCGACTTACAACCATTCATTTAGGGACTGTTCAATGTTACAACAATACAGAAAAAAGTGATGAGAGTTTTACACTTATGATTGTTGCAGCATCCCTATGGTCATGTAATCAAAATTCAGACACTTGGCAACTGACTTATGTTTATAATGATTGCCATATCCTGGGCTCCTGTGATCATCTTTGAGACCTTCTGGAAAAAAAGTCAATACAGAAGCCAGATTCACTTAACAAAAGTTTTACTAACTTACCATCTTCAGCGATTCACTTAACAACTATGGCATGAAAGGTCATAAAATGGGGCAAAGCTTACATAACTGTCTCATTTAGCAACAGAAAGTTTGGGCTCAATATTATGGCTGTAATTGAGGACTATCTGCATATCTTTTTATGTACTCAAACACAATTTCAAAATGAAGGAATTTACTTTTTCATAAACTTATTCAATTTCTGAACATTTAATTTGAAAAAAAGGCAAAATTGTGATTTTCAATGTGGAAGAAAATGGCAGAATGTTTCCTGCATTAGTTCATTTAAGAAAAAGAAATATGTTTGATAAAAAACCAATTTGTTCTTTACAGAGATGTCTTATGCTACCACAGTTTATTGCATTTATAAGCTTCTATGCTGAATAACTTTTCATGATTATAGTTCCAGTGGTATGAAAGTGTTCATTAAGCATTTTACCTGAATCCAATAATTGGACATTCTTTACAGATGTTGCACTTGGCCTGATGTTTGGCAGTTTCAGCAGCTGCCACTCTATGTAAAACTGGAAGCCATACCATTGATTGTGGTTCAAGTCTCATCCAATCCAGAAAAAGAGCTGCTTCAATTTCAGGTTTGTTATTTGCCTGTGAGAGAAAAGTGATGTGGTCAACTTCAAACCAAACCTGGCAGCAACCATCTTCCTGTTCCTCAGATACCACACAGAGGGGGAAGGAGGAAAGGATTTTGGAATGCATTGCTAGACAACAAAGAGCTTTCTCATGAGAACCAAGGTCATCTCTACTGGCAATAGATAAGGTTGGGGAAGAAGTGCCTGAAGAGCCCACCAATTAACTCAATTGGCCAATGTGACCTGTGACACTTGGGGATGGGATTATTTCCTAGTTTAATTATTCTGTAAATGTGGGAAAGATTTAGATTTGTTTTTCCATTGAAAATGTGCTAATATGATGTACTCATTAAAGAAGACCTTTGAGAAGGAGCCAAGTTTCAGAGTTCGGATTTGCTTGAGTTCATTAATTGGAGCCTTGACATTAAATCAAATCTCGTAAACCTACTCCGGGATTCTTAGCCCCGACAGCCCTTCCAACAACACAAGATGGGTAGAAAAGACTCAGGGAAGATCAGAGATGTAGAAGATGGCGGAAGCAACCACTAAACATAGCACTGTCTTACTGGGGTCGTACCGTAGGCAAGTTCCTCTGAGTTAGTCCTTTCACTGGCAGTCCGTGTGGATATGATTGATAAGACAGTGATGCAGGAAGAAGCCCTAGCCACTGAGGACCTTTATCTAGGAGAGGTGGGGGCCGGGCACAATTGGATGTCAAAAGCCGCTGAAATGGAATTTTCTGAGGTCCCCTCAGTCGCCACTCTCATCCTGAGATGGAAATCAAAGAAGACTGCCAAGTGGGACGAACATAGGGAATCAAAGTACCTGACCATCCTTCACAGTCTATCGGTAGAGCAGCTGAGGGAGAGGTTCAACCACATGGAGAGTGGAACTGATGAGCCAAATCGGTTCATCCATGGTGACAGCGGCTTGGCCAGCTCACCCACTGCTCAGCTGGTGAGGCCAGAGCCCAACCCAAGTAACATGAGTAGCCAGCCTGCCTCCCCAACGAGCTGGGACAGTGAGTCCAAGCTGAAGACAGAGCCCCCCAAGGCAGCAACCAGCAGCAGGTTCAGTGGGATAAACTCAGCCTCTTCCTAACTCAGGCCTTACTATCAGCGGCATGGTTGATTCCCCGGCTCATGGGCATCCCCTTCTCCACTGGTGGCAAACCCCCCACCCATGAAGACCATGTTTGATGGAGACCCAGAGAAATTGGCACTCTTCCTCTACCGGATGTGGACCCACCTGGACTGCTATGCCCCAGTCTACCCATTGGACATGATGAATGCTATGACTGCCAACCTAGAGGGAGAAGCTGTGGAATGGGTAATGAAACTCAATAATGAAGATGCACCAGAGTTGGGGAACGTCAAAGCCTTCGTGGGGGGGCCGAGAGCTAGATTCCAGGATGAGTCCCAAGCCTTACAAACAGATGCCGAAATCTGAGATTTGAAGCAGAGGGGCTGACTGGTGAAGGAGTATGTGTGGGAGTTCCACAGAGTGGCTGGCAAACTGAGAGATTGGGCAGACCGACAGTTGGTCTACTATTTTAAGGAGGGCCTGGACCAAGTACTATAGGCATGCGTTTACCGAGCAAATTCATGATTTGTACTGGGGATGGCCATAGTGATGGACCTTAAGCTTAAGCAGTACAAGAAGCACAGCACACCCAATCTGAATCCCAAGCGGACACAAGAGGGTTGCCAGTTCGGTCATCAACCCATTGTCACTCTGCCCACTGGCCCTCTTCCTGCTCTGGTCTGAGCCCCCATCAGGTGCTTCAGAAGCAGCCAACAGGGTCATTGAGCTGCTGAGTGCCTGGCATCAACACCCCAGCCAAAAGTGACCCCACTGTGTAGTCTAAGCCAAAAAAGTTGCCGTGGAAGAATCAGGAGAAGTCAAATTTGGTGCACTAGGTTCTCACCTGTTCAAGTGAGGGAGAGGGAACTCCGGTTCAGAGAGACCAACAGCCTGCCCCTTATGACAGCAACAATGAGGATGAAAATGACCCGATGGTAAGTGAAGCCACCTGCCCTTTTCCCATCCCCGCAAAAAAATGGTGCCAAAGTCAGGAATCCAGGGAGAGGTGGATGCTCTAATAGACTCAGGCTGCATAAGGTGCCTAATTAGCCTACTGACAGTGCTGAAGCTAGGGATCAAAGCGAGGAGACTGCTCGGAGCCATGAAGTTTGATCAAGTCGGTGGATCACTGATAGGAGGTTCCCCTGCAAGGCACCTCACTGAGTTGGTGCGGCTAGTGATAGGCCAACATTGGGAGATCATCCACTTTGTAATAGTCCTCAAGGGAACTCCTGCCCAGAGGTACCAGCAGCCTGCCCCCTATGATAGCAACGATTCTGGGATTGTCCTGGCTAAACAAGCTGGGTGCGATGATCTGGTGGGAAGAGGGAGAAAGAAAAATAAGGCTGGGCCCTCTTCCTCCTCAAGGCAACCAGAAGGGAGGAGCTGTCCAGCACCGGGAGGAACCTTAAAACCGCTTCAGATCAACCACCAGGAACCCAGCTAATCCCCAAAGAATACCAAGAAACTAGTGGGGGTTTTCAGCAAGAAAGAATGTGATGTGCTACCCCCCACCCCACCATGCCATTGAGATCCTATCAAGCATGAAACTCCCTAAACCAACAATTTACTCCATGACCCCAAAAGAAGTGAACCTAGCCAGAGGCTTCATTTGGCTGGCAAAATCATGGGTGGCCACTCCCGTGCAATTCAGAAAACATGGAACTGCATGGAAAACATGTACTTCCTCCCCTTAATTAAAGACATGCTGGTCCATCTAGCAAAAGGGAAGATCTTCACCAAACTAGACCTAAGGGAGACATATTACAGGGTGAGGATCGAAGAGTGGAAGACTGCTTTTAACTGCCCACTGGGCAGTGTCCAATTCAAAGTAATGCCATTTGGGCTCCAAGGGGCTCCTGCGGTCTTCATCCAACTCATAAACGAAGTGCTGCATGAGCAGCTGTACAAGGGGGTCCTAGTGTACTTAGATGACATTCTCATCTTCACCAAAACAATGGAGAAGCACCTCAAACTGGTCTGCCAGGTACTAAAGAAACTCTTGTCTGCAAACCTATACGTCAAGCTATCCAAATACAAGTTCCATAAGACCCGCCTCAATTACCTAGGCTATCGAGTGTTGAGTGAAGGGATAAACGTGGACCCAGGAAAAGTAAAAGCCATCCTGGAGTGGCAATCCCCTCAAACCCGCAAACAACTGCAGAGCTTTTTATAATTCATAAACTTCTACCGACAGTTCATCCCCTTTCGCCAAAACAGCCCTGCCCATCAAACAGGGAAAGCCCTGCTAAAAACAGGGAAAGGGGTGGGGACCACAACCTCGCCAGCCACTAGAGTGGACTGTGGAGTGCCAGAGAGCATTTGAGAAACTCAAATGGCTGTTCATAGAGGAACTGATCCTAAAGTACCTAAACCCTAAGGAGCCATTCGTCATTCAGGCAGACACCAGCAAAGCAGCTGTAGGGACAGTCCTCCAGAAGAACAAGGAAGGGAACCTCCAACCATGCGCCTACACCTCCAAAAAATTCAACCACACTGAATGAAGGTGGGCAATGTGGGAGAGAGAGGCTTTCATGGTCGGTTGGGCATTATTAACCTGGCAGCACTTCCTAGAAGGGAGCAAGTGACGTTTGAATTATGGACTGATCAAAAAAATCTAGTGGACCGTAGGACCCCTTGGAAGCTCTCTCCCAAGAAAGTTTGATGCGTGCAGTATTTTAACTAATTCAACTTCACTCTGAAATACATCCCAGGAGGGAAAAACTTCCTAGTGGATGCCTTGTCCCGAATGCCCCAGTACAAGAGTAAATGTGAGGAGGTGGTCAACAGCATCATTCCCAACCCCTAAGAAGGCAGCACAAGTCACCACAAGGCAATAGACTCAGAGGTGAGCAAGCAAGCTGGAGGAAAAACTAACTCAAAATCTCAAAGCCAAGCTGCAAACCTACCCCTGGTTCAGAGACAACAACTCCTGACCTCCCAAAATGGATTGGCATGGAAAAGTCCAAAATTGTATGTTCCCAGCACACTCCTGGTCCAAGTTCTGCAAACAAGCCACGACTCCAAACGAGCCGGCCACTTTGGATTCCTAAAGACATGGCACCTGGTACAAGAACAATTTTAGTGGCCAGCAATGAAAAAGGACATTGAAAGCTGTGTAAAAAGCTGTGTGACATGCAGAGCAATGGGGGGAAAAAAGACCTGGGAAACCACCAGGATTGTTATAAGTCATCAAACTGTCACAACCCTAGCAGAAAATAGCAATTGATTTTATTGTGGAACTCACAGAAAGTAGATGAAACACTGTAATTTGGACTGTGATTTATCTTTTTTCCAAACAGGCCCACTTCATTGCCTGCTTTGATCTCCTTTCAGCCCATAAACTGGCTAAGCTCTTCCTGAAGTATATTACCGACTGCATGGAGTCCCAAAGAGGATCATATCTGATCGGGGTGGGGGGGTTCCAGTTTACGGCTAAATTCTGGAGGGAATTCATAAAGTCAATTGGGTCTTCCCAGGGGCTTAGCTCAGCTTTTTATCTGAGTACTAATGGGGTGGCACAACACATGAATGCAATGATAAAGCAGTACTTGAGTTGCTATGTAAACTTTGAACAAACCAATTGGGCTGATCTGCTACTTTTTGTTGAGATGGCATATGTCGTACTTAGCAGCATGAGCTTCACCCCTTTCAAGGTGGCCACACAGGTGGAGTTTGTCCCAATGTGTGAGTTCCCTCAGGAGCCCTGTTCCTCAATGAACCTGACTGAATGGGTAGACTCCCTGCAGGATGCTTGGAGGAATGTGAAATGGGCACTCGCCAAAGCCACCGACACTGAGACACAAAAAGAGAAGGCAGACAAAGGGTGATCCCCTCAGAAGCCATTTCACATAGGAGAGAAAGTTTACCTGTCCACCAAATACCTGAAACTAAAGCTGCCATGTAAAAAACTGGGTCCTAAGTTTATAGGATCTTTTCCCATCATAAAAATCATTAATCCAGTCATGGTAGAGTTGAAACTCCCATGCCTATTGGGGGAAATACACCCGGTTTTCCACAATAATCTATTGAAGCTGGTAATAGGCTTGGAGCAGAGTCTAGTAGCTCAGGAAGCCCCATCACCGTGCAGGGAGAGACCCATTACTAAATAAAAAGAATCCTGGATTCTAGATTGTACATGAGAAGGTTACAGTATTTAGTACAGTGGAAAGGCTACCCCCTTTCAGAAGCCACTTGGGTGAAGAGTCAAAATAGAAGAGCAGATAAGCTGATCAGAAAATTCTATGAGAAAAAACCCCCAGAAGCCAAAAGGATAGCTGGGTGGTGGCAGGGGTAGCTAAGAGAAAATTAATCTGTCTGCATTTGGTAATTTCCAGATACTCCTCACCTAAACAGGGGGAGAGCAGACTGTCAATTTTGAACCAAACCTGGTGGCAGTCATCTTTCTGTTCCCCAGTTGCCACACAGAGGGGGAAGGGGGGGAAGGAGGGTGGAATGCATTACTAGCTGAAACAAAGAACTTTCTGATGAGAATCAAGGTCATCTCTACTGGCGATAAGGTTGGGGAAGAGCCCGCCAATTAACCCAATGACCTTTGATACTTGGAGGTGGGGTTATTTCCTAGTTTAGTTATACTATAGCCACCTGACAGATTTAGATTTGCTTTCTACTGAAGCTGTGCCAATATGATGTACTCAATGAAGAAGACCTTTGAGAAGAAGCCAAGTCTCAGAGTTCTGATTTGCTTGAGTTCGTAGGTCAAAGCCTTGACAAATGCATTGTTGGGGGGGGAAAGACTATATGTTTTGATAAATCAAAACATTGACTATTGTTTGGAATTCTGATTGATTGAGATGCATTTATGTTTCGTTTACATATATTACACATAATTTCAAAAATACAATAATATAGTCCTGAGGACATCCCTTGCCAAAAGCCTACACAGGTTGTGTAGATCATGGTCCAGGAATCCAAAGTTCTTTTGGCAACGTCAACCCTTAGCCAGTGGTTCACTTCTTCATCCCTTTCTTCTCTTACTGGATGTTGACTTTTTGTTGGCAGTACAGATGAAAAAACTACTTGTGCACCAACTCCTTAATTTTCTTGGCTATCTGCTCGTAATCACTCAATATTATTTTCATATCCATTTTCATGCCATTCATCCCTATGTGTAGTAGTAAAAAAATGGTAGTAATCTGTGGGTTTTATTAAGTTTTGGTTATGTTCTAAACTACATCTTTTGATTTTTGTTCCAGGGAGAAAGTATACATCTCTGGATTGACTGTCTGGTCTAGAGATGACTGGTTCTGTTCCCTTGAGAATTGAATCATTTATCACCAACGCTTGCCTTTTTTTTTCCTAGGAAGGTTTGGGGTATTTTTCTATCTATCACAGAAGCATTTGATGATGTTACTTTTTACTTTGTCCCTACATTTGATGATGCTTCTTTTCTAGGTGTCTGCATGTTTTCTTCCAGGGAGAGTCTATGAAATCAATTGCTCAGCACCAGTGGGGCTGCCTCAGAGTGGGTTGGATTGGACAGGGGTTTTGTACTAGGTTTGTGTTTTTTTCTAAGTGTGACATGTTTCCATCTGTCTTCTTCTAAGGGCTCAATTCTTTTAGAAGTTGTTTGATCATTATGATGTTCAACTTGGGCATATTCTTCTTGCAAGCTTGGGGTTTCTCATTTTGTAGGTTGAATTTCAAAGTGGTTAGAGTTTCCTCTAGACAGGGGTGTCAAACTCACATTGTCATGACAGCATCATGTGACATATTGGGACTTTTTCCCTCTTCGCTAAACCGGGTATGGGTGTGATCAGCATATGGCCCATCCAGCCCATGGGCCGGGAGTTTGACAGCCCTGCTCTAGACCCTTTATTTTTTCTTTCAGTAACTCAATTAAGTTTACATTTGGTACATATATAGTTTTGGTCTTCTATGGGCATAAGTGTATACATGAAACATGTTTGGCAGATCACAATAACATCAGTGTCAGGTCCCCACAGATCTCTATTGGGATGCTTCCATTCTGGCGGGGAGGGCCAGGATGCTCCTTTACCAACTTTTTCCTGTTTCTGGTCTTTCTGTCCCTTTGATGTACCTTCTTGGGAAAGGCAGGGGAAGGGACAGGTCTGGGGCCATCTGTTTTGTCTCAGCTCCACAGGAACAGGTAAAGTGGCGTATGAAGACAACTTCTTATCTTCTCAGCTTGAGTTCTCACAACAACTTCGCACCTGTAGATTCCTCACTTTGGACTGGACATAGGGGAGGCTGGGATGGGTTTTTGCAACATTTAACAATTCTGAACAGGAATTTCAGGTTCTGCCTTACTCTTCTTGCTATCGCTTTCTCCCAATAAAAATGTTCTTTTGAAATGCTACTTGCTTCAAGATTTCTGCTTTCTCGAGGAGAGAAGAGAGGCAAGTCCTTACAATTAAGTTTCTTTTTCCATAAGTGGATTAAAAATTGTTTTAGTGAAAATGTAGGTTTTATCATAGATTTTTAAAAATGAAAATGTCCAATTTAGAAATTTGATATTCTAACAGATCATCTAACATTTCAAAATTTAGGGGAAAATTTCTAATTTAAAATTTAAAGTTCCAGGAGTTAATTTATAATGTTGAATTTTAAAATTTTCAGTATTTAATGGGGCTTAAATGCAAGGTTTGTTCTTATCTTGTGATGGGATATTCTATAATTATCCCTTTCCTCCCTCCTTCTTGTGAGCTTTATTTGTCCCTTTCTTCTCTAGCTTTATATTTTCCGTGCTTGCTATTGTCTACTTGGCTTTGATTTTTTTGCCTTGTGCTCTGTAGTTATTTCTTTTTACCCTTTCTTCCTACTTGCCTTTCACCTGCCACTACCAAATGTTCTTTTCTAATTGCTTTTCTAATTCACATAATTGCCCCACATGTCTGTTGGTCTGCCATACTGTTCTGTTGCCATTTGCAGTCACTGGATCGCTGATCCATATAAGAATTCATGAACTGGAATAGACATAGCAACAAGTCAGCCAATGGGGACTGTTTGGTGACTGAGACACAGGATTTGTTGTGTGAGCCATGCGAGACAGCTTGGAGCCTGGGTGTGGCTTAGTTTAACTGTTCTGTGTATAAGAGAGTTCATTTGTCTTTGCTTGAGTGTTCTAGTGCTTCTTCTTGTACTTGCTACTTTTTCTCCTCTCTACCACGTTGCAAGAGCTGCATGGGTATTGTATACATGTATCATGCTTTATATTATTTTATTGTATATAAAGAAGTTTCTTCTATATAATGAATCTGCTAAATTATTTGTTTGTGTGCTGGCTGAATTGCTACAAACTGTGACACGTTATGGGTCCAGAGCACACCCAGCCAGTCCAAACACTCAGTACGACTGAACTGTAATCGAGCTGAGGGACAGCCTGTGTTATAAGCTAAAGAGCACAACGTTGAAAAGGCTTGCAGGATGGCTGTTGATTTCAAGGAGAGCTCTGTGCCTCAATTGGGACTTATTTTACTTGGATATTACTTGGGCTGCAAAAATGGAATGCTTCCTGAAGGCTAAGGAAGTCTGGGATATTGTTATTAATCCACCCCAGGGGCCATTAGCAGCTGCAGATCAAAGGCAGCATGGTAAGGCATTGGCCTACATCATTTTAAGTTTGGAAGATGAACAATTCTTGACTGTAGCAGATTTAAAAACTGCAAAGGAGTTTTGGCTGAAATTGAGAAGTGTGCATATGAGTGCGTCAGCATTGCAACATTGTGCAATTATTGAGACAATTGTACAGAGCCTGGCTGTTACCACAAAAGAGTGCACATGCAGATTCTATTTATTGAGTTAGAACAGCATGGAATGCAGATTCCTGAATCTCAGAAAGTGCTGTTGGTGTTAAACAGTCTTGATGAAACGTGGGACATTGTTTCAGTCATTTTTGAATGCAAACCAGAATAGGAATTACATATGGAAGCCCTTAAAGCCTGTTTGATTTCTGAAGAAAACAAATGCCATTTTAGAGAAAACCAGGAGGAGAAATTCCTGAGATGGGAGCCCAAGGAGCAGAGAGAGAAAAGCAACAGACAGGATGTTTGCAAAGACCAGAGTAACAGAAAAGACCGGATTACAGCCCAGCAAAGAACTTCTAAAAGAAAGAACACGAATAATGGCAGTGTTTCATCTTTGATGATAAGACTCATTTAAAGAAAGACTTTACAAGGAAGAAAAACAACAGATGGACAAGCTGCTGTTGCAAAAGTTAGCTATTGTAATAGCAAAGACAAATGGTTAGTAGACAGTGGGACTAGTCAAACAATTCTTAATAATTCTAAATTGTTTTTCAGAATGGATCCAGCTGGAGGAGATGTAGTAGCCTTGGCAAATGGCCAGAAGGTTAAAGTCATAGGAAAAGGCAGTGTGCTGATTCCATGTCTGGAGGAACAATTTAGTAACATATTGTATGTGCCTGAAATGGAGCATAATTTACTTAGTGTCTTCAGTCTAGAAAAACAAGGGGTTTGAGATCACATTTGTAAATGGGAGATGTCTCATAAAAAGAAATTGGAGTGTATGTGCACATGGCATAAAACAGGATAACCTTTATAAAGCAGGGACAAAAGATTCAATGTGCCCAAACATTTGGAAACATGGCACAACATGATTCATGCATTCATCTTTTGCACAGAAAGGTTGGCCATGCCAGCTTCAGAGTTTTGCAACAGATGCAACATTTGAGAAGGTTTAAACTTGAAAGGGTGTAAGGCATACTTGGACTATGCAATATGTAAATTATCAAAGTACAAGGCATTCCGAGTAAGCAAGAGTAGCACAAGGCAGACAACAAGAGCTCTAGAGCTGGTACATGCAGATTTGGTTGGGCCAATGCAAGCCAGTTTGGGAGGAGCAAAGTATGTGCTGGTCATTGTAGATGACTACAGCAGATTTGGGTTCTGCTATTTACTAAAGAGTAAAATAGAGGTGCTACAGAAATTTAAGCAATGGGTAAGCTTCATAGAAAGGAGATATAAAGAACAAGTATATCAGCTGCAAACTGACAGTGGTTCAGAATTCATGTCAGCAAGTTTTCAACAGTGGTTGGGACAGTTAGGAATAAAACAGTGTCAAGCCTGAAATTGACATACGAGTAGCCATTTTATTTAGCCCTACATCCTAATCATATGTTCCTTTTCTTTCTTTCTCTTTGTTGATAATGGGGGAAGGGTTTTGGGCTTGCCACATTCCGAAGGTGGGAGGAGTGGTTAGATAGTGAGGGTTGTTTTGGCTAGGTGACTTTTCCTTCCTGTGGAAACAGAAGAAGTGCCTGCTGAGGCCTGGAGGTGGAGATTAATGACACCAGGCAATGTTGATTTACTGCTATCGGGGAATGTGACTTTTGGAGTTTCTGTTTCTACTTTCCAATATTATGTGGCTTAATTCCGGTTTGTGTCAGATCCGGAATTACAACAAACTTTGCCAATTTGATGTTTTCCTAAATAAAAGAAAACTGTTTTGGAAGATGGACTCTACTCATTTCTTTTTTAAATAGATTTCATCACTTGGAAACCTGACATGATTCTGGATCTCTACAACATAATCCTGAACAAGGATTGCTATTCAGGGTCCTGAGCCCTGGCTGTTTACATGGAGCACTGGGCAACGGCAAAGACTCAGGGAAGATGGCAGAAGGACAGGACCTGGGAGTACCAGAACGTGAGTGCAAACTCTGCGAAGGCTCTTGTATTAATTTGCCAGTCCAGCAACTGACCTCCCAACGGATTCCCCAGGAGATGATCAGAGTGACTGCAGCCGTGGAGGATATCACGCGCCAGATGGGAGCTTGCCCCAAATCCCCGGATGAATGGTCTGGTATCCAATGGATGGAAAGAGACCTGCTTGGCCAAACAACCCTTCCAGACCCACTCATCGATTGCCCGTTAACTGCGGCCAGGGAATCTCAAGCCAAAAGCTTAGAGTGGAGAGCAGCAACTGGACCCAGAGGACCTATGGCAGACCCCAATGAGCCGACTGAATGGCAGTACCAAATGGCAATGTGCAGCCAGACCTTCAAAGATTTACTTGACCAGCTGAAGCAGCTCATCATTGGATGCGAAGGCAGAGGTCCTTGAGGGAGGCAAATGGCTACCTGGAGAGATCGAGCAACACACTCTTCTAGCCCATCAACTTTCGGTCTAACCCAGTTGTTGGGAGATTTATCTCCTCCCAGGAGAAGGCGATCTACTGCTTCTGGAGATCTACCTCCATTGCACCATTCTCCCCCGAGTGGAACAGAGAGGAGTGAGAAGAAGGGGGAGTTCCACTAAGAATACATCGAGGAACAAGTCCCCCCCCCACTTGTCTGCCTCCAGCTGACCAGATCCCTCCAGGATGGGCATTTTATCCAGGCAGAGGATGGGTTCGAGACCAAGCTCAAATAATACCAGCCCAAGCTGCAGCCCCCCACCACTGCCAAGCCAGCTCCGTGTGCAAATGCCCCAACACCTTTTAAAACCATATTTGATTGAACCGCGAGTAAACTTGCATTTTTCCTGAACAGAGCATGGTCTTACATCGACAGGCATGGAGATGAATTCCATGACAATGCACAACTCGTCCAATTCCTAGGTGACAATCTGGAGGAGGAGGTATCAGAATGGTTCACCCAGCTCAATGATGAAGGTGCTCCTGAATTAAACAATGTGGACAATTTCCTGAGAGAGCTCCAGGCACATTTTGAGGATTCTTCCTGAGAACAAGAGGCAGAAGCAGAAATAAAAAGCATCTGGCAGAAGGGTAGACTCGCCAAGGAACTAGTGCTTGAGTTCAGACGCCTGACCACTAGTCTCAGGCACTGGTCTGAAAGAATACTTGTGCACTATTTCCAAGAAAGCCTGGATGAGAAGTTGTTAAAAATCTGCCTTTGCTGGGACTTCTGGTGGTGATGCCTTGGTGAAAGGGTGAAGGGAGAGAGGTCTCAGTCCCTGGATCCCATCCTTTCACTTTTTGGGGACTTTTCTGGGTGTGAGGAGCCTGGACAGCCAAGCAGAGAAAAGAGGAAGCCCGGACGAAGGTGAGGCGAAGAGTGATTGCCAGCTGGCACAAAGGGAAACCCCTGAAACCTGAAGTGAAAGTGCCTGTCATAGTATTATGGCGGACCCGAAGCCATGGCTGAACCACAAATGAGAAGTGAGAAGATTATTAACAGAAGTGTCATTGAAATCGAAATCCCAAAATTGTAATTGAGGTGATTTGCCAAAAGTAAGTTTTGAACTTGTTTCTGAGAAAAAGGTGCTCTGGTGAGGAGTGATAACCCCATAGAACAAGCAGCAATATAATAGAGAACAAGCTATGACTCAGCAGTTATCATAGATGGAAAGAGACTGAGAGAGGGGGGATATAAGTTTGAAGTGAAAACTCGAGGAAAACTGCAAGTTAAAAATTGAGAGAATATGAGAGCTGATGGGAATAGAAGTTTGCTTTTTTGAGAGACCAGAGAAGTTAGAGGTGGAGGTGGCGGAAAGCCGGTGATAAGGCAAGGAGAGAGAATCAGCTTGTTTCTGCCTCTTGGATGGAGGACGATAACAGGACGTGTGTGGCAAGTGGAGAAGGAGAAAGTGAAAGCTGATCAGGACGAGAGAGCGATACGAAGGAGGAAGAAAGAGAAAGTGGTAGAAGGAAGGAGGAGGTAAAGCGGAATTAGAGAGATGTGGAAAGGATGAGAAGAAAAGCTGGGATGACGGAGCTGAGAGAGGCGAGGTACGGAGAGAGGAGTGATTGAGTAATCTTCAAGTGGAAAGAATCGGCATGACATTAAAGAGAGCAGAGAAGAAGACAATCTGATGGAGGTAAGACTGAAAGAAATGCAGAAGAAACGAGTGGATTTATAGAGTGAGACTTGGCGGGAGCATTAAGAGACATAGCGGGAGAGAGAAGAGATTGGACATCTGTTCGGATTGAGATGGTGAGATCAGTGAAATGGGAGAGGAAAAGGGAAAGTGGAGAACGTGAGCGGAATGTGTGATTTGCAAACTCTAAGGACAATAAAAATAGGCTGATACTGAAGGATAAGATTGAACTATATGATCATTGAATGAGCTAAAACATTTGATTATTGGTAGGGGATAAAGAATTGAAAACCTATGTGTGGATGAAATGATATTGATATTGAATTAATGAATTGAAATATGAAATGCAAATTTATTTAAAGATGAGTGAAATGGATAATGAGATGAGATGATATTATATAAGATTAATGGAAATGAAAGTATGACTATGTACAAGTGTTATAATCAGGAATCACGTTGAAGAGATCTGTAAAATTTAAAAAAAATAAGAAACTTTTATTTAAAAAAAATTGGTTATTGGATTATTGCTCTAAGTTAAAAGTGAACTTAAGAAACCAAAAAGGGGGGTTTTGTTTTTCCTTCTTTATTGGGGCAATATTTGATGTTATAATTATTTTGATTAAGTATTGTTTATTGAGCTAAGGAAATATAGTGAAAAATAAGTTTTGATTATGATATTAAGAGGTTGAGAAGAATGTATATTTAAGTGATTATATATAAGCCAAAACTAGATTTCCCCTTTTATTACACAAAAAAAGGAAAACAGAATAAACTTAATATATTGTGTATAGGAAAAAGCAGGAAGGTTTGTTTGAGCAGGATATAGATAGACACATAGAGACACAGATTTTGAAACTGAGAAAGGGATAACAAATAGTGATAACTTTATATAATTACAACAAAGAGATATGAAAAGAGGAAGGAATAAATTGGAAGTAAGAGATTATTTTAAAATATATTGTAAAGGGGATAATAAAGCAGGTAGAAAAAAATAGAGTTTGAAAATAAGACGAGTGCCATGACATCAGCCTGGAGAACGGCAAAGAAGACAACATACAGCCCCACATTGACAATTTCATCACCGGTGGGTCAAAAGATGATTGAGGGAATGTTAGGGGCAGAAAAACAAAGTGTGGCATCTAATATGCAAACGATACAGACATCATTAATGACTATTCAAGAAACTATGTTTAAAATGCAGGAACAACAGATAAAGACGCAAGAGAATATTTCGCAAAACCATATGGAATTGAAAGGAAATATCAATAAATTAGAAGATAAGATTGATACCATACAGCAAACAATTCAAAAGAATGAGCAGAAACTACAAGAGGTTGTTAGAACAGAACAAAATGAAAAGAAACTGGAACTAATGGAAAACAAGATGATGATAATAAATAAAGGATTAGAAGAACAAATTATACATTTAGAGATGGACCGCGCCACCTATTATTTGAGGTTCCAGAACATCATCGAGAGTAGAGATGAAGACCTGAATGTGCTTATGGCAGATCTACTAGCACCAGCTCTACAAAGGGAGACCCGAGAGATCCTTTTAGAAATTGATGAGGCTTACAGAGGCCAAACTAGTTACGCTCGACGCAACAGGCTACCTAGGGAAGTTCACATTCAATTTGCTAGGAAACAGGTATATGATAAAATATATATATAACGCGAGATGAACCTTTGGTTTTAAAGACAAAGAAGTGCAAACCCTGAAGCAGATTCCAAAGAAGAAGAGAAAAGACTATAAATTTCTGGCAACATAACTTATCCAAAAGAATATAATGTTTCGAAGGCTAGTTCCAGAAGGCTTGTTGGTAACATGGCAGGAAAAGAGGATCAGGATAGATAACTTGGGATGGGAAATGTAAACAGCATGCATATTTTCAGAGACACGTGATTAGAGATTCATTAATTTGGACATGGAACAAGATTAAAAAGAATCATTATACTAAAATATCAAACTGGTTGTCAACTATGGAAGCACAAATCTACCCAAATGCAATGGATCTGGGAAAAAAGAGGAATTACAATTACAATTACTATTAGACACACAAGGAAGATTAAAAATGAGACAAGAATTACAGCAACAAAATATAAAGATAGATTGGTGGCCATACATGCAAATTCAGGTGAGATATCAGAAGGACAAAGAACAATTTGGTTTCTGCATGGCAAAGCATCAATTAGATAAAATTCTACAAGAAATGGAAAAGAAAATGATTTCAAGAATATATAACTTTCTACTAGATTTTAAAATCAAAGAGGAGGTGGTCAAAGAGACGGTGGTATGGGCGAAAAATGTTGGCCACAATATAGACCTGGAAAATTGGGAGAGAATGTGGGGATCAAATTACAAACTAATTACATCCACAGCATATAAGGAAAATCAATACAAAATGTTCTACAGATGGCACCTTCCCGCCGCTAGACTGGCAAAAATATTTAACTCAGACCCAAATTGTTGGAAATGTGGAAAAGAAAAAGGCACTTATTTTCATACCTGGTGGACATGCCAGGAAGTGAAAAAATATCGGAATACAATTAGACAATGGATAGAAGAAATCACAAATCAGAAAATTGAATTTAATCTGGAAACTTTTTTATTAGGTATAATAAAATAAAAATGCAATAAAACAGATAGATATATCATGTTACATATATTAACAGCTTCAAGGATTTCATACGCACAACTCTGGAAGGAAAAAAGGGTTCCACCGGAAGGCATGGTTATAAAAAATATAATAGATTGTATAGAGATGGACAGGCTAACGATGAAAATAAAAGAAAGAGAAGATTCAATTTATTATAGGGCCTGAGATGCCTGGTATGAGTGGTTTAGAAATAAAATGAAAATAAAATGGCAATTAGGAAAAGAATGAGGGAATGTGTAAATATACCATGGAGAAGATTGAGATGTAAGGATAAAAGATATTGATTTATAGTAAGAGTAAGATGTAACGGTAAAGTAATAAGTAAATACATATACTGAAAAAATGTGAGGAGATGCAAAAGATGTCTTGATGTTGATAACAATGTATAAAATTTTATTTTATGTTTTTAAAATTTGGAAACTTAATAAAATTTATTTTAAAAAAGGATAGATAATTTGGATAAGGCGTAAGATCTATATGATCAGATTGGAGGAATAGAAGAAGAAAGCAGCGGTAGAGAGCAGCTAGAGACAGAAAGCCAAGAAGAACAACAACAGCAAGATACAGGAGGCCTAGAACAAGAAGAAGAGAACAAAGAGGAGATTGAAAGAAGATTAAGAACTCCCCCGCAAAGAGAGACTAGAATTAACAGAAGACAGATAACATCTCACAAGTAGAAAGATGGAAACAGAAATGAAGCTATTATCATTAAACATAAATGGTTTAAATTCACCCATTAAATGGAAACAAATACTAACCAGGTTAGCCAAACAGAAAATAGAAATAGTATGCCTACAGGAAGTGCATATTAAAAAACAATTTTGGAAATGTTTAGAATATCCTAAATAAGAAGGTTATTTGTAGCTCTGGCAGATCAAAAACAGAAAGGGATAGCGGTATATATTAAAAAAGAAATTAAGGCAGTAGAAAAATATGTAGACCCACAGGGGAAAATTTTGATACTCAAATTAGAGATATGCTATAAGCCAATGTTATTAGTTATAATTTACGTGCCGAATGATAAAGTCAATTCTATAAAGATTTACATGGAAGAATTGTAGAGATGGGACAAGACAATGTATGCATTGTGGGAGATTTTAATGCGGTAGTAGACATAAGAAAAGATTATACCAGTAGTGCAAAGAATAAAAAGAAAAGGAAAATTTTGCCCAGATCATTTTTTGAGATGACACAGGAACTAAATTTGATGGATCAATGGAGGAGAACAAATTTAGGGAAAAAAGAATTCATGTTCTACTCTAACCCACACAAATCATGGGCGTGATATGGCATGGATGAATGCAGAACTAGGAAACCAACTAGAAGTGGTAGAGATTATGATGAATGTATGGGCAGACCACAACCCACTAAAAATAACTTGGAAAGGAAGAAAAAGGAAGAGTAGAAGGTGGATACTTAATCCCCAAATTTTAAAAGAGAAAGAATTTGTAGAAAAAATTAAGAAAGAAATGGAACTATTTTTTAGGGAAAATACAGTAGATCAAACATCACTACAGACTATATGGGATACAGCCAAGGCAGTCTTGCGCAGGCTGGTAATAGCACATACAGCCAAAAGGAATAAGGAAAGATGGCAAAATCAGAATAAGTTGCAGGAGGAGATTAAAGAGCTAGAAAGCAGACTACAAAAAAAAAAGATGAAAAATTTAGGAGCGAGATGATTCTTACTAGGCATAAACTGAATATTATAAATCAGGAAGAGAGAGTTAAAGAGGTGAATAGAGCAAAACAGAATTTTTTCAAACATGTGAACAAGCCAGGGAGGTGGCTAGCCCATAAATTAAGATTAGAAAAAGAGAGAAGGTTGATACAAGAATTGGAAGATGATAATGGGAAATTAGAATATCGAATGGTAGAGAAAAAGAAAATAGTACAAAAATATTTTGAACAACTTTATAGGGAGGACGGTATAAACTCTGAGAATATAGATCAATATTTGAAAATGAAAGGCCTTCCAGAAATTAGAGAGCAACAGAAAGAGATGTTAAATAAAGAAATAAGTTATGGAACTAAAAAGGACGGTCGAAAGGCAGAAAAACAGTAAGACCCCAGGGCTGGATGGTCTTCCAGCAGAAGTATATAAATGTATTTATGAATGTCTTAAATCAGTTTTAGATGTGTACAATGAGGTATTAGATCTTGCCAAATTACCTGACTCATGGAGAGAAGCAAACATTTCACTAATCCCTACAGAAGATTTAGATCATAAACAGATCAAGAATTATAGACCAATTTCATTTCTGAACGTAGACTATAAAATATTTGCAACAAAAATGTCGGAAAGACTAAAAATTATACTAAATGAACTTATTCACACTGATCAGAATGGCTTCCTACCCTCTAGACAGATAAGAAACAACACAAGGATAGTATTAAATGTATTAGAATATTATGAGGCCCACCTGGAAAAGCAGGCAGCGCTGATTTTCCTAGATGCTCAGAAAGCGTTCGACAATCTCAGCTGGCAGTTCATGATCCAACAGGTCGAAACATTGGGATTTGGAACTAAATTTAAGAAAATGATAGGTACAATTTATTCAAACCAAAAAGCTAAGGTAATTATAAATGGGAAGACTACTGAAAATTTTAAAATTATGAAAGGCGTTAGGCAGGGATGTCCAATGTCGCCTCTGCTTTTTATCTTGAGTATGGAAGTGCTTTTAAATCAGATCAGACAAAAAAAGGAAATAATTGGACTGAAAAGTAAAAAAGGAGAGTACAGGCGTTTGCGGATGATTTGGTCTTTTTTGTTGAAGAACCAATGGAGTCAGGGATCCATTTAATACAAGAATTAGAAGAATATGGGGCGGTAGCAGGATTAAAAATTAATAAAGATAAAACAAAAGTAATAGCTAAAAACTTGCTAGAAAGTCAGAAAAAAGAATTGGAAAGGAAATTGGGATTAAAAAAGCGTTAAAAAACTTAAATACCTAGGAATTTGGTTAACAGGAAGATGTTCTTCCATAAAAGAGGATAATTATATGAAATTACTTTTACAGTTAAAGAAAGACCTGACTAAATGGGGAAAATTACAATTATCACTGTTAGGCTGAATAAGCGGCTATAAAAATGAAATGAACGTTTTTCCATATCTGGTGGCAATGTATAGAGGTTAAAAAATATTGGAAGAAAGTACAGAGTTGGCTTTTTGAGATTACAAAATATAGATTGAAATTGGAACCAAAAAAGTTTTTATTAGGTATGATTAAAGGGAATTTGAGTAAAGATAAAAGATACCTTATTGTACACATCCTAAACGCAGCAAGAATCACATTTGCACAAAATTGGAAGAGCGATAAAACACTACCAGACGAAGTTCTAATTCAAAAAATAATGGATTGTGCCGAACTAGACAAATTCACCATGGAATTAAGAGGCAAAGATGATCGAGAATATTATGTGATATGGGAGAGGTGGTATGAATGGGTGAAGAATAAAGATAAAAATGATGTATAGTTACAAAACGAGAAACATGTATATACAATGACACAATTACTGTTAATGGAAATGAGACTTTTGTATTTTTGGTTTTTAAAGAATAAAAATTATTTAAAAAATAAATCTGCCTTTGCTGTGGGTTGCCCAAGGACAGAATCTTATGAGTGATATCGAATGGCCATAGTAAAAGACAATGCACTCAGACAGCACCGAAGTAGCAACACTGAGAAACAACCCAAAAGACAACTCACGAAGTGCTCATCTCTATGCCAAGGCAAGGGACGTCAAACAGCAGCCACCCTGACTTCTACAAAGTACTTCCGTTGTGGCCAGCAAGGGCATCATGCTTCAGAGTGCTTAGCACTAGCCCCAGTACCGCAAGTGAGAGCACCCACTCCCCCTAAAGCAGGGATTCAAATTTCTTAACAACCAGTTCTGTGGGTGTGGCCTAATTTGTGGGTGTGGCTTGGTGGTCATGTGACTGGAGTGGGAGTGGCTTGCTGGCTGGGAGTAGCTAGGTGGTCACGTGACTGGGGTGGGCATGGCTAGGTGGTCATGTGACTGAGGTGAGCGTGGGCAGGTAGCCATGTGACTGGCAAACCAAATGTAAGTGGTTCTCACTAAATGACCAGGTCCTTGCTCAATGGCCACTTCCTTAGCAAGTGTTTTTTGCCAGTTTCTAAGGCCTGGGGAGCCCTGGAGAGGGCAGGGCGAGGCCCGGGCAGCTACGAGGAGCTACGGGGAGGGCTGCAGAGGGCTGGGCGAGGCCAACTCAACATCACTTCTTTGCCCTAATGACTAAATATTAAAAAAAGATATATGAAAACAAAAAGTAGTTATTATGTCATGTCTTTAATGTTAAATAATAAAAAGGTACACAAAACTATATTGTTACATTTTAAAATATTAATCAAAAACTATTACATAACAAAACTTTACCAAAAACAATAAAACCTAAAGTACTGCCAAATTGCTTTTCTATTATCATCCCGTTACAGTTTCTTGTGTTTAACACAAGCATCATCAGCTGTGTGATGTGCCCGTAACCACTTCTTTACTATAGGAACAGGGTCCCATTCTTGCAGAGGTAAGCCAATTCGACTGATGGTCTGGAGGTTTGTAATATTGGAAACTGTAAGGCGACTTCTGTCCTCTGAACATATTATGTTCATCTGTGAGAAGCCCCTTTCCGTCTCTGCTGAACTGACTGCAATAGTTTTAATAATATCTCTAGCCTTTTTAATGCTGCAAAAATTGTATAATTTTTAGAATCTTTTAGTACATTTTCTATGAAACCACGATAATAATTAATATTGATTTCATAATTGAAAATTTCACCAAATGCAACCAATCTTCAGCTGTTCTCCATGGAACCATCACTTCTTCAATCTTCCAATAATCTGGCTCCAAATAATTTAAAAATTTTAATTGATCAATGTCTTTAAATTGGCAGCCTGTTTTAAAATGTTCGCAATCCATCAATCTTTTCTTCAAATTAGTTACAATGCTTTGTATAAGTTTTTCACAAGGAAGTCCCACAAATTGATGATTTTGTATAAAATTTATATATTTTTAAAGGTTTCTGAAGTAATTAATTCATCAACCTTTTTTTCATATGCACCTTTTCCTCTATAAGCATTTCAAATGATTTAATTGATCTTATCACAAGTTTTCAGCCTTTATAATGTCTATATTTCTCGCTTGCAATGCATTAGAAAAGAGAGATATTTCAGTAAGCACATCAATCATCAAGGCCAAATCAGTGAGAAAATATGTGTTTTCAAGACGGGTAGCCATACCAGAGTATTTTTTATTTGAACAGAAAAACTGATGTAGCGCTGAATAAGCCCGCCACACAGCTAGGGTTGATCTTAAACTACAGGCAGCCCACCTTGGTCCAAAAACTCTACCAATTTTTGTAATTTCAATCTCAAGTTGTTCGGAAATTTTGTTAAGTTCTATTAGGTTCTTATTCAATTGATGGAAAATAGAATATATTTTATCAATAAAAATTTAAAAATGATTGATTTGTTTTATTTCCCTAATAGAATCATCTAAAACAAAATGCAGACAATGGTTTAAATAGTGCCATATTATAATATTTGGAAACTCTTTGGCTATCCTAGTGCTTACCCCAGATTTTCTCCCAAGCATAACAACTGTCTCCATCAAAAAAAAAAAATAAAATATTTCTCGAAAGTTACTTATTAAAACAACTTTTTTCAAACTTTCTATAACCGAACAACGTATCGTCTCTGCATCTTGTTTATCTAATTCTACTAGATGAAGGAAAATTGTTGGTGAGAAAGCTGGATCCTCAACTTTTAAGTACAGTATAAGAACTGGTTTGGAAGATATTGTTGAGGCTTTGTCAATTATCAAACAGATTTTGCGAGTTTTCTCAATAATTTTGCTAAATAAATGTTTCCTGATGTCTTTTGCAATGAAATCTACTATTGCAACTGCAGTTTTACGTGAATGCAACCCTGTTCCCAAATCCAAACCATTTGTAATTTGTAATTCAATCAGATCTCCTATATATGAAAATGGTCTGCACGTTTGTGCCAGACTATACACTGTAGTAAACACTCTACATGTACTACCCAGATATTTCTCAGTCATCTCCTGCTTATGACATCTTGCTCACATTGCTTCAACTTCTCTGTACAGATGTTGTGAGCCTTAGATGAGAAATGTTCCTTCAATTTCTTTCAGAGGGAAGCTTGTTGTATTTCTTTACTCCTTTCTGATGGTTCAATTTGGTAATTCTTCCACTCCTTAGCTCCGTAGATACTTTTTTCTTTGGTCGAAATTTCAAATCTTCTGCAATGCTTGCAACCTAATTTTTTCTGGGAAACATCCAGTCCATCATATTTTTCCCTAAAATTATTGTACTGCTGCAGTGTCCAGCAGTTAGGAAGGTTCCCTTCAATGTCTGATTCAGTTCTTCCAATATCTGATGATGTGCTGGCCCCTGGTTGAGATGTGGATGATGTGCTGGCTCTTTCCTCTGATCGTGGTGTGGATGATGTTCTGGCTCCGCTTTCTTCGATGGATGATGTGCTGGCTCTGCTTTCCTCAGACTCCAATGGTTGTGGCTGTGACTCTTTTGGATCTCCTTTTCTTTTCTTGCCAAAGAAAGCAGACAAACTCTTTTGCCTTTTCATCTTGGCAATATGCTGCAAAAAAAAATCAACAATGTAGTGGTTTGGACTCGATTGTTGTTGTAAGTTGAGTGGTGAAGGGAGTAGGAAGCGAAGAAAGCAGGCGAGAAACGGAGATCAGTAATATTCAGTTACTTCTCAGCGTCCCTGGCACTATACCTAGTTAGTGATTAAAAGATGTTATGGAAGAGGAACAAGTTTCACCAGACAAGAATGAGACGGAACTGAAAGTGGATTTGAAAATGACAGTCTATAAAAAAGATGTTGCACTGTGTATATAAAAGAATGGCTGATATTTTCATAATTACAATTCATTAACTGAAAAAGAAACACTTAAAATGGAAATACTATTAACAAACCAAGGGAGTTTATTATTTTGTGCCAGTAGTGGCACAAAAATCTTTCCTAGCCAAGACTACTTACCTGGACCAACAATCCAGGATGGAATGCTCTCTCTATAGCAGAGAGAGAGAAGCCAGGGGAAGCCATGTTTGGTCACCTAACCTTTTTAGAATGCAGCTTAAAAATGTACTGAAGCTTTTTACAGCCTTATGTAGTACAGTACAAAAAAAAGATAATAGTACAAAATCATCTAAAAAGTTAGATTAAGAATGGAATTGATAGGCACATTCACAGACCAATACTGATTTTTTTTTCTGAAATTTATTCCTCAGTTTAAAAAATTGGAATATATGAATTCAGTATTGGGCTCTGCTAGTGTAGCTATTCAAGAGGATGTAGTGTCAAGGTTAGCAAAAATGGTAAAGCAACATATAGATTTAAATTTTAAAACCAAAAATATTTTTGTTGGTACCCACATAAATAAAGGGAGTACAATACATATTTAATGTTACACGTGTTAACAGCAGTTAAAATTATGTTTGCACAACAGTGGAAAAACCAAGAGATCCCCATAGATGAAAATGAAATAAAAAAATTACAATGTGCTGAAATGGATAGAGATAAAAGGTAGAAATTAGGCAGAGAATGATCTATGTATAAATGATAGAGAATGATCTATGTATAAATTAAATACAGAAGGTTGATAATTATAAACATGTTGATATAATTAACAAAATTAGAAATAAGCCAATACAAAGAAATTTAAATAATTTTTCTGTTACACTGCTGTACTTATTGATATTTAAGTATCAATATGTAACAGCAGTGTAACAATACAATTCTCATTTATGAAATATTTTATAATACTTTATAATATAAGTATAATAGAATTACAGAGGTAAGGTAAAGTAAGGATATATTGTTATAAAATAATTAGTGATGATGAAATTGAACATTATAAAGTAGATTAAGTAAAAATAGTGATTTGCTCGCATAAATGATGTAATATTAGTAAAGTCTAGTAAGTAATTAACAATAGCAATAATATAAATATATATAGTGGATTTATGATATAAGGATTAATGCAAATTGGAAGGGAAAACTGCAGAGATTGTGCACAAGTACCAACTGACACACTGTATGTAACTGAAGATTGGGCCGAGGCGGGCGAGGGAAGGTGGTGCCGGCCTAGCCAAGATGGCGGCTGCTGGGTGGACGAGGCAGCAGTGGCCAGCCCGGGAGTCGGCACTCGACCGGGGCTGGCAGTGGCGGTGGCAGGAGGAGGTAGGGGACCAGCGGGGCTTGCTGCTTTGCCTCCTCACTCACCAATTGTTGGTGGGAAGGCAAGGCAGCAACAATGGAGGGCTGCAGGTGATGGGAGATGGCAGCAGGCAAGGCAGGGAGCGTCAGCGAGGTCGGTGGGCATCCCAGGAATCGGCACTCAACCGAGGCTGGTGCTGGCAGGTAGGCAACTGGGTTGGAGGTCGTACTTACCGATCTGCGTCTTCGGAGGCCAGGGTAGGCAGTCCAAGCGAGCAAGGATGACTAGCAGCGGCAGCCGGGGCTTGCATTGTCTTTAACAGCAGCTGCGGCAGGAAGCAGTCCAGGCAAGGCAGGGCCTGGGAGGCAGACCGGTCAGGTGAGGGTGGTTAGCGGAGGTGGCGACCAGGGCTTGCAGCTTGCCCTTACTCACTCAGCAGGACGGCAGAAGGCAGGCAGCGATGGCTGGCTGGCTGGCTGGCTGGTCTGCTGCTGCTGCTGCTGCTGCTGCTGGTGTGAGCGATGGCACTGGGCGGAAAAATCTTTGTAGGTAGCGCACATGTGCTTTAAGTAGGGGCGGGGTGGAGTGGGGTAGAAGTCAGTTAGCTATTATTGCACATGTGTGCAATGTTGCACATGCGCAATAATGGCTAACTGGGCCAGAAACTGCAGAGCAGGGCTGATGGCAGGGGAGAATGCCGTCTTCGATTGTTGCGCATGCGCGCAATGTCACGCACACGTAATAACAAATAACTGGGTCATGAAGGGAGGGGCGGGGGAGAATGGGACAAAGATTGTCGCGCATGCGTGAAAAATGTCATGCATGTGCTGTAAAAAAACCAGTTTTTTGGAGCGTAGGAGCGGCCGATAGGGGCGGGGACCAGGGCCAGCGAAGGGAGGGGTGGGCAGAGAAGAATGAGGCAAGGATTGTCACACATATGCAAAAAATGTCCACACATGCACAGTAAAAAAAAAAACAGTTTTTGGCTCGTAGGAGTGGCGGAGACAGCCAGGGGTCAGTTTTACTGGTTCTTAGAACTACCAGTGAGTTAACAACCAGTTCTATAAAACCGGTGCGAACCAGTAGAATCCCACCCCTGCCCTAATGGGAAAAAGGCACAGAGAAAACCACCAGAGAAAAGCAAATTTTTGTGCCAAGCCATCAAGGTCCCTAACCCCTAACAACTCACAGGGGAGGGAAGTCTGGCAGCAGGACTGCCCATCATTCAGGATTCAGACAGAGAAGATGACCTGGTGGTAACTGGAACCATCCAACCCTTTAAAATTGAAGGAATATTGACTGTTACCTGCACAGGCATAGAAAGGCTCATAGACATTATTGACACCGGCAGTTCACGATGCCTCATTAGCCCCCAGTCTGTGTGTACCCTAGGCATAGAGACTAAAGCATTAACTACCCCCATTCAATTCCAACAAGTGGATGGATCCATGATAGGGGGAAGTCCGGCCATGCACATCACTGAAAAAGTAAAACTAACTGTAGGGAAGCACTGGGAGTGAATCCGGTTCATAGTAGTGCCCAAATGACCCAATCAGTAATCCTGGGTCTTGCCTGGCTAGACAAATGGTGACCAACTATAAGCTGGTAGGGCGGCTATAGGAGAATTAAATTAGCACTCTGTCCTGAGCCACCTCCTGAACAGGACAACAACCACATTGACAACTCAGGATTACAGGACAGCCATGAGGATTCAACAGTAGTGTTGGCTGATCAACCCCCAAGGATTCCTTGAATCTCAATCCAATACTGTGACCTAGCTGAGGTTATCAGTGAGGAGGAATACAATGTGGTACTCCCCAATTGCCACACTGACTGTGCCATAGAGTTTATAGAAGGGGCAAAATTACAAAAATTACAAAAAGTCAAAGATGTACACCATGACACCTAAGGAAATAAAAGAGCTACGAGACTACATAGACTCAAATCTAGCCAGAGGTTTCATCCAACCAGCAAAATCCAGAGTGGCAGCCCCCGTGCTATTTAAAGAGAAAAAAAAGATGGGTGTGGGGGGGTGAGATTATGCATGGATTTTAAAGGAATTAATACTGTGAGTATTCACATCACCTACCCTCTACCACTCATAAAAGACATTTCAGGACACTTAGCAAAAGGGAAAGTGTTTACCAAACTAGACCTCCACGAAGCGTATTACTGAATCTGCATCAGAGAAGGAGATGAATGGAAGACTGCTTTCAATTGCCCCTTAGGCAGCTTTCAATTCAGGGTAATGCCATTTGGATTGCAAGGAGCCCCAGGGGTTTTCATGCAACTGATAAATGATGTACTACAGCAATATTTGTATAATATACTATAATATTTGTATAATATGGCGCTTCCATTGACGACAGTCAGAGACCGCGATCGTGCATGGCTCGGGTCCGTGTTTCCCTTGTCGGAAGGGTCCTTACAGGACCGGTGTCCTGACCCACCTCGGAGATGTGGATGAAGAGGGGGAGACCACCAGCTGGGTCGAGGGGAGCCGCATCTCCCCTCACTGGCTATGTATTTCTTCCCTGGAAGACAGGGAGAAATGGCTGCCCTGAAAACGGAAAGGTGCTGGGATTTAAGTTTTGTGCTGGAGCAGTGAAGTGGTGAATGACGTGCAACCAGATAAAAGAACTTGATTTTCTTTTTTCTTAATAACCCCGAGAAGTAGAAAGTGTCCTCACGTAAGAGTAACACAGCGGCAAACAGAAAAAAAAGAGAAAAATACAAGGTAAACAAAATTGGTTCATAAAAAGCTATAATGAAATTGAAGACTAAACTTTGAATGATATAAATTGGCATTAATTAGGCATTTGATTAAATGCTGGACTTTCCTGGAATTGGTTAATTAAATGCTGGACTTGCCTGGAATTGGTTAATATCAAGAAAATTAATTGTGGAAATGGTTGGAAATTATTGTTTAATATAACTAAAAGAGAAAAGAAAAGAACTTTAAAAAGTGGAAAGTGATATAGAGCACCATCTAATAGTCAAAGACTTTTTCTTCCTACAAAATTATATGGAAAATTACTGGACTTATAACTGTTATGAAAGAAAAGACAAATAAAATAATAAAAACCCCAGAAATTTTGAAAAAAGGGGGAGAAATTCTACCAAGAGGATATATAAATGCAATTTACTGGGACTGTTGGGTGTTGATTGTGACAAAGACAGAAGGATTAACAAAAGAAATAAAGATAAAAGGAGACTTTTGGCAAGGATTGCAAAAAAAAGACTTTGAATATTAATAATTTACTATAAAAATGGAAGAAATAAGCAAAGACTTTAAGTTGGAATTACAAATGGTAAAAGGAATGTTGAAAGAAAGAAGGGAATTATTGGAAATATTGGAAAAGAAAATAATGGTGATGGTTGAAGAACAAAGAAATTCCAGCGAGGCGGAGTTAAAGGAAGAAGAAAGAGGCTCAGACAGACATGGAGAACAAGAGACATTGCCAAAAAACCCTAAAAGAATTAAAGCTATGATATTGATGACTGACTTAATAAATAAAAGAGAAAACGCTCCCAGGATTAAACAAAAGAAGAAGAAATTATACAAGAAGAAACTTCAAAAAGAGAACAGGAAAGCGGGGGGGAGAGAAGATGGGTGAAATGTTAGAAGGAAAGAAGGAAGACCAGGGAAATTTAGAAAGGGAAAGTTGGCTAAAATTAAAATAAATAATAAAGCCAAAAGGATCAAAACAAGGGAATGGAAATGAATTTTTAAAAAAGATATGATTATCAATGATTATAAGTAAAGTAACGATAAAATGAGAGATATTAAGAAGCTTATTTTAGTGATTTATTGGAGGGAATATATACAGTTGAATATATACAGTTGATTACTTAATAGATATTAGAATTGTATAATGAGAATATTCTATTATGATTAAAGTAGGGGAATGGGAAATACCATGTGGATCCTAAATATATTGGTTTTATCTATATTTTTACTCTTTAGATTGTTTATTATATATCGGCTTAGAGAAAACTAAGGATAATAATGATGTGTAATGTAAAATAAAATAGGTGGTTAGCTGAAAATGGAAATAATAGGGGATAAAGATTTGAAAACTTATATATGGATGAAATGATATTGATATTGAATTAATGAATTGAAATATGAAATGCAAATGTATTTAAAGATGAGTGAAATGGATAATGATACGAGTTAATATTATATAAGATTAATGGAAATGAAAATATGACTATGTACAAGTGTTATAACCTGGAAACATGTTGCTCACGTGAAAAGATGCATACAATTAAAAAAATAAAAAACTTTTGGGAAAAAATATTTGTATAAAGGAGTCCTGGTTTATTTGAATGACATTCTTATTTACAACAAAACTTTAGAAGAACACATCAAGTTAGTGAGAAAACTGATAAGAATTTGGATGCAAAGCTGTATGTGAAATTGTCCAAGTGCGAATTCCATAAAGAGTCACTAAATAATCTTGGCTATCGCATTTCAAATCAGGGGATAGAAATGGACCTGGCAAAAGTGAAAGCAAGTATTGGCATTACCTAAAGTTGAACAAGTGGAAAGAAGCCATGGACAAAGAAATAAAATCCATGGCTGAACATAAAGTATTCGCATCTATGACTTTGCCACAGGGTTGCAAAGCCGTAGGATGTAAATGGGTATACAAAAAGAAAGTACTAGCCAACAATGACATCCAATATGAGGCAAGATTAGTGGCACAAGGTTTTTCACAGAGGAAAAACGTACACTATGATGAGGTATTTACGCCTACTGTAAAGAGTGAAAGCATAAGGTTGGTGGTACTAGCATTGGCAGCAGCACGTGATCATAAAATTTGGCATTTTGATATAATCACAGCATTTCTCAATGAAGAATTAGAGGAAGAAATTTACATGGTTCAAGCACCAGGGTATGAAAGAAAAAATCCTAACACTGTATAAATTGAACAAGGCCATTTATGGGCTGAAGCAGTCAGCCAGAAATTGGAATATCTATTTAAATACGGCATTGAAGGGTCTTGGGTTCAAGAGTTGCAAGGCTGATGGTTGCATATATATTGGAAAGTTACAAGATGGGGGTTGTCAATTGTTAGCATTTGTGGATGATCTTTGTTTCATTGCAAAAGATGTGTCACAGGTAAAAGAATTTGCTAATCAGAGAAGTTTGAATTGAAAAATTTGAGTGATATACAAAATTATATTGGTGTAGAGATACAAAAAAACTGAGAAAGGTGGCTATGTTCTCAGTCAAAGAAGAAAAATTTGCCCTTTCTAAGAAAAGGTGTGATTGGAATGACTTGAAACTAATAAATGCTATTTATACAGATAACCAGTGACTTCTAATCATTAAGAAACAGATCAAAAGCATGCCTTCAGGGGACCAAATCCTCAATCTAATGAAGACACTTCCCATGGGTATTGATCTTGATAGACTATGAAAAATCCAAAGATCTTCCATAAATTGATTCCTCACAACAGTTTAACAAAATCAGGTTTTGGAAACTATTTTCTGATCATTCTTAAATATAGTACATATTTATTACCTAGACTAAATTACCTAGACAATAACTAAGTGGAATCAGTAAAATGCTATGCTGCTTTTTTGCTACTAATCCTTTACCCAACCAAAATGTCAAAATGTCATAACCTAAAGTATCAAACATGACTGAGACATCAAAAGGAGAAAAGAGGAATATTTTGTATCAATTACTAACCAATCTTTGTTCTTTAAAGAAGAAATAATTGTGTTGGAAGCATAATTGAAATAATAACAGAAATATTTCTCAGATACTTTTATCAGTTTTGAAATAAGATAGTGTCACACAAATATTTAACATTTAGAGAGCTAATTTACTATAAGTGTCAGCCAGCCTGTAGCTTGCTGCCATGGAAATGGGGTCAGTGGAGAATTTTTCTTTGCAGCTTTGCAACTAAGGTCTGGGCTTTGCTTATCTCGCCAAAGTAATTTCTTCTAGGTTCAGTATGCAACTTTACTTTTTAATTTGATGAAAACTGCAGGAACTTTCAGAGTCAGTTTTCACCAGTTGTGCCAATATTATGATTCCAATAAATCGTTCCTTGAGGAATCTACCTGCCTTGGAGTTCTGCTTTCTATGGGTGCATTATACTTGGAACGCTGACACTTACGAACTGAAAACAACTCCTAACACTGGGTTCAATATTACTGCCACCAAAAGAAGCAACTTCTCCCAGCTGCCTTGGAATCTGGATAGAGTCATGTAGGAGGAGACCCAGATGACGTTGATCGCAGAATCCAGTGGGACTAGCTACTTGCTTGAACAGATCTAAAAACATGGAATAAAAAATATGGTGAAAATTCATGTAACCAAACTGGAGTATATTGCACATGATGTTACTAAATTATAGCAATAATCTAGACAAGTACAAGGCATGGGACTTTACATTATACTCTGAATCTTTTATTTATCTTGGTGTAACAATTTCCAGGAAACTTTGTCAAATGGCAAATACAGTGTTTCCAAGAAAAAAAATGCATTCTATTACAAAGATGCATCAGGCCCAGGGACTGTTAAAAGTGGTATCACAAGTAAAATTCAACTGACTATGAATTTGCTACACTGCATGTATTTTGAAGTGAATATACAACACACCTGTAACAGAAGGAAGACCAGTTTGAAAAGACCTGAAATATTTATTTGACATTAATGTAGTTGCCAAAACATGATCTGAATAATCTTTATTTTTCATGGTGTAAGAAACATTTCAGTGCAATGAAAAAATAATATGGTTTTACTTTTACATCTTCTTTAATATTTCAGTAGGAAAGTTCTCATGTTGTATATACCTGTTTTTAGAAGAGCTTTTATTTTCTCTTTAGTTGCTAAAATAAATATAATTCCCAATCAAATTTTAGTATTCAATCTACAATTTCCTGCAGACTCTTTCAAAGCCCTAGAAAACCTCCATGTGTCAGGTTATCAGTGCATTTTTGGATTTACTATAATTTGCTTACCATTTAGGTAAGAATACTAAAAGGAGATATATACGGAAAATAATTAGAAGATATGTTCGATATACTATGAGATTTTGTTGGTCTTCAAGAAGAATTTGCAACTTGGCTTGCAAATAAGATTAATAATTGTGACAAGCCAGTTTCTTGTAAATACATGGCAGTGTCTATGTGACCTTCACCAAGACAAAAGAAATATCAATTCTGCTCATATGAGGGATTAAACTCGCTCCTGCATTCTAGCAGTAATAAAATAAGATCCTCAGGATACAAGGCTAGGATACTAGGTGGATACCTGTAGCTAAAGGACAAGGTGTAATGTGAAGTTTTTAAAAAAGTTTAAGAATAAAGAAAAAAAAAGAAAAAAACCCACACTGAAAAATAACAATTGTAAACAAAATAGGCTAATAAATATGCTAATGAAAATAGTAAAAATAATAATAAAAAAGAACCCAAGAAGGAGTTACACTAGTCATATAGGATACTAACCCGATACCTGTGCTTCGCTATAAAACTTTTTGGTCGGGCTTAGTTTTTGGGGAGGAAAATAAGGGGGAAAAATCTGCCTCTGCCTACCAGCATCCATCGGTATTCATCTGACTAGCATCCTGTCAGTGTGTGAGAGAGCTGAGGGCTGTTTGGAAACTGAAGCAGTATTTGCTGTGTGAGCAAGGAGACAGCAAGGAGCCTGGGCGTGGCTTAGCTCAACTGTTCTGTACTAAAGCTTGGTGCTGTGAAACTAAAACTGAAATTGAAACTCCTCTGCTTGTGTTTTGCATTTGGAACAGATTTCTTTTCAGGTGGGGAGGGGGAGTAGAACTCCTTAGCATCAGAACGTGTTAATATATAAAATAATAATGCTCTGATGGTCATTTCGAGAAAGAGGAACATATGTGCCAAATTTCAAGTTTGTAGGCTTTACGGTTCTGGAGATTTTGTGGTGATGCATGAGTAGTATTTCATTTTTATATACTGTATATAGAAAAAGAAGATAGAAGAAGAAGATACAGGGATGGAAGCTCCCACCAAGAATTCTGTAGGCTTTGAAGGTTTACAAATGGGATTGCATAGCTGTGTAACACATCTGTGTCAATAACAGAAACTATTCCATTCCTTTTAATGACTCTAAGGTAGTTTACATTTAAAAAGTAACAACAATTAATGAAGAAACAGATCATAATAGATAAGAAAGATAATGAAGGCTCAGGTTACTTCTCTTTTGAGTTTAATAGTGGAGAGAAATGTGTATTAGAAAATCACTTTAGAAGCAATGTCATGATGTATCTGCATTGAATATTTTTTAAAAATGGGGAATCACAATCTATATATTTAAGCCATCTAGTGCATGTGTATTTTTCTTGGGATCCTGGCTTATTCCTATCACAGGTCATTCAGCGACATTCTACAACTCGTTACTTGTGAACTATAAAGACCATAATCGCCAATGAGCTAAACTAGATGACATTAAGTAACATTTAGTGCACAACCTGCATAATATATTTTAACTAAGTTTTGCTAAAAAAAATGAAAAGTTAATTTGACCTAATATTTATGTATCTTCATACCAAATGGCAGAAATTATAAAACACAATCATTACTTACATCTGTATTTATCTTCCAAATGTGCTTTACACAATGAAATTATACCAGTTTTAAAAGACAGGACTCGGATCCTTCCAGTTCGACCCCTATTGATATTAAAGAAATAAATAAATAAGCAATAATGTAGATCCAAATAATAATACCTATATCTAAGCTTATTAAAATGCTAGAAATAAAAAAGAATTTCCAGTTCTAGCACAAAAACAAAATAAAAAAGATCAGAGGAATAGTTTATATTGGAGTAAGTACATACCATGTTTTCCCGAAAATAAGACAGGTCTTATTTTCTTTTTAGCCCCCAAATAAGCACCATTTTCGGGGAATGTCTTGCTCGCTTACCTTACGATCACCACAGCCACACCTCCCACGCCCCGACACCTGTTGCACTGATTATTCTTCAGCTGCTCACAACTGCTCATGGCAGGACACCATGTGGCTCATCGACCATGTAGCTCATCGTGTCGGTGCCGTTACTTGCAGCAGGAGGCTGAGAGGCTCATCACGTGGGTGCTGCCATTCACGGTAGAATGCTGCATGGCTCGTTGCTCTGGTGCCGCCTCTTGCATCAGGAGACTGTGTGGTGCCTTGTGTTGTTGCATGCGTGAGCGATGGCACTGATGGGATATACCATGCGGTGTCCTGCTGCAAGTGGTGGCACCCGCACGAGCCACATGGCATTCTACCATGAGCGGCATGCATCCTGTTGCAAGCGGTGGCACAAGCACAGCATGCCATGTGGCATCCTGCCACAAGCAGAGGCACTGGCATAACAAGCCACGCAGTATCCTACCATGAGTGGCAGCACCCGCACGATGAACCTCACGGCTTCCTGCCGCAAGCAGTGGCACAGTGTGATGAGCCACGTGGCATCTGGCTGCGAGTGGCCTCAGAAAAAGTTGGAAAGCAGCATGACAGGTATCAGGGTGTGGGAGGCTTGGATGTGATGGTCCTAAGGTAAGCAGGTGCAGGGTGCTTGGGGCAGCTCCACCCCCCACCCACACACACACACTCTAGCTTGATTTTTACACCTGCACCTCACCCAACTCATACAACCAAATGGTCGGCGGAGTTTAACTAGGGCTTTTTGGGGGGTGGGGTTTATATTAGGTGCAGACATGAAATTTGGTCTAGGGCTTGTTTCGGAGTGGGTTGTATTTTTGAGGAAACCCAGTACAATGTACTACGTATGAGTAATTATATTCATACAATTTTAGAATAATTTGTATGCTGAAACTTTTTGTAATATTTTCAGAGTTAAAAGCATTTTCCTAAGTCATAAATATAATCCATTTCCAATTCTGAATAGAATTCTGCATATACAATTAGACTTGTATATACACTTAGTTTATGAGAAGTAGCTTACAATGAAATGTACTTAACATAGTTACATTTTGGCACCAAAAATATTTAATAATTGTATTAGTATTTGAATAGGACAATAAAACAATTGAAACCAATTAACAAGTAATAAGTTCTAATTCTAGGGTCATACAGAATTTCAAAATTGAATGGTGTAATTAATTTTATTGTTTTTAAGATAGAGGATGGTAACTTTCAACAACTCTTTGTGAATTTCAAAATAATCCCAAATTTTCTCCCATTAAAACAACTATCAGTTGTTATTTTGTTAAAAAAATGAACAGTGGTTTATTACAATCAACTGGTACAGAAAACTACTGAGACCTACGTGTCATAAACATTCAAAAGCCAGTTGAGGCACATATCTACACATAGAGGGACGTTGACTAGGTTATTGTGCTCTTGTTCCAATTTATCATAAATGGTAGTCAAGCAGTTAATGATCTGAAGTATATCAATTGGTTGGTCATTCTGTTTGAGGTTGTGCTGATCCAAGGCATCGCATGCAGCAGACAGATTCAAAAGATCCACTGTAATGACAAAAAAAATAAATCCTAATAGGAAACAGCTCTGATAAAATAATCATTTAAACTCAGCAACAGTTAAAATACAAATATATTAAATTGAAGATACAAATTTTAAATTTATCGTTAGTGTTTTCTACTTATTGTTTTTTCTAAGCAAACGAACTCAGATTTTGTAGCACAATTGCAGTTTAAAAGCTGTTTCTTGTTCAACAAAAATTTATCAGTCACCTTCCTGGGATCATGAAGAGACATTACCTCTAATACAGAATTTATTAGTCAACTGGAAATACAATATATCATTTTTTAAAAAGGAGTTTAAGGTTAAGTGTTCACAGCTCCAGTGGGAGGCTGAATCAATGATGAGTGAACCCTTCAAGGACTAAGCAGCAGAATAACTGTGTAACTGGTGGGAGTGGGATGGGGGTAGTGCATCCATCCTTGCCTTACTTGACCTCTCAGCAGCTTTTGATACCATTGACCATGGGATTCTCCTGGGGCGGCTTCAGGGGATGAGAGTGGAAGGCCTTGTGCTGTCTTGGTTCACTTCCTTCCTCTGTGGCCACTCTCAGTCAGTGTTGATAGGAGGGGAGAGATCCAGCCCTTGTCCACTGCTTTATGGGGTTCCACAGGACTCGGTACTCTCTCCGCTCCTGTTCAACATTTATATGAAGCCGCTGGGTGAGATCATCCGTCACCATAGACTGAGGTATCACCAATATGCTGATGATACTCAGCTGTATGTCTCAGCCTGTGGTGAGTTAAATGTTGCTGTGTCCTCCCTCTCGCAGTGCCTGGAGACTGTTAGGGGCTGGATGGGGAGCAATGTGCACATGTGTCACCTCTCCTGCAAGAGCTGCATTGATTGCCGATTTGCTTCCGGGTGCAATTCAAGGTGCTGATTGTCACCTTTAAAGCCCTTCATGGCTTGGGTCCGGGTTATCTGAGGGAACATCTCTTGCTGGCCACATCTACCCCATTAGAGCGAGGAAGCAGGGAATGTTGCGGGTCCCATCCCTGAGGCAGATACACCGGGGCCTGCTCCATGGTGGCTCCTCTCTCTGGAATATCATTCCCCCAGAGATTAGAATGGCCCCCACTCTAGCACTCTTCCAAAAGGCACTGAAGACCTGGTTTTCACAGCGGGCCTGGGGAACCCAGAGCGCGATGGAGCCCATCAAATGGCTAGTGTGATCTGCTGTAGTCGGAGCGGGAGGTAGGAGTTGGTCCCCCCCCCAAAAATTTTTTTGGTACATTATACTTTACTAATTTATTTGATTCTTTTTGTTAGTTTTTTTATTTTTTTATTTTTTGTTTTAAATATGGTTTTAAATTGTGTAAGCCGCCTCGAGTCGCCATGGGCAAATAGGCAGCAATATAAAACACATAAACAAACAAACAAATAAATAAATAAAGTGTATTTGACTAAAGAGAGGTCATTCTTTTGTAGAAACCACACCCTCCCCAGTCCATGGAAAAACTGCCCTCCACAGAACCAGTCTCTGGGACCCAAAAGGTTGGGGGCTATTGATGAATAACCAAACAGGCAGAAGACTAGCAAAACACATCCATGAACACCAACTAGCAATCAGAAGACATGATGAAAACTTAACTTAACAATCCATGGACAGACTTAATCATAGGACATGCTTCACCAACTGGGGAATCGTGATCATTCTAGACAAGTCAAGTCCAAAAACATTAGAGAATTCCTGGACACTTGACACTCTGGCAAATCAGCCATCACCAGGGACATAAACAACAACTGTATACCATTCAAGAGACAACCAACAAGCCAAAAAGGAAGTACAAAGACCAGACCACCTCTTCATCAATGATCAATACCCAGATTAGCAGAGATTAACACCAAGATTAATATTAGACCAACGATCAAACAGCAAGCAATGCCCTTATCAAGGAACTATCAAACAAGCTACAGTAAGCAGTCCAACCAAAAAACCACCAAGACCACTCCCACCAATGCTGACAGTCACAAAAATATAAAATTAGAGCAAATCCCACTCCCTACAAGCACTGATGATGTTACCTAGTTTGGGTAATAAAACATCTGTAAGAAGACAACAAAGCTTACAGAACACCAAGGGTCGCTCAGTCTTACTTAAATATTGTATGGGACATCACTAATAAGCAGTAGCAATGTGAAAATATGTTTAAGTTTAATATGTTTAACATATGTGAGTTGCTTTTTCTTAATAATTTACTTAATAAAAACATTTATTTCATTATTTATCTTGACCAGAAACTTGTTATCATTTTTATATTATTATTAATATTATACACAAAAAACTACAGTGTACACAGCAAACGAGATAACTATGCTGGGTTTTGTATCACAAATCAGTAGTTGAACACTGTGTGATGTATCGGCAGATTATGCAAGCAGATCCCAGTAAGGTGGCCTTCTGCAACTGACCAATGGTGATCTTGTCAGCGCCAATTGTTTTTAAGTGCTTGCCTAGGTCTTTAGGCACAGCACCCAGTGTGCCGAGTACCCCTGGAACACCTGCACTGGTTTATGCCAGAGTCTCTGCAGTTTGATTTTCAAGTCCTGATATCTGGTGACTTTTTCAAGTTGTTTCTTGTTGATTCTGCTGTCACCAGGTATGGCAATGTTGACAATCCACACTTTTTTCTTCTCCACAATCGTGATATCCGGGGTGTTGTGTTCCAAAACTTTATCAGTCTGTATTCAGATGTCGCACAGTAGTTTTGCATGCTCATTTTTGATCACTTTCTCAGACTTATGATTCCACCAGTTCTTTGCCACAGGCAGGTAGTAGTTGTGACACAAGTTCCAGTGGACCATCTGAGCGACTGTGTTGTGACGTTGTTTGTAGTCAGTCTGAGCGATTGTCTTGCAACAGCTCAGTATGTGATTGATGGTTTCGTCTGCTTCTTTGCAGAGTCTGCATTTGGGGTCATCAGCAGATTTTTCTATTCTGTCTTTAATTGCATTCGTTCTGATGGCTTGTTCTTGGGCTGCAAGAATCAGGTCTTCTGTCTCTTTCTTCAGTGTTCTGTTGGTCAGCCATAACCAGGTCTTTTCCTTATCTACTTTTCCTTGGATCTTTTCAAGGAACTGTCCATTGCAGTGCTTTGTTACACCAGCTGTCAGCCCGAGTTTGCATCGCTGTTTTCCTGTATTGATTCTTGGTTTGCTGCACTTTGAGCAGCTTCCTATTGCTGCACTTTGAGCAGCTTCCTCCATCAAAGCTGGTTCAACACTGTCTTTCACATAATCTGCCAGCGCATGCTTCTCTTCTTTGACTGTCTGCTTCACTTGCAAAAGTCCTCTGCTGCCTGCTCTTCTGGGCAAATATAGCCTGTCAACATCACTATGCAGGTGCAGCGCACAGTGTATGGCCATCAGTTTTCTCGTTTTCCTATCTAGGCTGTCCAGCTCTGCCTGTGTCCAGCTTACAATCCCATCTGGTGATGGGTATGGCCTTGATTTATATTATATTTATTATATTATAATAAATATAATAAATATTTATAATAAATATTATATTATATTTATAGCCTTGATGGTGTTACCACCATTCAGTTTGCTTTTTAGAAGTTTTCTGACCCTTTGTGTGTGTTCTTTGCTGACCACATTTTTCACTTGCCCATGTTTGACATTGTCCAGCTGCAGTATGCCCAATTATTTGTAGGCTTTGGGTTGGTGGCACTTGATATTTTGTCCATTGGGCATTTCGATTCCATCACTTTCTACAATCTTCCTTTCTTCAGTGCCACTGTGGCGCATTTGTCTAGGCCGAACTCCATGGTGATGTCAGTGCTGAAAATTTGAACTGTATTGGTCAATGATTGGATTTCGATTTCTGATTTTCTATATAACTTCAGACCATCCATGTGCAGCAGGTGAGAGATTTTCTGTGAATTTTTAGTAGTTTGATAACCCAGGTTAGTTTTCTGTAAAATTGTTGATGGGGGGTCATGGCAATGATGAACAGCAGAGGTGCCAAAGAATCACCCTGGAAAATCCCTCTTTTGATGTTGACCAGTCCGTAGCTTTCACTTCTAATAAACAGTTCTGTTTTCCAGTGCTTCATCACATTTGCAGTGAAAGTGCCAATGTATTTGTATATTCCAATGACATCCAGGCACTTGATGTGCAGTAGTGAATCAAATACTTTCTTGTAGTCAATCCAAGTTGTATGCAGATTTGTTTTTTGGCTTTTGCAGTTCTCTAGAATCATTTTGTCGATCAGGAGCTGATCTTTTGTGCCTCTGTTTCCTTATTTGTTTCCTTTCTGCTCTCCTGGCAAGATGTTATTTGCTTTTCAGTAGTCCTGGATCCTGTCAGCTATGATGCCAGTCAGCAGCTTGAACATGGTTGGCAGACACGTTATTGGCCTGTAATTTGCAGGTGTTGCCCCTTTTGCTGGATCCTTCTGTATCTAGTAGGTTTTCCCAACTGTAAACCATTCACTGACGTTTCCTGTCTGCAGCATCTCATTGAATTGTTCGGCCATTTTTTGTGTGGAGGCTGGTTAGGTATTTGAGCCAAAAGCCATGCAGTTGATCATTGCCAGGCGATGTCCAGTTCTTGATTTTTTTTTTTTCACTATGTTGCTCATCATTTCAGTAGTTATTTCCAGTTGGTCCATTTTGTTCTTGGACAATTTCATCTCAAAGTTTCTGATCCACCCAGCATTTTTGTTGTAACATTTCATAGTGTCCCACAGGTCTTTCCAAAACTGACTAGTTGCAGTTTTCTCAGGGTTTTTAATTTTCGTATCCCCCGTCTGATTCAGACTCTGATAGAACCATCTTTGGTCTGATTGGAACAACTGATTTTGTTTGTACTGGATGACTCTGGCTTCGTATCTTTCAATTTTTCTTGCTGTTGCTGTTATCTGCTTCACAATTTCCAATGCTTCATCAATTTTTCTTGTGCTAAGCCTGTATTTTTTGATCAGATGTTTCTTGATCTTGCTGTTCTTCAGCTTTTTCTCCTGCAAATTCTTCAAGTTGCTTGCACCTGCTCGCAGTCTCTTGATTTTCAATTCCAACCTGATTTTCCACTGTGGTTTTCCAGTCAATTTTCTAGGGGGCTGCAGCTGTTGAATCCCAGTTCTTCTGTTACTATGACTGCTGTACTGTAAGCAAGCTAATTTGTTTGTTCAATTGATGTTATCTGGACTGCTGCAAGTGGATAATTCACACCTATCATCAGTGGTGCCAAATGTTTTCTAGGCAGAGTCTTCTACGTTGGAAGCCTTCTTCTTTCTGCATTTGATGCAGCATGTGCCAAGATTTTAGACTTCAGTTCTTGCTGCCTGGCATTGAGTACTCCTGGTGTTTCAATGATGACTTCAGGCCCTTGCTGTTCCTGTTCTTGCAAAATAGCTGCATTTTCTTCTTCTTCTTCTAACAACAACAACAATAATAATAATAATACACAAAAATGACAGCATACACAGCAAATGAGATAACTATGCTGGGTTTTGTATCACAAATCACTAGTTGAACACTTCCCAAGTGTTTAGGACTGTGTGATGTATCGGCAGATTATGCAAGCAGATCCCAGTAAGGTGGCCTTCTGCAACTGACCAATGGTGATCTTGTCAGCGCCAAGTGTTTTTAAGTGCTTGCCTAGGTCTTTAGGCACAGCACCCAGTGTGCCGAGTACCACTGGAACCACCTGCACTGGTTTATGCCAGAGTCTCTGCAGTTTGATTTTCAAGTCCTGATATCTGGTGACTTTTTCAAGTTGTTTCTTGTCGATTCTGCTGTCACCAGGTATGGTAATGTTGACGATCCACACTTTTTTCTTCTCCACAATCGTGATATCTGGGGTGTTGTGTTCCAAAACTTTGTCAATAATTAATATTATTGTTTAATAATAATAATAATAATAATAATAATAATAATAATAATAATAATATAATCTTGACCAGAAACTTTTGTGTATGTGTTTGCATATATACACACACAATTTTCAGATAGAACCCCCACACACAAATACATCATTCAGTGGCAGTGGGCAGTAGCACTGAACTCCAAGGATTCAACTTAAGATGTCTTTATATTATCTTTACTAATGTCTTATTGAGAGTGATATGTGGGATAAATTCAAAGACCCTCCCCCCCAACTTTCATTAAGCTCTCTTCAGCTGCAGACATGTAAGCAAAATGGGAGAAGGTTAATTTAACTGATCTATGCATGGAAGTAATGGATAATTTAAAGATTTGATTTCTTGTAACTGATATGACAGCTTTTGTGTATCTTTTTATATACATCACTGGCAGCATATAGACTGAAAATAGTCACTAATCAGGAAAATTAATACATAGAAGGCAGAGTGGGACTGTATGCATTGAATAGAGGTACCAACCACTATGTGTTCAAAAAGCTGAATGCCAATTGGCTATTTATGCAAAAGCCATTCCATTATTGTATTGTAATTGATATAGTTCCTTCAGTATATAAACATTTAAAATATGGTTTGGCAAAGAATTGCAAGAATTTTATAGAGAGTAGAAAAACCAAAACTAAGATTTTCTTAGTCTAAAACTGCATTGTAGAGAAAGCTGCCTATACAAACTACACAGTGATGGGATTCAAATTATTTTACTACTGGTTCTGTGGGCGTGGCTTGGTGGGCGTTGCAGGGGAAGGATACTATAAAATCTCCAGTCAGAGGTGGTATCTGCCGGTTTTCCAAACTACTCAAATTTTCTGCTACCCGTTCTCCAGAACTGGTCAGAACCTGCTGAATACCACCTCTGAAACTACACTAATTGAAGGAGCAGATATAGCTAATTAATTTCATAGGTAGCTGTGGTACAAGAAACAAAAGAAGAAAATAACTCAATAAGATAAATGTTTAAAATCTGGAACCTTTTAAAAGGAAGAGAAAATCTGACCTAACCTCACCATCAAAGAACATGGCAGAAGGACCATTTTCTTCTGAAGGATTTTTCAAAGAAGATAAGAAGATTATAAAATCTTAAAAGAGATTTACATCTGATTTCTAGAGAGATAAGGACAGAAGAGGATTTTTGAGTGAAGACATCACTTCTATGATTTGATTTTATTCTTATCATTTTCCCTTTTGTGAGAAATCTAAACTCAAAATTCAGTAATGGTAAAGATTTTACCAATCTGGAGATACTGGTTTGGAATATAATCCTATTTGCTTTATTGGGATCTAATTCCTGCAATCAGCTTTAATCAGTATTTAGTCAAGGTTCCATGATCTCTATTTAATGGATCTTTTGGGGGGGGGGGGGGCAATTACAAAAGAAATCCCAACATAAGGTTTTTTTACTCCAGGTTTTCAATTTTGGAATGAAACTTAAAAGACATTTGAATAGGGAAAATGTTTGGAATTTTAGTATAAAAAATAATATTAATACATATTGCAAAAGTATAGCCTTATCATCAGTTGTTCTTTTAAGGCATTTCTTTATTCATTTCTGCATCATACTGTATTATTTGGAGATCTATATATAGTATTATACTAACCTGGTATTGACTTATTTCCATATCAAAATATTTTACTATTAACAATATAATTTCTGCCAATTCTGTTGAATGAAAAGTGGATGTAAACCAACTTTTTGTCAAAAACGTATAGAAGTACAAAGACAAAAATCAGAGGAAGCCTAGTATTTATCATAATAATAACATATTAATTATATATTTACAATAATATATTTAATACAATTAATGTAATATATTAATTATATATTGATATAATATATTTATGTTAATTTATCATAAAGATCTTCTCACAAGTAACTATGCATAGCAGAAAATTAATTTAATTTTAAAAAAAGACTTGAAAGCAAAATCGGATTCTTATAAGTATGACTTTAATAATAAACCATCAAATTAGAATGACAAGTTAAAAAAAAAATAGACTGGGGGGCAAAATGCCAGGAGTGTTCAGTTCATAAAATCCAAAAACTTTTTTACATTCCACTGACTATGCTATCAGAATACTCTACTCACTAATTATGACAAAACAGGGGAATACAGAAGATAAACAACAAACCCAAATGTGAACCAAAACCTGCTACTTTTCATGATTCAATTTCATAACTGACATTTTTATCAAATCAAAATATTTTCAACAATATTAATGAAGAGCCAATTTAAAAAGCAAGCAAAATCATTTTTGAATCATCACAATTTGAAGCTAAAAATGGAAAAAAGGTAATATATCTCTTCAAGAAAAAGCTATTAAAATGATAATGTAAGTCTGTCAGGTGCAAATAATTTGAGGAGGAAAAATTGCACCCTGGGTAGATGGGAAAGAAATCAGGTTATAAACCTGATATTATAAAGAATTTACCACTGAATTTAGAAAAACAAACCCAAAATGATGAATGGGAATTTATAATCTTATGTTTTCAGGTTGAATTTGGGAGAAAAAAATAGTTCAAATGTTGTGCACCAAGCGACAACAAAACAAAGTTCTGTGGAATATATTTTCATTCATTTCTTTAAAAATGCAATTAAGAAACATTCGTGAAGGTATTCAGAATACTCACAACAGAGAGCTTTCTGTAGTCTTCGGAGCTTCATGGCAGTTCTATATGCTGAGAATCGAACATTGTTCAAATCAGCTATGACACAAGTAAAAGAAAAGGACATGAATTATTTTATCATCAAGCATGTTTACTCAATGAACTTAAAAGAACTCCTACAGTATCTTTAAATGCAAACCAAATCACCTATCACTTTATATAAAACAAAAGAAAACCAGTGACTATAAAGAAATAGTACTATTACGCTCTGAACAAAAACAGCACAGTTTAGCCTGAGTAAAGTGCTATTTATAACTATAATTCTCTTCATATTAGTGGGAATATAGTCTATCATGCTCAGTGGGTATCACTTCTGTAAGAAGTAGAGCAATATGAATCAATTTTGTATATGTATGTGTGTTTCAAAAAGCAGCTTCAGTACTTTTCCAGAGGAAGTAGCCAAAACCACTCGCCGTCAGTTGGTAGCCTGGAAAGTACTGATAAGTAATGGGTGTTCTTATCTATGAACCAAGCCATCGTATGATGGGGCGGGGGCTAGGGTATAAGTATGTTGAATAAACTATGCTCGAGGTTCCATCCTGCTGCCTTGGATGTGAACCCGCTTCTGCAGAACCAAATAAATCAACTCGTGTTTGAAGATCCGTGTTGTGTCTTGTGTTTCGTGTGAATCGCAATCTCACAATTGGCGAGCCAGGCAGGAGCCTTCCCGGCGACCCTCGGGGTCTCGGGGACTGGTGAGTAGTGGCCACTCTATCTCCTCTTGTGAGATAAACCCTCCCCGATTCTTGAGAGGTTCCAGGAGGCTCCTCGAACCAGAAAACCCAGAGAGACACACGAACGGACTTCACCGGGTGTGAGAGAAAAGACGGTACCGAGAATAGCCAGAGTGGTCTGGGACCACGGAGAAACCTGAGTTGGGGACGCCCACACATCCGCAAACCTGAGAGAGGTCCCGGAGTGATCAGGTAATATTGTTCCTTTTTTTAAAAGTATTTTGGTAGGAATAAGAGTGAGGGATCCTTAAATTCTCAACGAAACTGAAGTGGGAAAAGCTTTAGGATTGGTGGGATATTGTAGAGCATGGATAGATCAATATGCGGTGTTGGCTCAGTTTTTGAATCAGAAACTGAGAGGCAAAGAAGAGCAAATTAGTTGGTCAGAAGGAGATAAGCAGAAGTGGGAAGAAATCAAGAGGGCGTTGGCCACTGCTCCGGTATTGGCTTTGCCTAACTTGAAGCTTCCTTTTCACTTGTATGTTTCTGCAAGATCAGGAGTTGCAGTAGGGGTGCTTGCTCAGAAAAGGGGGGGGGCGTTATCAGCCCATTGCCTTTTTGAGCAAAACGTTAGAACCAGTTGTGAGGGGATGGCCTGTTTGTGTACAAGCAGTTGCAGCCACAGCAGTGTTGGTTGTTGAAAGCAGAAAATTGACCTTTGGGGGAGCACTTGTGGTGCATTCCCCACATCAAGTGACATCAGTCTTGAGTCAGTTGGCATCCACGTGGATGACAGAGGGAAGGATTTTGAAATATGAAACTATTTTGAGAACTAGTCCAAATGTAGTCATAGGGACAGACAAGAATTTGAATCCAGCTGAGTTTTTGGAGGGATCAAGGAAGGAGTGGGAAGTAGAAGATCATGATTGTCTATTACAAGTAGATTTAATGACAAAAGTCAGAGAAGACTTGGAAGAAACTCCTTTAGAAGAAGGTGAAAGATGGTTTGTTGATGGATCTAATAGAGTAGAGAGTGGTGTAAGAAGGTCAGGATATGCCATAGTAACTGGAGAAGGAGAGGTCATTGAGAAGGGGCCTTTGTCAACAAACTGGTCAGCACAAAAATGTGAACTGTTTGCATTAAAAAGGGCTTTAGAATTGGCAGAGGGAATAGATGTGACCATATGGACAGATTCCAAATATACTTGGGGAGTGGTCCATACATTTGGGAAGATTTGGCAAGAAAGGGGATTCATTAAATCACATGGGAAACAAATTGAGCAGTTGCAATTGGTCGAAGAAGTACTCGCTGGTCTACAGTTACCACACAGACTAGCCATAGTACATGTGAATGCACATCAAAAAGGGGATAGTCCAGAAGTTGTTGGGAATCGATGGGCAGATAAGTGGGCAAAGGAGGCAGCAGGAGAGTTGATATTGCAAATGGTGTCTATTCCTTTGCTGGAAGAAGAGCCACATGAGGAATGGAAACCAGATGAGAATGATAGAAAGAAATTAGAAAAAGAGGGATGTGAAGAAACTGAGAAAGGATGGTTTACATCTAAGGGAATACCAGTTTTATCGGGACCCCAAATGAGGAATGTGATGCAGTATTTACATGAGGGAAGTCATTGGGGAACTGAAGCATTGGTACAAGCCATAAAACCACATTATTGGAGTTTAGATATGTGGACAATAGTGCACTCCATTTGTTGGAAATGTTTGATATGTTTGAAAGTAAATAAAAGTGCATCCAAAAAGACAGATAGAGGAGGACGGCCATTAGCAGCCTGGCCGTTCCAGAAGATACAGATTGACTATACCGAATTGCCACCTAGTGGTGGATGGAAATATTTGTTGGTAATCAAAGATCATTTGACAGGATGGATGGAAGCCTTTCCTACGAAGCAAGCTACAGCTTCCATGGTGACAAAAATCTTGTTAGAACAAATCATACCTAGATATGGCATGTTTGAAGTAATTGATTCAGATAGAGGTACACATTTTACACAGAAAATTCTTCAAGAAGTAATGAGGGCGATAGGGGTGAAGTGGGATCTACACACTCCTTGGCATCCTCAATCATCTGGAAAAGTGGAACGTGGGAACTTTGAAATTAAGAAACATTTGACAAAATTGCATTTAGAAAATGGATTGCCTTGGACTAAGAATTTGCCTCTGGCTTTATTAAGAATTAGAACTTGTCCTAGAAAGGATGTGGGAGTTTCACCTTTTGAAATGTTAATGGGCCGACCATATCTTACAACCCTTGGGGGACCCATACCAGAATTCAGAGATATGTTTGTGAGAAAGTACTTGCAGACACTGTCCAGGTCTCTATTGTCTCTTCACAAACAGGGACTTTTGGCACAGCGACCACCGCTAGTAGGAAGTCAACATCCCTATGAAGCTGGTGATTGGGTGCTTGTGAAGACCTGGAGGACTGAGAAATTGCAACCCAGCTGGGAAGGACCATACCAAGTGCTTCTGACTACTGAGTCTGCTGTCCGGACGAAGGAGAGTGGATGGACTCACTACAGTCATGTGAAAGCAGCTCCAGAACCTAAGAAGCCTTGGAGAAGTCACCCAGTGGAAGGACAACCTTTGAAACTGACTTTTAAAAGATAAAATCATGTATATGTTTCTGTGTATTTCAACTGTACTTGTGAGTGTTTTTGTCTTACAACAGGTTGAGGAAGCAGAAACTGAACAATCTCGATACGTTCAGAGAGCAGGGGATCTTGGGGAAGATCTCTGGACGGATAATTGCTATATCCAAGACATAAGAGCAACGGCTAAGAGTTTGAATGTTACTGATTGTTGGTTATGTATGCATTTACCTGGGAAAGCTAAAGAAGGAGTGATTTTACATGGGGTACCACTAACACAACAGATGATGGTGCCACGAGGGGAAACCAAAACTGGACCTGTAAAAAGAAAAATGACTAGGAAAGTATTTGTTCATTTAAGAGAAACGGCTTATGTTTGCTTTAAAAGGAATGTTACTGAAGGACCATTTCTTGGAGATTGGGAAAAGTGTAACAAGACATTGGAAATGCCTAAAACATGTCTTAATCATAGTATAAGTACCAGTTATAGATGTAAGAATGAATACATGCCAGAGTATACATATTACTGTCAGATGTCTGTTTACTTTGAGAACATAATCAATTGGACTAGATATTCAAACATGCCTTGGGCTATGGAAAATAATAGATGGATGCTGTGTGGAAAACATGCTTATAGAGAAATACCAAAACTATGGTCAGGTACTTGCACCATGGGTTTTGTATTACCTGTAATATACAAATTAGATAAATTGCCAAATACACGAATTAGAAATAAAAGAGAGTTAGATTCTGGAATACATCATAGATCTTGGTATGAGGGTACGGCCAGAGCTTTAATAGCCCCACTTGGAATAGGGATGAATTATCGAGATATTACCAGATTAAATAATTTTACAGTTGCTATGTTTAATGACACAATTAGAACAATTAAGATGATTAATGAGGAATTATCTGAGGTAAGACAAGTAGCTTTGCAAAACAGATTTGCTTTAGATATTGTGTTAGCTGCTAAAGGGGGAGTGTGTGCCTTAGTTCATTCACATTGTTGCACCTATATACATAATTATGAACCAAACATCACTAGAACTGTAAAAGATATGGAAGAAAGAGTGAAAGAGTATCAGAAACAATGGGATGAATCTGGAATAGCAGGTTCATTGTGGGATGCATTATGGTCTTGGCTGCCAGATGGTAGTTGGTGGAAATCTATTTTGACAACGGTTATAACAATCATAGTAATCTTGATTGCTTTATGTTGTTGTATTCAATGTTTGCCTAATTTGATGCAAATGATGATATCTGCCTGTGATAAGATAAAATTTAGTAAGCCAGAAGAAACAGAAAAATTGTTGTATAATAGAAAGGATGAAACTGCCATTTCGAAAAGAATTGATAAGGACTTAATTGCTTTTGAAACAGTTATGATCCAGAAAAGGGGGGATTGTAAGAAGTAGAGCAATATGAATCAATTTTGTATATGTATGTGTGTTTCAAAAAGCAGCTTCAGTACTTTTCCAGAGGAAGTAGCCAAAACCACTCGCTGTCAGTTGGTAGCCTGGAAAGTACTGATAAGTAATGGGTGTTCTTATCTATGAACCAAGCCATCGTATGATGGGGCGGGGGCTAGGGTATAAGTATGTTGAATAAACTATGCTCGAGGTTCCATCCTGCTGCCTTGGATGTGAACCCGCTTCTGCAGAACCGAATAAATCAACTCGTGTTTGAAGATCCGTGTCGTGTCTTGTGTTTCGTGTGAATCGCAATCTCACACTTCTAACAGACATTTCTAACAATTACCTATTGAGTTTCTTTGATCTGAAAGGCATATATTTATTTTAAAAAAGATACTTTTGTGTGTAGTGGTTAAGGTACCAGGCTAGAAACTGGGAGATTGTGAATTCTAGTCCCATTTTAGGCATAAAGCCAGCTGAGTGACTTTTGGCCAGTCGTTCTCTGTCAGCCTGAAAAAGGAGGCAATGGCAAACCATTTCTGAAAAATCTTGCAAGAGAAATTGCAGGGACTTATTGATGCTGGTAGCAACCCATCAACATCAATGTAAGGTCTTGCCTCTCCAATCTTCCAAAGAAAGTAGGATTCTTGAAACTATAGTTGTTCCAAAAGGAGCTTTTATTAAAAAGCTTGGATAGCAAGAGGCAGGAACTAAATTTTCCCCACTTAAAAACAGCCGTTTAAAGCCGTGCAAACAAAACCCCTCCCACAATACAGTAATGCAGGAAATAGAAACTCACAGCACAGCAATACAGGAAACAGAAACAGAAACTTCATCTAGAGATCTCTCCAATCCTCCCCCCTCCCACCAGAATGCCAGCAACCCAATAAAAATATATGGGACCTGACATGCCACCCCTCAGGTAAAATGGGAAGTGCACCAGAAAGAAAACAAACAGAGGGAAGGGAGACAAAGAAAACAAAATCAATGAGGTTTGTCAAGGTACATTTGATGAAATATACATATTAATTTAGGGGCATGCATATGTTTTTGTGAACCCATTCATTGTGTGAGGAGGGGAGGTGTTTCCAAGCTACCAGGTACTGAGTGGCTCTGTGGAATTTTCTAAAGTCTAGGATTTCTTGAACTTCAAAATGTTGTTTGCCCTCTACCATAATAGGGGGTGGAACAGGGGTATTAGCTTGACCAAGATCAGAGGTGACTTCAGGTTTCAGCAAGCTACAATGGAAAAGGGGTGGACTTGCCGTAATGACAATTGCACCATGACAGGATTAATAATGTGAACGACAGGGAAAGACCCAATGCATTTTGGGCCCAGTTTTTTAGACAGCTGCAAAAAAATTAGAAACTTGGTGGAAAGGTAAACTTTGTCCCCCACTTTGTAAGGTTTAGGTTCTATTTGTTTCTTATCTGCTTGTGCTTTATAGCAGCCTTGGTTTCATGCAAGGCTTTGCGGACCACCAGCCAAATGGTTTGCAAATGATTCACCCACTGTTTCAAGGAGGGGATTTCTGGTTCATGTGAGGGTAACTCAGGCATAGCATTAAATTCTTGCCCTGTAGCCACCCTGAATGGGGTAAAACCTGTGCTAGTGTGAACTGCATTATTATAAGCCACTTCTGCAAAAGGCAATAACTCGGTCCAGTTATCCTGCTGATAGTTAATAAAACAATGCAGGTACCGTTCTAGAACGGGGTTTATTCGTTCTATGGCCCCATTTGTTAGTGGATGATAACTCGAACTAAGTTTAGTTCCAAGTAGGTCCAAAAAGGCTTTCCAGAACTTGGATGTGAACTGGACACCTCTGTCCGAAATAATACATTGTGGAGCCCCATGCAAACAATTTATGTGGACCAAAAACAGCTTAGCCAAGACTTTGCCCATAGGAATCTTTTGGCATGGGATGAAGTGAACCTGCTTTGAGAAAAGGTCTGTGACAACCCAGATCACTGTGTTTCCAGAGCTCTTGGGCAATTATACAATGAAATCCATGGAGATCTCTCTCCATGGTGTCGAAGGGTCGGCCACTGGCTGCAGTAGACCAGGGGTTTTCCCCCTGCCTACATTTAGTGGCAGTGCAAATGGGACAGCTTGCTACATAGCTTTCTATGTCTTTTTAAAATGAGGGCCACTAAAATTGCTGTTTCAGTAAATGTAACTTTTTTCCAAACCAAAGTGACCAGCTAATTTGGAGTCATGACAAGATTGCATAGCTTTCAGCCTTTCCCTAGCTGGGACATATAGCTTATTCCCCATCCAAGCTAAATCCATCTTTTATTATGCAAGTGTGTCTATGGGTACTAAACCACTCATCTGTTTCCAAGGCCTTTTTGAACTCGGTGGTGGTGGTCTTGTCTAAGGTAAAGGATTCGTTTTTTGTCTGAGAGCATGCGACTTTAGCCAGTAATTGGGAGGCTGGGAGCATGGGATTAATTACTTCCGTCTTGACATTATAGTATTGGGGTAGTCTGGAAAAGGCATCTGCCAGAAAGTTTTTCTCTCCCGGTAAATACTTCAAAGTGAAATTAAAGTGTTAAAAGTACCATTGGACCTGTTTTAGGGACATTTTCATGGGGTTTTGAGTGCTTCCAAGTTCTTGTACTTGATCCATACTTGGAAAGGTATTTTGCTTCCTCTTAAGAAATGTCTCCAAGTTAGGAGTGCCCACCTGACTGCAAAAGCCTCTTTTTCCCACATTGCACATCTCTGTTCAATTTCAATTAATTTCCTAGAGGTGTATGCACATGGTTGTAATTTGCCTTCTGCATTCTCTTGGAGTAAAACAACACCGACTGCCACATCACTGGCATCAGCCTAAATTATAAATGGTTTCTCTGGGTCTGGATGTTTTAAAACAGGTTCAGCTGAAAAGAGTCTTTTCAGTTTCTCAAATGCCATTTGGCAGTCCATAGTCCACTTCAGTGGTTGGCTAGGTTTCGGTTTATCTACCCTCTTGGTTTTTAACAGATTTGCAATTGGTAATGCTATTTGGGTAAAAGGGGGGATAAGCTGCTGATAAAAGTTAGCGAATCCCAAGAAGCTCTGCAATTGCTTGAGAGTGCAGAGGGTTTCCAACTAGAGAACTGCTCTGACTTTTGCAAGGTGCATTTCCATCCTCTGATGAGATTCAGTTCCCTCGGTAATCTATTTTATCTTGGTGAAATTCACATTTGGAGGGTTTGGCAAACAACTTAGCTGCCCTTAGTTTCTTCCAAGACCAATTTAACATATTGAGTCTTAGTTTCAGTATAAATCAATATATCACCAAGATAAACCAAAACTCCCTTATACAACTGCTCATGCAGCACCTCATTAAACAGCTGCATGAAAATGGTAGGAGCTCCTTGGAGCCCGAATGGCAAAACCTTGAACTGAAAACATCCCAATGGGCAATTAAACACCAGTTTCCATTCATCTCCCTCCCAGATCCGAATTCGGAGCCGGTAATAAGCCTCCCTTAAGTCTAGTTTGGAAAAAATACTCCACTTCGCCAGATGGGTCAGCATGTCCTTCATTAGGAGTAGGGGATAGAGATTTTCCTTGCAAATAGCGTTTAAATTGCTATAATCCATACATAAGTGTAATGAGCCAAACTTCTCCCAGAACAGGACTGGAGGAGCCACTTTGGATCTCACTGTTTCGATGAACCCACGCTTGAGGTTTTTGTCTATAAATTGCCGCAGTGAATCCAGTTTCTGGAGAGTCATAGCATAAAGTTTTGCCTTAGGTAGTTTGGCCCATCAAATTGGCAGAACAAGACTGGAGTTTTTAGTTGAATGCCCAGTTCCCCGAGATTAAGATCTCGATGGCACAGTCTATAGACCTATTGGGGGGGGGAGTTCATCTGAGGCCACTTTGATGAAAACATCCATCTAATCTTGGTATTCCTTGGGGACACCCAGTAAGGGTCAATTCGCTGCAGTTGCAGCTATCTCCCCACTCTGCGATATCCCAGTCTAGTGGGGTTCCTCACTCTGGACTAATTCATTATTAGGGAATTGGAGGACCCCTCCGTCCAGTCCACTTTTGGGTTTCACTTCTTTAACCAGCTCAGTCCCAGAACTGGGGGCCAATCCATCCCTGGTGTCACAATGAAAGCAATGGTTTTGGAGTGATTTGCCATTGTTAGTTTGAGTGGTTCAGTGGCAAATGTGGCAGGGGTGCCCCACGCAATGGGACCCATCAAATTGGCAGAACAAGACTGGAGTTTTTAGTTGAATGCCCAGTTCCCCGACCAGAGTCGAGATTATTAGGCTTCTCGTGCACCCTGAATCCAGCAATGCTTTAAGTCTCACTTTTCTCTCCATCAATAGAATTAACAGTTCTACAGGGATTGTAAGGGGTTCAACAACCTCATTTACCAAAGGGTCCTCATAGTCACTCTCTGACTGATTGGATTCCTTCACCGGAGGGGTTGGAGTTCCTCACACCATTATTAATTCCGGCACGAACTCAATGACTGCATGGCTCTTTAGGGTGGTGTCTCTGGAATGTGGTGGTGGCTTTGAGGGTTTCCCTCCAACCTGTTTCTCTCTTTTCCAGTGGGCATCCTCGCACGGCACTCGGTTGTGCGGTGGCCTTCCTTCCAACAATTGAAGCAGACAGTTAGGCATGGTGGGACAAAGCGAGGTAGGTTCCCTTCCTTCACCCTTCTGGTGGGGATCTCTTTCAGGAGTGATTTGTGCAGTACTGGTTTCAAGTTTCATCAATTTCAGCTTCCTCAGCCAAGACACACCAGCCATGCAGGCGGACTGGGGCTCCACCAGCTATGCAGGCATTGTACAGGTCATCATTTAAGCCAGTGGTCCCCAACCTTTTTTGTACCAGGGACCAGTTTCAAACACAAACACTTTTTCAAGGACCGGGGGAAGAATCCGAGTTTGGTGGTTTGCTTGCAGACATTTCATTACCTGACTAGGTAACATCTGATGTTGTTACCTAGTCGGGTAATAAAACGTCTGCCAGCAAACCACCAAGTTCAGGGAGCGCCGGCCCTGCCTCCTCAGCCCCATCCCTCAGGTGTCTCCCTCCCTCCCTCAGGTGTCTGCCTCGTTCCTCTCTCAGTCGCTCTCTGCTGCTCCACCAGCCCAGGAAGAAACTGCTTCAAAGAAGCTGGGGGGGTGGCTTTTCCTGTCAGCGCAGCTCCTCTGAAGCGCCCGTTTACCCCACCCCCGCCCGCGCAGTCAATCCACAGTGCTCTGTTCTGCCTGCCTGTCTGCCTTCTTCGTTTCGGAACAGCTTCACCTGATAAAAAGAGGCGAATAGTTATTATTCTCACCAGAAACGAAGAAGGCAGGCAGGCAGGCAGAACGGAGCACTGTGGATTGAAGCGCGCGCGGGCGGGCGGGGTGGGGGTGAACGGGCGCTTCGGAGGAGCTGCGCTGACAGGAAAAGCCCCCCCCCGGCTTCTTTGAAGCAGTTTCTTCCTGGGCTGGTGGAGCAGCGAGAGAGCGACTGAGAGAGGAACGAGGCGGGAGGAAACCGAAGCCGCTGAGCCAGAGAGCAGGACAGGCTTCGGTTGCTTCCTCCCTCTCCTTCTCTCATTTGTGTCCTTGATCCCCGATCCCAGCAGCATTCACCGAAGGCGAAGAAAGCCGCCATTTTTTTTAAAAAAAAATTTCTTTGCGGCCCGGTACAGAGTGCTCCACGGACCGGGACCGGTCCGCGGCCTGGTGGTTGAGGACCCCTGATTTAAGCCATCTTTGAACCAACCATGAGTATTTCCTCTGGCCAATCTACATGGCAAGTCAAGTCATGAAACTCTTTGATGTAGTCGGCAACTAGACGGTACCCGTCTGACATGCCTTATGCATCTCTAGCCTTGTGATTGGCTAAGGGGATCCTCAAATCTCCATCTCAGGGCTGTCATAAAGTGGTTAAAATTGCAGAGCTCCAGTGCATCTGCAGTATGGAGGTTCACCATCCAACATGCAGCTGATCCTTCTAGAGCCAGTGTGGCAACCCTGACTTTGGCCCCTTCAATAGGGAGATCCCTCCCATACTCCTGCATGTAGGTCAGTATGTGTGTGAGGAAAAATCCCAGTTGATGCCAAGAGGGAGCACCTTCCATTCTAAGGGTGGAAGCCTCCTCCCATCGAGTTGCAGGGATTGCTTTGGGTGGCGGGTCATGCTTTTTAGGGGGGGGGGGGGGGGGGGGGGGGCCCTTTTTTGTTGGGTGGCCTCCTTTTTCCTCCCTCCCCTGCGGGGAAGGCGGGGCACCCTGGATCTGCATGCCATGGATGGCCTCCCTCATAAGGTTGGTTGGCTTTCCTCAAGAGTTGGTTGGGCCAGTCTGGGGCTTCTTCCAGTTCATTGTCGCTGTAGAGATCTTCCATGTCCTGCTTCCAGCTGGGTTGGTGGTTCTAACAAATGAAGGTGACATTCTTGGCCCTGCTGCCGCAGCCTTCCTCCTTCCCAATGTTGATGGACCATCTCAGCTTGGCAGCGGTGCTTGAGACGAAGTTCTCCTCAATCCAGGCATTGAGGGCCTCCTCTGCTTGAACCTTGGGGGGGCATTCAGCCTCTTCATGGTCACTGCCCTGGGCAGACATGGTGTGCATGGTCCCCATGGTACGGCTGTTGCCTCTCCAGGTTGACCAGTTTGCAGTTCCTGCCTAATGTAAGGTCTTGCCTCTTCAATCTTCTCAAGAAAGAAGAACTCTTGAAACTGAAGTTGTTCCAAAAGGAGCTTTTATTGAAAGGTTTGTGATAGCAAGAGGTCTAGGCAGGAACTACATTTTCCCACTTAAAAACAGCATTTTAAAGCAGTGCAAACAAAATCTCTCCCACAGTACAGCAACGCAGGAAACAGAAATAGAAACTCACAGCAATGCAGGAAACAGAAACTTCATATAGAGATCTCTCCAATCCACTCCTCTCCCACCAGAATGCCAGTGTCTCAATAGAAATATATGGGACCTGACAACCAGTCAATGATATTTGTGATATATTTTTAAATGTTCAGTTGGCTGAGTTTCATGTTTAATGAATAAAAATAGTTAATAACAACAATAATAACACTGAAGAGCTGCCTATATTATGCAGTATATAGGGGTGATCTTGAAAAAGAAAAAATGAGGGAAGAACTAGTCCTCCAATATAACAATAGCAATAGCACTTACATTTATATACTGCTTTATAGTGCTTTACAGCCCTCTCTAAGCGGTTTACAGAGTCAGCTTATTGTCCTCAACGATCTGGGTCCTCATTTTACCCACCTCAGAAGGATGGAAGGCTGAGTCAACCTTAAGCCTGGTGGGATTTGAACTGCCAAATTGTAGGCAGCTGGCTGCAGAAGTAGCTTGCAGTACTGCACTCTAAACACTGCGCCACAGAGGCTCCTTTAAAACTCCAATGCAGTTTTACAAAGTACTACCTTCTCCTAATTCCACCCTAATTCTTGGTAACATCAAATTTCTCCCAAGACTGCCTTGTTGGTTTATATAATATACTCATTTCAAATGTCTTTTTCAAGTTCTAATTAACAGAACAGAATGGGTTTTCACACAAGAAATAAACCGTAAGGCTGTCCATGGAATCGGTAACAACTAGGTGTAGCAACCAATGCCGTCTGTGGCCCTGGTGCACCGCTCACTTATATGGGCCAGCCTTACTGTTTGAGGCTGAATGGAGCCTTCAACTGAGCAAGGAAGCACTGCAGGGCCAGGCCCCTCACACCCACGTCCAGCCCCCGTTTGCTGTGCGGGGGCAGGAATGAGACCCTGTCCCACGGAGTCTGCTGCTGCTTGGGTAGGGAGGACAATGAGGACAAGAACAGTGAGTCTTTGTGCTGGCTGGCCAGGTGGGAGTGATAAAGCCTCCTCTGGATGAAGCCGTGTTATTTACGCCTCTCCCATCCCCGCTCTTCCACCCCCTCCCCTTCCTTCTCCTAACAAGCGGCTGACGCTGTTTGGCTGCAGCACCTCCCCCAAAGCCCCCCAGCCCCTACAACAATTGCTAGTCAGCCAGTGGCAGCCACCATTAGCATTGCAATTAGTGCCAACACAGAGCAAAGGAATCTTGTTCAAAAAGGAAGTGGGTTATACAAGCTATCAAAAAATCTACTCTCAGCAAGTCTTATGTCATATATTCTCATTTTCCTCAAATAAATCTCCACCTTCCTGAATGGCTTTTTGAATGGGAGAATTATAACTGGATTACAGGTAGTCCTCATTTAACAACCATTGTTGAGGAACTGTTCAAAATTATTATGAGACTGAATGAATGGCATGCATTATTGGTTCTTGAAGTTAAGGATGCTTCAATATCCTCACAATCACATGGTCAAAATTTGGACATTTAGCAACCCATCCATATTTATGATCATAGTGTACACTTCAACTCCCCCATCCTATCTCACTGCTCTCTCTGCTCCTTTGGCCACTATGCACTCCATTATTACCCCCAGCCCTGCAGCCATCCCCACTGCCCTCAGCTGACCTTCACAGTCTTCTTCCTTCTACTGCTGACAAGGTGTACTCAGGAAAGCCAGCTGCTGGCCCTTCACGAGGCCTTCACAACAGCTGCCCACTTCCCCATCTCTTTCCTTTTTGCCCTCACACCACCACAACTTATTTCTGCCACTTCCTACTAATTTTTGATGTAAAAAATATTTTTGAATGGAGATTAATCTAAAGTCACCTTTCCTTAACATGATGTCCTGCCGATGCATGGACTTTGAATCCCAGAATCTCAGCAATGGTTATACTGACTAGACAATTCTGGGAATTAAAGTTCATAATCCAGAGGATGACTAGGCAGGAAAGACTATTCTAATTCAAAAGTAACGAAAAATTATAATGCATCCTTAAGCAATTCTAAATGAAGTAGCGTATCTTCTACTATCTAAACCAGGGGTGTCAAATTCACAGCCCATGGGTGGCATCATGTGCTGGCCATGTTTTCCCCAGTTTAGTGAATGGGAAAAACGTTGTGATATATCACATGACAACAACGTGACAACAAGAGTTTGACACCCCTGATTTAAACAATTTAATAGGATCAGGCTTAGTATTTACATAGAGACTATTTGGAAATAACAGTGCTGGAGATTACACTGGGGTTGTAAAAGATTTCAGAAGATGGCAACAGCAAATTACCTCCACGTTGTTGTAGAAAAGTATTTGGATGTGTCCCTAAAGCCACTAGGACTCAAGCATGACTCAACATATTTTAATTATTGTTTGAAATATAAAATATATTTTAAAACACACTATTAATTTTGAGAGATCTTTGCTCTTTTTTTATTAATAAAATTAGTTTGGACCCTTTGCTAATTATAAATTAGTGTTATGGTGAAAATCTGCCTCACTTAAAGCAACCAAATTACTTGAAGATATAAAATAATGTTATTTGCATGCATGTAAACAATAGTACAATATATACTGGATCCCCAGCGAAATTGTGATACTTTGCTGAGCAGCTATGAATCCAAAAGCAGAACCAGATCTATGTCCCACTACATGGCAAGAGAAATGAAGCCTAAGGCAAAACAAGAAAATGGTAGGCACAATGGAAATTCAAGTGTCATGTTGGAATATTTTAGAAGAACCCACTCATGTGACATTATTTATTCCTTCCTACTAGGTCAACATGTTAGCCATACTGTATTTGAGATATGGATAGTGAATAAAAACAATTGGTTCACTGCATCATAGGTTCTTGAATGTCCTCTCAATTTAGTTGTTGTGAATGTTTTCTTACATAGGTACTTTAAGCAGAAAGCAGAAATAATAATAATAATAATAATAATAATAATAATAATAATAATAATAATAATAATAATGATAATAATCGGCAATAAGTAAAATATGATGCTATCCATCCATTTCCTTTAAAAAAAACCATCTAATTTGATTAGCCATTTTATTCTAAATTGAGCCTTTATTATCAATAAAAATATCATATTTGAAGGATTTAATAGAATTTTCTTACCTAAAGACTGGTAGAGCTCTATCATTTTAGGATGATCCCAGCAAGTAGTTTGCGTCTCATGACTATAAGACAAAAAAAAAAAAATGAAAAGTTTAAATGTTTAAGCTTGCATAAGTCCTAATTACACTCCATCGTATATTTTTATAATTGTAAAATGTTGTCATTTGAAGTTCTGCACTATACTAAGTAGTGTAACAGCAAAGTAATTGTTTCAGACTTACCAAAAATTTCACATCAACATATTTTTTCCTGATACCAAAGTATCATGAGAAGAAACCTTATTAAGTAAGGCAGATCTCTAAATCAGCAGTTCCCAACCTTTTGGGCACCAGGGACCGGTTCTGTGGAGAGGGGTTTTTCCACAGACTGGAGGGGTGCTCTCCAGGCTGGTTTCATGTGCTGCCTGCAGCCCTTGAATGGGGTTTCGCTTTTTTGCGTAGACCAGTTTCTGGCATACCACGGACCGGTCTAGGTCCACAGATCGGGGGTTGGGAACCCCTGCTCTAAATGATATTAACTAGGGATCAGTTAAGAGGTATAACATTATCCTGTAATAACAACAGTACTATCTGCTGAACAGAAGGCTTTAATGAGACTGTTGCTCAGCAATACACTAATTTATCTATTACATCTTTTTATAAGACATACATATACAGATAGTCTTCAAGTTATGATCCATGCAATCAAGGTTGCTGTCATAATCCCAAGAGTAAGGGTTGTTAAGTGGAAAACAATAGGAGTTCCAGGTATGCTTGGGTGCTGCAAGAGTGCAGGCTGAGGTAGGCTAGCACATGCCCAATGCAAGTTGGGGAGAACATGTGCAGTACAAGTGCAGAGAGGCCAAGTGAAAAGGGATATTGGTTGATAAAAGTGCAAAGAGACTGAAGGAAGTAGAGTGCAACATGAGCATATGTGAGTGCAAAGAGGCTAAGAGAAGAATACCATGGGTAGGGAGGAACTGGGAGTCCTATGGAACGATGGTATGTGCAAGTTCAGGGAGGCTGAGGAAAGGAGGGTATGGGTTGGTGTGAATGCAAGGAGGATGAAGTGGGGCTCAGTGTGCTATGTAGAAAGGTGGGGAAGACTTACTAGAATGACTTGCAAGCCTCCCCTGAAAATTTCCCCATTGACTTTGCTTGTGGGAACAAAAGGTTGCAAATCATCTGACTATAGGTTGCTGCAACTGTTGTAAGTGTGAGCAAATTGCAAAGTACCTGAATTACAATTGCATGACCATGATGCTGCTGTAAAGGTTAGTATTTTAAGTTAGCAATATGTACTACTAGTTCAACACTGTCACAACTTTGAACTGTCACTGAATGAGTGATCTGTAAGTGAAGATTACATGTACAGACCATTCAAAATTATGATAGCTCTGAACGAAGGGATGTATGATTGGGTCTCAAAGTTCTAGACACTGCAGTACCCCTGCAGTCATATGAACAAGATAGAGGCCATTCATGTCTATGATCCTGGGTAAGACACAAAATGTGGCCCTGGGCAGTATGTGAAAAGAAGCTCTGGCTAGCATGTGAACAGAGGCCATGAGAGAATCCCCAGCTGCACTACAACAAAAGAAGATAGCACAAAGGAAGCCTCTGGCCAGTACAGTAGTGGCATGTTGTGTGAGGGCATGGTGGGTGGCAGCTGGCGGCAGTGGGTCAGAGACAGGGGAGACATAGACAATGGGGGAGTTCAAGACGAAGCAGAGGAAGCAGTCCCTTATCTGAGTGTTGGGGCTGCGAGGGATCAAATGGTGAATGGCTTGGATTGGGGGGGGGGGTGCCCTTGCCTAAAAACCAATGAGATTTGGTTAACTCAAATTTGGTTAAACCAAATTTTAACCAAATTGCCATTGCTTAGTGATACATTCAATTGTCATTACATTTTATGATGTACATTTTATTCTATCACCTCTGAGAGGCACAGCCAGGAGATGAGAAGATCATAAAAATTCCACAGTGAGATGTGTCCTGGGAATCTCTGGAAAAGTTCGTTCTAAAAAAGAGGGTGGGGGGAAATTAGGTATGCCCTGGGAAACTGTAAAAAAGATCATTTCTACAGAAGGGGGGGGGAATTAACATACTGGCTTTTGTTTCACGAAATACACATCAAGATAAGGGGAGGGGTTTCTAAATTCCCTTATTTATCCCTGTATGCCTGAGGGACCTTAGACGCTGCTTTGAACTCCTACATGAATTGTCTCATCTCAATAAGGGATTCCTTTTGATACGTTTGGTGTTCAGAAGTTCATTCTTGTTAATTGAATGGGGAAAAGTTCTGTAGCATAAAAGCAGCGTCTGCAATAGAACCGAGGGGACCCTGAAAGAAAGGAAAATGTCTGAGTACAGCAAGGACCAAGGGGAAGTCGAATGCTGGGGAGAAATGTCGACAGTTATCCAGCCAGATACTGACATGGTACACTCCATCGAAGATAGCGAAGCTGCCTACGAAGCCCTGGTGGTCTATAGGCATCGGAAAGAGAGACAGCTGGGATGGAAGAACCAGGGGAGTAACTCTCACCCGGGGCAATCGTAAACCCGGATGGAAATTGGAGCTGGAGGCCCTATCGGATCAGGAAGGATGGGGCAAGGAGCTACTGGTGGATGACCGACTGAAACGGTACATAAATCGCCTCATGAGGGAAGCCCTGGAGAACCTCGAGGTGAGGGATGCACCAGGACGCCAACACAGGAGAGCGAGGGAACCAGAAAATGAGAGAACCCGAGCCGCCACCCTGGATTCAGCTGAGAATGATCAGGCAGCAGGACAAGCTGAAGAACCAGCAGCCATACCAGGTACCCGACCCCTAAACACCTCAGAACAGGGGATTAACCCTGGCCAACCCAGAGACATACAACTGCAGAGGAAGTCCCACCCCTGGGAGTAAAATTCGATCGGGACCCCCAGAAACTGAGATTTTTCCTGGCGCAAGTCCTCACCTACATGCAGGAATATGGGCAGAATTTCCCAACCCAGGGATCCCGAGTACGAGTCATCACCCTGGCCCTTGAAGGGGCAGCAGCCAAATGGATGGTGACACTCCACAACGTCAATGCCCTAGAATTAAGGAACCTTGACCGCTTCATGATGGCCCTACGCCACCGCTTCAAAGACCCTCTCGCTGATAGAAAAGCCCGAGACCGCATCAGAGTTGTAAAGCAAGGCCGTCGCCCGGTAGCTGAATACACCGAGGAATTTCGTGACCTGGCTGGCCGAGTCGACTGGCCAGAGGATATCCTAGTCTGTTGGTTCAAAGATGGACTAAATCAGGGGTCCCCAACCACCGGTCCCCGGACCGGTCCCAGTCCGTGGAACATGTTCTACTGGGCCGCCGGTTTGCTGGGCGCCGCCATCTTGTTTCGATGAGAAGGTTTTTTTTAAAGACTCCAATATTTCTTCTTTCCTTTCTCCCAAAATGAAAATACGAAAAATGAACTGCATAAAGTTCTGCTACAGCAGACATTCGTTCCCCCCAAAAGGAACTCACAAATTACAGAACAAAAAAAAAAAAAAAAAAAGAGGTAGGACCAGGATATAGGCAGACCCCAAACCTTATATGCAAAAAATAGCCAATCTGGGCGGTTAACCCTGAGGGAAGTGTGTGTGGGGGGGATGGTAACAGCCGGCATGCATTTTTCAAAAGAACTACACAGGCTGCTGAGCCCTGGACAGAAAGAGTGAGCCGAGTAACATTTTGTTGCTTCCTGATTGACTAATTTCAAGCTCCCGGCTGCACTAATCGGGCAGGGCCATGTCGCTCACGTGACCTCCAGGCGCGAGATTAAATTCAAACAGCCGTGTAGGAGGATATCAGGGAGTCGGTTGCGCCGCTTCTGTGGGAGAATCTTTTCATTGCAAGGCAAGCGGGTGGATAAGCGCTGTGAGATGGGGGGGGGTCAGATGGGGTGCCGCTGTTAAAAAAAAACTGAGCGAAAACAAATTTAATTTGGATTTAGTGGAAGGACAAGTTTTCCACTTTGTTGGATGGGTTCTAGTTGAACAAATGAAGCCGAAAAAGGGGGCTCTTGATTTGGGGTCGCTCGGCTCGCCTTGCCTTGTCATGTGTGCTGATGCCGGTACCGGGCCGCGGATCATTTTGTGATGCCGGTACCGGGCCGTGGCACAAAAAAGGTTGGGGGCCACTGGACTAAATGACAATCTATACACTGCCTGCATGGCCTGGGGGACCCCAAACCTCCTGCATGAATGGTACATGATAGCAAAGGAAGCAGAGATAGACATGACTCGTAACTGGTACCACAGTGGCAAGTTTTGGAAAAGATCCCCACCCCTGGGGAAATGGGAAATTTTCAAACCCCAAACCACCATGACTCCACGAACTTCTGGTTGCTTTAAGTGTGGAAAGGAGGGACACCACGCAGCAGATTGCCATTTGAAAACCCGTCAGAAAGCCAGACCACCCATCGGGGGGAAATCTGGAACATCCAGCCCTTGTGGAAAGGAGACTGGCTTGAGAGGCCAAGTAGCTGTGGGATTCCGATCCCCCCCAACCAAGAGGAAGAACCCCCAATGCTCCAAGAGGACCTGAGCCAGTCCGAAAGCAATCTGGAAGATGACCCGCTGGTAAGCAACCCAATTGAACCAAACGCTCTACCCCTAAGACAGTTTATCCCCAGCCGAGGGAAGGGGGAGGAAGTTGCAGCGTTGCTGGATTCGGGATGCACCCGATGCCTAATAAATCCTTCCCTTGCAAAGAAATTGGGGATCCAACTGAAAGAAATGGAAAATCCCATCGCTTTCTGCCAATTAGATGGAACTATAGCAGGGGGGAGCCAGCTAGGTTTACCACAGAACCACTGAACATAAGATTAGGGAACCATAGTGAGATGCTTACATTCATTTTAGCCCCAGGAATGGAAGAGCTGCTTGTCCTAGGTCTCACATGGCTGCAGAAATGGAATCCAAAAATAAATTGGAGAAGAGGAACTGTACAATTCCAGAGACGTTGTATTTGCAAATGTCTCAGAGGAAAGGATAAAGAAAGGAACAGAGAACAGAGTCAGCCATGACCGGACAGTCAGCTGAACCCATTAACATCCCCCAATGAGTACCAGGATCTGGCCCAAGTATTTAGCGAGGAAGCTTGTGATGGGGTGCATCGTGCCACAGACTGCGCTATTGAAATCCTACCAGGGGCTAAACTCCAAAAAACACAAATGCACTGCATGTCTCCCAGAGAACTAAAAGAACTCAGAGCATTTATCAACAAAAATTTAAAAAGGGGTTTCATCGAACCCGCCCGACCAAAATAGCTGCCCCAGTGTTATTCCATTAAAAGAAAGATGGCTCCATGTGTCTGTGTGTGAATTACCAAAAATTAAGCATGATTTGCATAGAGAATGTGTTTCCACTCCCCCTCATGAAGGACATGTTAGCCCACCTCTTGGAAGGAAAAAAAATTCAAAGTTAGACCTACGAGAGGCATATTACCGCAAAAGAATAAAGGAAGGGGATGAGTGGAAGACAGCTTTTAACACACCATTGGGATGCTACCAATTTAAAGTGCTCCCCTTTGGACTGCAAAGAGCACCTGCCGTGTTTATGCAATCGATCAATGAAACCCTTCATGAATTTTTATATAAAGGGGTTCTAGTGTATCTTGATATTTTAATCTACACGGAAACGATGGAAGAACACATCAAGCTACTTCGTACGGTCCTTCCAAAACTCAGACGCTAAACTATATACAAAACTCTCTAAATGCAAATTCCACCAAGAAAAAATTGACTACTTGGGGTATAGAATATCCCACGAGGGAATAGAGATGGACCCACAGAAAGTAAAAGCTGTAATGGACTGGGACCCACCGCACACCCGCAAACAACTGCAAAGCTTCCTGGGGTTTGAGAACTTTTATCACCAATTCATTCCAACTTTTGCAAACATAGCCCTCCCTATCATGAACTTGCTAAAAACGAAGGGAGGGAAGAAACCCAAATCAAGGCAACCCCTTATCTGGACAATGGAATGCCAAGCGGCATTCGAGAAACTCAAACGTCTATTCTCAGCAAAACCGGTCCTTAAGCACCCAGATCCCAAACAACCTTTTGTCATCCAAGCAGATGCTAGTGATGTTGCAGTTGGAGCAGTCCTCCTCCAAAAGAATGGAAGTGGACAACCATGCGCTTATACATCCAAGAAACTGACGGAAACCGAGCAAAGATGGGCCATATGGGAGAAAGAGGCATATGCTGTGCGGTGGGCAATGCTCACATGGAGACATTTCCTGGAAGTAAACCAAATCCCCTTTGTAGTATGGACTGATCACAAAAATCTGGAAGCCCTCAGAAATCCACGGAAACTCTCCAAAAAACAAGCAAGGTGGGCTCAATACTTTTAAACGATTTAATTTCACTCTAAAATATTTTCCTGGGGGAAAGAACTTCTTAGCAGATGCACTGTCCAGAAAACCCCAATACAACAGCAAAAAGATTGAGGTTATAAAACCGATGATCCAACCGACCCAACTAGCAGCCAAAGTAATCACCTGGGCACAAGAGATAAAAAAAATCATCCCTGACTGAAGACACAATGACGTCAATATTTAAGGAGGCACTACTTAAGGACAACTGGCTCCAGGCTAACAAAAACACTTGTTTACTCAAAGATGGACTGGCTTGGGTAGAAAATAAACTTTATGTCCCTGCAAGCCAGAGAATGGACCTCATGAAACGCTGCCACGACTCCAAAATAGTGGGACACTTTGCACCTCATCAAAAGACAATTTTGGTGGCCGTCCCTCAAAAAGGACATTGAAAACTATGTTACAAGCTGCCCCACCTGCAAAGAGAAGACAAGGAAGATATCCTGGACTTTTACAAACAGTAGCAGACCCTTCTGCATCCTGGAAAGAGATCTCTATGGACTTTATAGTGGAGCTTCCCAAAAGTGCTGAAAATACTGTCATTTGGGTTGTAACTGATCTTTTTTCCAAACAGGTTCACTTTATTTCATGCCAAAAGATCCCAACTGCCAAGGCATTGGAAAAGATGTTCCTAATACACATTTATCGCCTTCATGGAGCTCCCCAATGGATTATCTCAGATGGGGTGTTCAGTTCACATCCAAATTTTGGCGGGTGTTTTTAAACCTATTAGGCTCCACCCAGAGGTTGTCGTCATCAAGTCACCCAGAAATGGATGGCTTGACAGAGAGAGTTAACAGCGTATTAGAACAATATTTAAGATGCTTTATTAATTACCAACAGGACAATTGGACTGACCTTCTTCCATTTGCAGAGGTAGCATACAATAACTCAGTCCACAGTAGCACAGGGTTCACCCCATTCCAGGTAGCCACGGGCCAAGAATTCAACCCCCTACCAGAACTACCCACCAAAGAACCTGAAATCCCCTCCCTTAAGGAGTGGATGAATAACTTACAAGCCATGTGGCCAGTAGTAAGATTACCTTTACAGGAAGCTAGAGCAGTTTTCAAAGCTCAAGAGACAAAAAACGTTGCAAACCTAAACCTTTCAAGATTGGGGACCGTGTATATTTGTCCACAAAATTCTTAAAATCATTACAACCCTCGAAGAAATCAGCACCAAAATTCATTGGCCCATTCTCCATCTCCAGAATTATTAACTCCGTGATGGAAGAGCTTTGACTTCCAAAAACACTTAGGCAGATTCATCCAGTATTTCACTGTAGCTTGATCAAACCAGAGATCACTTCAAACTTCAGACCCCCCCTCCCACACCTCCAACCCCCATCAAGGTTCATGGGGAACAACATTTTGAAATTAAATATATCCTTGATTCATGCACTCACCGTGGATCCACACAATATTTGGTAGCTTGGAAACACCTTCCTTCCTCAGAAAATGAGTGGGTAGCCAAATGACATGTAAAAGCGCCCACATTACTATGAAAAGTCCACCTAAAAATACCCTGATTGCAAATATCCTGAATTGCAAATATAATGTATGATTTTTTTTTTCCCAGGTAGACCTATCTGTTTTTAAGGAGAGCAGGATGTCAGATCCGTGTATCTGTCATTTCCTCAGTGGAAGAAGAAAAAGGGGGGGGAGGCTGATAAAGAAATCCTTTCTTGATGTAACCTGAATATATTTAATCTTATATCGAATTTGTATAACCCACACATGATACAATGGAGGGGGAAAAGCCAGATGGCCGGAACCTATCACCTCTGAGAGGCACAGCCAGGAGATGAGAAGATCATAAAAATTCCACAGTGAGATGTGTCCTGGGAATCTCTGGAAAAGTTTGTTCTAAAAAAGAGGGTGGGGGGAAATTAGGTATGCCCTGGGAAACTGTAAAAAAGATCATTTCTACAGAAGGGGGGGAATTAACATACTGGCTTTTGTTTCACGAAATACACATCGAGATAAGGGGAGGGGTTTCTAAACTCCCTTATCTATCCTTGTATGCCTGAGGGACCTTAGACGCTGCTTTGAACTCCTACATGAATTGTCTCATCTCAATAAAGGATTCCTTTTGATACGTTTGGTGTTCAGAAGTTCATTCTTGTTAATTGAATGGGAAAAAGTTCTGTAGCCTGACACTAAATATGCTACCTATATAATATAGTTGAAAATCTCTTTTTAGGAAAGAAAACTAATAATTAAGCTGATGGAAGAGCAAAGGATAAAGTATTAAAGATTTTTCTAAACTCTCATTAAAAATTGTCAAGTGGGAATACTGTAATTTTAGTTTAATTTCCTCCGAGAGGAACAGTTTTGCTTTCTTTAGACAATGTCTGCAATAGACAGAAGAAATAACTTTGAGGAAAAGTAGCAAATAAGTCAATGAAGAAATAAAAGAAACCTGGGCTAAAGTAATCTGAGAAAATATCTCCCAGAAGAATCCCCTAACTTATACAATGATAAAGGGCGTGGGGGTGGGAGTAGGGAATGTTAATTCAGACTTGCAAGATTCTGTTGCTATAACTTTATATAAAAATGGTATGACTATGCATGACTTTGGTTTCCTATTCTGATCTATCTTGAAAGGTGACAATGTCCAATTATGACTGTGAGAGAGGTGTGTTATCTTAATTATTTTCATAAAAAATGTATTCTAACAAATGGAGAAGCTAGTCTTCTTAATCCATCTGAAAAAGAGTTATCGGATTATTGGGATTTCTGATAATAATAAATGTATCTGTATACGTTGTCAGGGCTCCGGCAGTTACCCCCATTTAAATCATGAGTCTCTAGCTGAACTTCCAAAACTTGAAGATTTATTAGAAGTAAACATGCCGGCGCTGCCTAGGTGTAACCGACTCTGAGACACATCATTCATTATCCCCCTTGACCCTGGCTTTCCCCCACCCCATGGGTGTATCATAATTGATATTCTCCAATGAGACACATCCATAAACAAGAGTCATTTGCACACCAAAAAATTTGGTCACCTAGAAACTACCTTTGAAAACATTTATGGAATGCAAGCTGCCCACTGCTCCCCCTTCCCTTTCTGTTGGCAACTCTGAAAAGACCATAGAAATATTTTATGAGTTGACATATATATGTAAGTTGTACATATACCTTCTTCCTTTCTATTATATACAGAGAGATAAAGTAGGAAAATCAGTGCCATACACACAGAACGGTTGAGTACTGACTTGATAGAATATGGGAGATCTTTCACATATTCAAAAAAATATGAAAAAAGGTGGAAGAAAGGATTAACTGAAATTAGATTATTTCATGTGACTATCATTGCCTTATCCTTACTAGTATTTTTCCAGCAAACAGCAAGATCTGAGTAGGACCCAAAAGGGAGCATACATTTCTGCATCAAACATGTTATAATGAGATGCTGCTAAACCATTCCTTTAACCGAGCTCATGTAATAATTTTAAGATTATTAAAATCCATTAAAATTTTATCCTATTAAAAATAAAAAAGCAATAAACTTACTTCCATACTAAAGTTTAAGGAATGTTTTCTGAAGATCTTATAAACATGAAGTTTAACTGTAACTGGAAAGAATAGATTTTACTCTATACTCAGAGCATAAAAAGATTGCAGTTTTATTCTGCAAGCTAAAAAATGTTTCTTCTTTCTGGACATTTTTGACTTAGTCAATTATCAACAATATAAAGAAAAGTACTACTTAAACACTTTTACTGAGATTTTTCTTCATAAGCTTCTTTACCATTTTTCAAAGGCAATTGTTAGTTTGAATAAGGACTATCTGCAAATAGTATATGTAACAAAATGTAAACTCAGCAATTCCTAAACAGTTTAATCACATGTAAAACTACAATAGCATCTTTTAGAAAAGAGCAGCAGGTCTATATAAAGCTTTGGATCAAAGAAGTCTATCAGTTCTCATAAAGAGCTACCATGATAAATTATGTTCAATGTTAACAGTGCAATGGATCATTATTACTACATTCCCTGAATAACATAGGTTCTCAACATTAAATATAACATTGTACTATAAAATGTTATGAACAATTTTAAATAAGTTATATGGTGCAAAAAAATGGTAAAGTTCATAAATTACTCCAGGTGAACTATAAATTTGAAGAGAGAAAATTTAAATAAATGAACTATGTAGCTTATTTCCAAGTATGGCATTCCTGAGAGGTATTTTTTCTCACACAACCAACTTGGATAGTGATGCTTCTGAAGGACACTACTTAGTATACATACAGATTTTAAATGAGCTTTTAAAAATCTTACGGCTTTTGTTTATTGAGCTGTTTAAAAGGGCACACATTAGGTATGCAAATAGTTTTGAAAAATATTTTAATAAATTAATATTTAATTGACCTGATTTCTGTATTTTGAAGCACAGGAATTGAAAGGATAAATTATTAGAAAAAAGTGAACGGATAATGGAAGAAAATTGTGTTTGTTCAATAAACTAATCCATCTCCACTTTATATGATTATAAACATATATAAGTAAAATATGTATGATAATGTGCACAAAGAAATGTGTACCCAACTGACACACTGATGAACAGAAAGGTTTTATTTTTTTATTTTTCTTGTTATAACAATAAAAAATTATTAAAAAAGAAGAAGAAGAAGGGATTTCCCAATGGAGCAAGCCCAGCATTTGGAAGGAGATTTTTACAAGATCTACATTAGGATATTTTTTACAAGATGTACATTCATTTAAAAATTAAAATGAGAAATTAGTTTTAATCATTTGTAACTTAAGACTCAGTAGCCCACCCAAGCTCAAGCCCCTTAGGTCAGGAAAGAGGGTCTACTTGAAGGGTCCGATGCCCAGTTAGATGTGGCTCTGGCGCATCTCCAAGACATCGGTTTCTGCTGCGCATCTGAGATGTGAGTCCAGCTTCTCCGCCCCAGGCCCGGCCCAGCCTAGCCCAGCCCAGCCTAGCAAGAGTTGCAGAGGTGGTGGCCAGCCAGCCTCACTTCTGCCTCTGCCAGCCATCACTCCAGGCTGTTCTGTCCCTGGACTCGGTCTGCCTCGAGATCCCTGCCAAGATGCCCTCCCAGCTGGAGCACACCATGCCATGTCCACCTCACAAATTTGCCAGTGACAAAAACTACCTAACCAAGGAGGACCTCCGGGTGCTGAAGGAAAAAGAGGTCCCAGGGTATATGGAGAACCAGAAGGATCCCATGGCCATCGACCGGATCATGAAGAACCTGCAGGAATGCTGGGATGGCAAAATCAGCTTTGAAGGCTACCTGTTCCTCTTTGCCGGGTTGACCAACGGCTGCAATGAGTATTACATCAAGAAAATGAACCCAACAGGGAAGAAGTTCTGAACTGGGCAGACCCAGCTGGCTCTTCCCAAGCACTGACGGTGCGTTTTGGCTCAGGGAGAGCTTCAACGGTACCCACTGAGCCCTCACCTGCCTGCTTCCCCATCCAAAGCCAGTCCATTCTGCTTCAAAGCGGCACATGTTGTCCCAGGCCTAACCACCCAAGCTGACAACATACAGGAGAAACTAATCCTTAAATCAAATTGTGAAAAACACACAAAGGCCACCTTGTTTCCACCAAGAAATACACTTCAGTTTGTCCTTATCCTGTGTACTAGACCCAAAAATAAATCTTTTTTTTTGTATTGAAAAAAAAAATCCATCTCCACTTTAGGAAAACCACCAATATGCTCTAATTTTCCGAAGCAAATTGAGAATTCCAAAATGTAAGCTGTGATATATATAATCAGATCACATCTTTCCCTTTATCCAACAGTAGGAAAATGCCTTTTTTGTCTTAGTTTAACATACTTCAGTGTAAATAGACAAGTGGTTTGGTTTAAGAAAAAGTACATTCTGTTTACAATTTTCTGCACTTAACCAAAAGACTTAAATGAAAAGGAAAAACATCTCCTTTCACTTGCAGATAAAACAATCTGGGTAACTGTTGACATGTAGCATATAAAGTAATCATCAACATGTCCAGAAAAATTGTGGTAGATGAAGATTCTTCTTTCACTCCTAATTACCAACTGGCCATCTTGACTATCCAAAATCAGGATCCTTATATAAAATCAGAGAAAAACATAATTTCACAGAGCATTATTCTCAATGAAGCAGTTTAGTGTCATTTTCAGGTGTCTGGAAAAAGAATGCATACATGTATCTATCATGGAATGAATATAACACCAGGGGTGTGCTTTAATTCTAAATGCTGAATATTCAAGATTCATAATATAATATAATTTATTATCAACTACCCAGGAGATGTATCACTTTAAATTTTATTGGCACTCACAATTTTCACTCTGCAAGATGACCTCATTTCAGTTGATAAAGGCACGATTTAAAGCAAACAAACAAAAAAGGATTGTGTCAAAATACATTAGTAATTATTTCTATAGAGAAATTACACATAGGTCTTTTATAAATCAAACATTTTATAATTGTGCAAATATTAAATACATTCTTAGTGTTTTCTTTTTAATTGAATGCTATTATACCCTTTCAATTTAGTTTACTACACATTCTTTATTACAATTTGCTTTAAAATACATTAACCCAAGATCAATCTTCAAAGTAAACTATTAATCTATAAACGCACCTTTCTTCTAAGAAGCTGACAATGAAAATGAAAAATAAGCAAGCCACAAAAAATTCACCCTCTAGATTATATTTTATTTGCATAACCTTGGAGTAAATTGTGTCCTCCACTCCCAAAGCCATGTATATAAAAGGACAGTAAAATTCAACACATAAAACTGCAAATAAGAAATTACTGTGAGAGGGCAACCAACAATATCTATCTAATAATAATTAAAAATTAAGGAATAATTTTAGAATACATTATGAAAGTGATTTAAACTATAGAGCTACTACAACTGTTTGTTATATTGTTACTTGTGCAAATTAAGCAGGAATATATATTAATATAAAGAGAACTTCATGCAGTGTTATAATAAGCAGAAAACCATTTAAAAACAAGTCTTTCACAATCATAAACAAAAATTATGCAACATAAAATTCATACCATCCCAAAATAAATAAAAAAATTGAAATTGAGATATTGAGAAGATAATTTAAAGGCTTGAGGTGAACAGAAAACTAGAGTAAATGGTATCCAAAGTATTTAGAAAGCCTGTACTAAAGAGACCTTAATAGTTTATTCTGGAAACAGAAACTGAAAATCTGCTTTTCTGTATATAGCCACTGTATTTCTGGAGAAAATGGAGTAGTACCGGTAATGGAGAAAGCCAGTTTTTGCACTTGAGAAGGACTACACATTTATACACTGAAATTATTTAATTTTAATTTTTGGAGTAAGCTTTATCTAGGATTCCCAGAATTCTAACAATAGATCAGAATACATTTTAAAAGTTATTACACTAGTATCAAATAGAAGCAGAGGAGAACAACTATCAGCTGCTTATAATATGGTAATTATTTCTGTGTTTCTTTTGTTGTGCAACATTTTATTTTATGCACTCTGAGAATAACTGGGAGCCAATACGTCCAGCTGTTACTTGCCCACTTATCCATTTGCTTTTTAAAGCTTTAAAGCTGCTACCAAACTCAAAATCATATAATAATATCTGCAACCAGTTATACCTGAGAATGAGCCAACCAACTTATACAGAACAGCCTTCTCAAGTCTTAATATTACCTGTATCAATAAATTATTTTTTACTTTCAGAAAAAAATACATAAAAAGGTTCTTTTCTCAACTAAGAGTTAGAACAGCAGAATATAGAAAAGTACTATATTAAAACACTGTCTCCTACACAATAGCCTGCACTTTAAAATGCCCAAAACGTAAATAGAAATACCAATATGAAATGTATTTGACTCAATACATACATTTGAATTCATTATTTGCTCTACCATTCTTTTTTAATAGAACAAGAATATTTATAAAAAAATAATGCATCCACAAGTGGCATTGATACCTTTCTCCTTTGCTAGGGGAATGAATGCCAAAAATAATCTTCAAGATACATCTAAAAATCAATTGTCTGATTTTGTACTAAAGTTTTCCTTCTTGAGGCTAACTGCTTTCTCCAATGGCACATTTCACAAACATTTGATACCAACTTGCTTCCTGTCTTCCAATTCCCTGCTCAGCTCTTCCAAATTGCAATGCATTGTTTCATTCATTCCTATACAGCCAGCATGTTCTAACTAGACCACATTGATCAAGACAAGGAAAGCACATTGAAGAGAAAGAATGCACTGAATTAAATGTCAGTTCCTATTCCCCAAAGAAATCAAGCAGAAATTTGACCTTTCCATAGTGAATGAAAGGCATATTATGGGGTTGTTGTTTTTTTCTTCCAGGGTCTTTGCACAAATGAGATTGAACAGGATGGTTTCCCGGAGTTGGGGGCGGGGATTATTTTACGCATGGAGATACACAATACATGTCACACGACTGAAAAAAGCAATTTACAAAAGGCAAGGTTAAAAAATGTAAGGCTTTTAAGAAAATAAAATCCATAGGATGGCAGAGATGTAACAATTCGGATTGGGCTCGGGAAAATTACTATCCATATACATAAACACACACACACACACAAAGTAGGGATAAGAATTTTTTTTAAAATAATCCTGGTGCTCCTGCATTGGGAGAAAGCTGTGTACCTTTAATCTCTATGGTACACAGTCATAAATGAAAGGGGCGTGTGCCAGTCAATAAGCACACTTTCACCAAGAATCAGCGAAAAACAACAGGCAGGAAGGAGTTTCAAGTTGTAAATTAAATTCCCTAAATAAAGGCGCGGACAGAAGTTTAATGAAGCTTTAACTGCCTTGCTTGTCTAATGACTTTTACCACTTGACGGGTTATTTATTCAGGAAATGTAAACATTAAACTTACCCTTTGGATTGTTCTCTCATCGTCCTTTATCTTTGATTCAATGACTCCAGAGGCAGGAAAAGAAAAATGCGGCAATCTAACGCAAAATGAACCCACCGATGCGGCCAAGAGCGACTAGCAATGCAGCGAGGGCGGCAATCGTGAGCCAGCTGCGGGAGAGATGGGGGAAGCTGCAGAGAGCTAGACTAGGCGGAACCCGCACTGCCTCGGCTCCACCTATTGAACCTGCAAACAACAATTGAAGAGCTCCGAAGAGACGGCGCGTTTGGGAACAAGAACTGTGCGTGTGTGATGATGGCAGTTTATTTAAGGTAGAACCAGAAATTCTGAGCCAGCCTGCGTTTTAGAGCTGTCAAGATAAGCAGAATGTGGCCCAATTCCGCAAAGCATTTCGCGGAACCACCAGTTATTTATTTTCACAAAGACTGATGAATCTAACGAACGCTTACGGACTTTGCATTTAAACTGGATAACCTGTTTATTTTCTTGTTTTTTTCAGGAGACATAGAAAAACTGATAATGGTTTTAAAGTAAATTTGTTCCGGATCTAATTATTTCCAACTAATTCCGTTCGATGAAATGCAGCCCCCAAGTATTACTGAAGGTAGTCTGTAATAAATCAGTAACTCCCTACATAGTCTCACTGATTTCCTCCATGGCCAGATCTGTCTTTCTCCACCACTCTCCTTCTTTTTCCATATTTACACTTGGTTAATATTAATTTACATTTGGTTAATATTAAATGGATAGTTTAATGATTTAACCTCTTATGGAGACCTCATAGCACAGCCTTTTCATCTCACAGAGCAGGGATTCAGTAAGCATCCACTTTGAAATCAGTACCACAAAAGAAACTGCAGATGTTTCTTCAGCTACTTTCTCCTTGTTCAAACTGAATTCCTTATGAAGTTAAAGAATATTATCCATCTATATAATTAAGTTGTAGATTAACACATTTTGCTTTTTACTCAGCAAACTGATAGGACAATATTTGGTGCACTAAATTATTTTCCTTTTCCAATAATGTGGTATCTGTAGATAAAGTTATTGGGTACCCATTCCAGGTCAGGTAGATAGAGTGCCCAAGAAGTAAATAGACTTCACCAATTGATATTTGTTTTAATTGTTAGACATCATTGGAAAAATTATAACTGAATTTTTCATCTGTTCTGTTTATTATGCCAATTAATTGTAAGATCCAGATTTTATCGAACAGTAACTAATATCTTAATTTACGATAAATGTAACAGGAAAATATACTTCATGTGTATTTGCCTGGTATGTGTCACTTAAACATAGTACCCTGTGATTGAAAGTCTAATATTTACCAAAAGTGAATAATAGTGGAATAATAATGAATTATGTGTAATAAAGAATAATAAGCTGGAGGAATTAATATTTAACTTTTATCCCACAATATTTGCCTTTATCCAGTTGTACCATTAATTTTAGAAGAGGAAATATCAAAATCATTTTCATTTTTCAAAGCTATTTATGCACCTTTGTAGAAAGTTAGCACCCACCCCTCTCTTAAAGGAATGAAATATTTTAGGAAATATTAAAAAGGCAGAATATTATATTTCCCTGGATGAGAAATTGAGAAATATGTTCTTGGAGACAGAAACTCAGTCCCAGCTCCCTGCCCCCAGCAGATATTTTAGTGCCGGCTTATCTATAAGACAAAAGACTGGGCCAGCCTATCTACAAAACAAAAGGCCTTCAGCTCCAGGATGATGGGATTATATTTCAGGCCAAAGCCATTCAGTCACAATAGGAACGGCATTGCATCAGCCCAAGTTTCCACCAAGCTTGACTCAGATAGCCTACAGTTAGCAGTGACCACTACAACAACCAATAAAATACATTTCTTGCACTGGAACAGGAAGCTCAAGGGCAAGGCCCAAGAGTGGGTCTAAATGCCTCTCTCTCTCAAACCCATGTGGTCAGCTACTCAGGACAATGTGCTTGATAGTTTTACTCCATTAAACCATCTTTCCAATCAGACTCATGTTTCCAGTGTCTTTCTCCCCAATTGGAACTTGTCAGCCAGCCTGTTGCTTCTTGCCATAAAATAGTGGGGGAGGGAACTGTGGAGAATTTTACATTGCAGCTTTGCAACTGAGGTTATCTTCAAGGCTAAGGCAGTTGGCTCTGGTATGCAGTGACCTCTGGTTGCCTAGCTACAAGGGGGCTGGGCTGTATACTGGATTTCAAAGTGCTGTTCCCATTCTGTGCCTCAGAGCTTGCTTTGCATTCAGTTTGTTCCTAGTAAAAGTACTTTTCTCTAAATCTATGGAGCAAGGATTTTTCTTTCCTAGGAATTGAACAGAGGCAGCCCTGACATTAAGCAAGCTCTGCTTTAATGGTCAACCAGGTGACAACAGTCTACTATGGAGACCAAGCATCCAATGTCCAATCACAGGAGTGAGCTGGAAGAAATTGGAGCTATGGCCAGCTCCCCCATTAAACCACACCAAACTCAAGGTAAGGCAGAATGGCAAAAGGAGCTGGACTTCAGTGAGAAGCCCATCAGGCTCAGGTGGGTGAGAGGCATGGGGTAAAGGGAATATCCCCCTCTGGAGAGAAACCTAAAGGCAGCCATGCTGAACCAGACCCTGTTCCTGATACAACAGGTTAGGGAAAGTCGAAGAGCCCAAGAGCCTCTTGCATAGGCAGCATGCAGGAATATGGGGCTGAATTGGAGACAGCAGAAGCCTGGATAAGACGAGTAACCATGGCCCTGGAGGGGGTAGTGGGGGCGTGAATGGTCTCTCTCCACAATGATAATGCCCCCAATTGCAGAACTATGACCTCTTTATGGCAGCCCCTTGCCAATGGTTCAAGGATCCACTGGCTCAATGCAAGGCTGGGATCTGGATAAAGACGATCACCCAAGGGTGACAGTCAGTGACTACATACACCCAGGAATTCCAAGCATTGGCATGATGGTTGGCCACGTGGTCTGAAGATGTCCTCATTGACTGCTTCAAAGACAGCCTCAATGATGACATCTACCACACCTGCATCTCATGTGGGGGCCCACAAACCCTACAACGCTGGTATGTGTTGATGGTGGAAGTGGAAATTGACCTTTCCTGGGACTGATGCTGGAGGACTGGTGGACGGACTGAGTCCTTCCCTCCCATGTGTAAGAAACACCCCAGGACTATGATGTGCCTAAGGCATGGAGAGGAGGGGCACCAACTGTGGCATACCAATCCAGCTGAACCAACCTCATTACCACAGCATTCCCGAGGGAGGAGGCAACGAAACCACCTCCAAGGACCTGAGAGACAGCGCTGAAAGGTCTGGAAGTCATAGAGTTCATACCTCCTGGATCTGAGGGGTTGGGAACTCTGACCAATTCAGGTGAGGTTAACAGTGATGGTGATGATGATCCCTTGGTAAGTCAGTGGGTGACCCCTGTAATCCTCCCTGTGGAGTTAGTGGTGCCCTCTTCAAGGGCCCAAGGGAGGATGCTGGCTTTATTGGACTTGGGCTGCACTAGGTGCATAGTCAGCCCTGAGGTCATTGAAAAATTGGGACTGAGACTCAAACGGCTGAGAGTACCTATAGCATTTTGCCAGCTAGATGGAACTGTAGCTGGAGGTGGCCCAGCTAACTATAACTGAACCAGTAGAAATGAGAATGGGAAATCATAAAGAGACTCTGAGTTTTATAGTGGCGCCAGGGATGGAGAGGCCCCTCCTACTTGGACTGTCTTGGCTGCAGAAATGGAACCCTGAAGTGAATTGGAGGAGGTTTTTTTTTTAAAGATTTGGCAGAAAGTGGCCAAGGAAGAGGAAAAGATCCCAAAGCCTAACAGTGAGAGAAACAAAGGGCAAAGGGAGCTGGGGACAACATCTCAATATCCCTCAATGAGTGAATTCAAAATCCCAAAGGAGTACTGGACTTGAGAGATGTGTTTAGTGAGAAAGGCTCTGATGCACTCCTGCCCCATTGCCCCATGGACTACAGTATTGAAATCCTTCCTGGAGCTAAACTCCCAAAGCCTAAACTTTATTCGATGACTCCACACGAGCTAGAGAGCTTCGCATCTTGATAGACAACAACTTAAAATGTGGATTTAGCCAACCAGCAAGGACATAGGTGGCAGCTCCAGTTTTGTTCTGGGAGAAGAAAGATGGGACTCTTCGCCTACGCATTAATTATAGGAGCTAAACACAGTATGCATAGAAAATGTCTACCCACTACCGCTGATGAAGGACATGCTGGCACATCTAGACAAAGGAAAAATCTTCACTGAGTTAGACTTGCAGGAAGCTTAACACTGGGTGCGAATCAAGGAGTGGGCAATGAATAGAAAACTGCATTTAATTGCCCCCTGGGATGTTTCCAGTTCTGGGTGCTCCCTTTCATCTTATTTCATGAACCCTGCGGTGTTCATGCAACTGATCAATGACGTGCTGCATGACTTTTTGTACAAGGGAGTGTTGGTATATTTGGTTGATATTTTAATGTACACTGAAAGGAGGGAGGAAAATGTGAAATTGATGTGGGCAGTCCTTAAAAGGCTCCGTGACACTGAACTGTATGCAAAAATTTCAAAGTGTGAATTTCACCAAGATTGATTACCTAGATTATAGTATCTCAAATAAAGGAATGAAAATGGACCTAGAAAAGGTAAAGGCAGTGTTAGAGTGGGCCCCTCCCCGCACTAGGAGGCAATTGCAAAGCTTCCTGGGTTTCACCAATTTCTACTGACAGTTCATCCCCTCCTTTTCAAAGATTGCATTGCCAATCACCAACCTTTTAAAAACTAAAGGTGAGGGAAAGCCGAAACTGGATCAGCCACTTAAGTAGACCATGGAGTGCCAAGCAGCATTGGAAAAGCTCACACTATAAAAAACATATGAAGAACAGTTACAGGACCTGGGCATGGCTAGTCTAGTGAAGAGAAGGACCAGGGGAGACATGATAGCAGTGTTCCAATATTTGAGGGGCTGCCGCAGAGATGAAGGGGTCAAATTCCAAGGCATCTGAAGGCCAGACAAGGACTAATGTATGGAAACTGATCAAGGAAAGATTCAAACTAGAAATAAGGAGAAATTTTCTGACAGCAAGAACAATCAACCAATTGAACAGTTTGCCTTCGGAAGTTGTGGGAGCTTTATCACTGGAGGCTTTCAAGAAGAGATTAGACTAATTACAAGCCTTTGCTGATGATTTGGTTTTTATTTCAGAAGTTCCACAAAATTCGGGACTAAAACTAATAGAGAAATTAGAGGAATTTGGCGAAGTAGCGGGGCTAAAAACTAATAAGGAAAAAACTAAAATACTTACTAAAAATATGACAAATATACAAAAAGAAAACTTAACAATGATAATGGACATCCAGACAACAAACAAAATTAAATATTTGGGAATTGTAATTTCAACAAAACGTACAAATGCTTAAAGAGGATAATTATACCCCACTAATCAAAAAAAATAGCTGAAGATTTCAGAAACTGGAGCAATCTAAGTCTCTCTCTTGAGGGGAGAATTGCATCAATAAAAATGAACATATTACCAAAATTACTGTTTCTATTCCAAAATGCTCCGGTAAAATTAGAAATTTTTTTTTTTAATCAATTGGATAAGTTAGTATCAAAATTATTTGGCAGGGAAAAAAACCCAGAATTAGAATGAAATTGTTACTGAATGCTAATGAAAGGGGAGGATTTGGTTTACCGGACTTGGAAATATACTATAGAGTGGCCACTCTGACCTGGATTAAAGATTGGATAAGTGTTAAAAACAAAAGAATATTAAAATTAGAAGGATATAACTTACAGGCAGGGTGGCATGCTTTTTTGTGGCAGGACAAATTCATGGTTATTTTCAAAGGCACAAAATTAGGCAGACCTTACTAAGTGCATGGAACAAAACTAAATCTCAATTCTATGTTGAAATACCAACTTGGCTATCTACATTGGAAGCATTAATGTACCCATATCTATTGTGACGAGGACAGGTCATTACATATGAGGACATATTAGATGAGAAGGGAAACTTAAAAACAAGACAGGAACTGAAAGATTTGGGATTTGAGATAGAATGGTGGGCCTATTTACAATTACAATCAAGGTATAGTAAAGATATGAAAGAATGGGGTATTAGTAAACGGAAAACAGAATTAGATAAAATATTAATGGGAGCGGATGAGAAATTGATTTAAAAAATTTATAAAGTACTATTGGAATGTAAATTGGAAGAAGAAAAGGTGAAAGAAACGATGCTGGCCTGGATGAAAGATTTTGGATATCTGGAAGATTGGCAAATTTTATGGGACAAGAACAGGAAAATTACCCTGGTGGCATCATATAAAGAAAATTTACTAAAAAAAAATTTTTTTTTTAAACAAGTTTTATTGATTTTCAAAACATACAAGTCATCATTATCCATTACATGTTTAAACCTTATTCCATTATAAATTTAACAAGTCAGATAAACTATAATTCTATTTTAAACCATTTCCATATAAACATACAAAAACCTCTTATCCAATTTCCCTTTATTTCTCTTCACTCTTATTCAATTTTATTATTATTATTTCATCTACTTCTTTCTGACTTAGTTACCATTATTCTCATTCTATATTTCTACAAGGTTTTATTAATTTCCCCCCCCAAAAAACAACATAATCACACAACACACAAAACATAAAAAAGATCTTTTTGGAAAGTAACTTGGACCCAGGTATCTCTCTTTTCATGGACTTCAATTATATTCAGGCTCATCTTACATATCATTACTTATTTTATTTACCATTCTAAGTCTTCTATATTAACTTCTCCACATATTTCACTCTTCTTGATTCTATCTTAATTAATCATCTTAATTTGAGTCATTATATTTATATCTTTTGTCCATTCTCTATTATACCTTTGTCTCATTCCTTTTAAAAAGAAAGAAATTTCTCCTGAAATCACTAATCAGAGTATGATGCCTTTCTATCTCCCCACTAAATTAATCAAATTAATCTTTAAACTACCCAATCCGATTTTGCTTGGTACATTCTAACTGAATAATACGTCTAAAACAATTAAATACATAGTTAAGCAATAGATTTAAATATTAAAAACAAAATACTATAATGAAAGTTTTATAATAACATCAATACCATAGTCTTAATAAACTCTTTAATTAAAGTTTAATATTCTAAATCTCCCCTCATATTATATTTTCAAACCAATCATTATTAACATTCCAACATTTTAATCTCTTATCAACTCTCAAGCGATTTAAATTTTCTATTTCTGATACAATACTACAATATCATCTTATGTACCTTGCAAAATCTCTTTGAAGAAATTATACTTATCCTTTATCCCTAAAAAAATTTCTTTTTCTCATTTAATTTCAAAACTTTGTAGCTTTTCTCCACCTTTTCCCTTTCTTTCTTCCCCCAACAAACCTTTCTAGCCCCACTTCTTCTAGCCTCTGCCTCACTGGCTTCCCTTCTCTGTCGTATTCCTCTTCCCTTTTGTTTACCATCCTTATATTGATTTTGCACCTTGTTTTTTCCCTTTCTTAAATGTTTTTTTAAATCTTAAGTCCTTTATTTCTCTTCTTTTTCCTCTTCCTTCCCTCTTGGTCGAGTTCTGAGATTTATTAAAGATGGCTTCCTCTCTTTGTTCTTCTTCTGCTGTCTTCATCTGTTGCAATGTTTGTTGATAATTAATAAGCGCCATTTCTAAAAAAGGAAGGCTTCTTTCAAACCATCTTTACCATTTTGTTTTGCTTGCTCATAATCTTTTCTCAGTTCCTCGATAGAAGAAGCCATTATAAATCTTTTCTTTTCTTTTCTTTTCTCTTACAACAGCCAGAATATTCCAAAAGAAAAATAAGACAATCCCAAAGTTCTCAATCAGTCCAAAACAGAGTTCCCACTCTCTCCTCCTGGGGTAGTATCCATTAAAGAAAAAGAAAGTCCAAATCTGTTTCTTAAAATCTTATTGCAATATATTTTAGTCTTTCAATCCTTAAGGCATCTCCTCCAACAAAGTCTTAGCATACAAATATTTTTTTTTTAGTCCTCTCTTTTCCCACTCACCGCTTAGAGCCAGTTTTCACCTAAAAAAATAGGTTTCTTAATGTTCACTTTTTATTCCGTAGAAAAAGAGGGTAAGCTATCCTTTCAGCACCATTAAACTGCCGCTTTTTTCCTCTTCTCGAAGGTATCATTCAGAAAGTCATACTTTTCAGGAATTTTGTTAAATATGTCTTAGAGTCCTAGGAACCAAGAAAAACTACTAAAAATATTTTATTGATGGCACATCCTGTCATCAAAACTAGGAAAAATGTACAAAAAAAATTATGGAACAGAACAAAAAAGACAAATGAGACACTGACTCATCTCGAGATGGATAAGGCCTCCTACTATCTAAGGTTCCAGAACGTAGAGGAAGAGAGGGGTGAGAACTTACCATTGGTGATGGCGAAGATATTGGCAGAGCTTTTGAATAGAGATGAGAATGAGATGGTGAATGAGCTGGATGATGTATATAGAGTGTATACGAGCTACGCGAGACGGCACAGACTACCCCGAGAAGTGCATATTAGATTCACAAGGAGGAGAGTGAAAGATATAATTTATAGAATTACAAGAGATGAAGGAATAAAATATAAAGACAGAGAAGTGATTGTTCTAAAACAGATTCCGAGAAGAGTTCACGAGCAGAGGAGAGATTATCGATTTCTCACGAATTATCTAAATAAAAAAATATACCTTTTAGATGGATCATTCCAGAGGGCATCTTAGTAATATGGAAGGACAAAAGGGTGAGAATAGATAGTCTGACTAAAGCCCAAGAATTTTTTGATCAAATAGGAGGAATAAAGGAAGAATCGAACAGCAGAGATAATCACAAGACCTCGAGTCAAGAAGAGTTACAACTTAAAAGCAGAAGCAGGGGGAGAGATAGGGAGAAGGAGAGGGAAGGAGGTGAAGAGATACTTGGAAGAGAAGAAATAGGAGTGAGGACTAGAAGTCAAATGATGAGTAAAAATACAGAGGGATAGAAGTAAGAAGGGAAATGGATAAAGGAGTGAATTTAATATCTATAAATATTAATGGGTTAAATGATCCAATTCATTTGATCCAAAGAGTATTTTTTAAGTTAGCAAAACAAAGAGCTGATATGATTTGTATTCAAGAGGTATTAAGGCACGTGATCAAGGATATTTAGTGAATAAAAAACTGGGGAAAATGTACTCAGCATTGGCGAAAGAGAAAAAAAGAAGGGTAGTACTATATATAAAAGAGGACATAGCCTCAAAATTGATTTATAAAGATGAATTGGGAAGAATAATAATGGTAGAGGTGGAAGACATTACTAGTGGGGATATATGCCCCCAATAAAAATCAAAGTGAATTTTACAAAATTTTATATGAGAAATTAATAGAATTTGGTAACTCAAGAATTTGTATCATAGGAGATTACAGTGCAATAACAAACAATAGTCAAGATTATGCCTGTGAACAAAGACAATTTAAGAAACGGAATACATTGCCTAAGAAATTTCTAGAGATGGTTGAAGAATTAGAATTTGTGGATGTGTGGAGGAAGAGAAACCCAGGAATATCACAGTTCACTTTCTACTCCAGCCCACACAAATCGTGGTCCAGGATAGATATTGGCTTGGGTAAATAGTGAGTTATATAAGGAGATTCAGGATATAAAGATTTTGGCTAATACGTGGGCTGATCATCATCCAGTACAGATAATATGGAAAAATAGTCTCTACAAAAAAGGTAGATGGACACTCAATCGCAACTATAAAAGGAGGAAAAATATATTCAAAAAGTTAGGGAAGAACTGACCAGCTTTTTCAAATTTAATAAGAAACAGGATACCTCATTGCAGAATCTATGGGATACCATGAAGGCATATTTAAGGAGAATATCGATGGCTTTTACAGCAAATAAAATAAGGAAAGAGAGGGGAAGCGGAAAGCTCTAATAAAAAGAATAGAGAAAATGGAAAATAAGCAAATGGAAACCCTGGGGGACCAGCAAATTAGAAATGAATTAGCGCTAGTTAAACATGAATTGAATATTTTAGACCAAGAGGAATTAATTAAAAAATTATTATATACAAAACAAAATTATTTTGAGCATGCAAATAAATCCGGTAGATGGCTGGCATATAAATTAAGAAAACCAGAAAAGAATGATATATCAATTAGAGGATAAAAATGGAATAATAGAGATGGACCTGGAGGAAAAAAAAGGAAATTGCAAGAGAATATTTTGAGGATCTTTATAAACAAGAGGAGGTAGACTTAAATAAAATAGAAGAATATTTGAAAGAAGGAACTCTGTACCCTTTATCAGATGATAAAAAAGAGCTGCTTAATAAAGTAATAGCTTTAGATGAACTAAAGGTGGCAATTCAAAAACAAAAACAAAACAAAACACCAGGGCCAGATGGGTTACCAAATGAATTATATAAAGAGATAGGTGCCACACTAGAGAATATGCTATTAGAGGTATTATTGGAAGCAAAAATTCCAGAATCGTGGAAGGAAGCTTACATAACATTGATTCCGAAAGAGGGTGCAGATGCCAACCAAATAAAGAATTATAGACCGATATCTCTTTTAAATTCAGATTATAAAATTTTTATGGCAATAATGGCGGAAAGATTAAAGAAATTACTTAGCAACAAAATTCATTTGGATCAAAATGGTTTTCTTCCCATGAGGCAGATTAGATCTAACACAAGAATAATAATAGACATATTAGAATATTATGAAAAACATCCAGGAAACCAAGTGGCCTTGGTCTTCCTGGATGCGCAGAAGGCTTTTGATAATTTAAATTGGGACTTTATGAAGAAGGAGATTAACTTGATGGACTTTGGAGGTAATTTTGTAAAACTGTTTAATGCAATTTATGCTACGCAAAAGGCTAACGTATTATTAAATGGAGAAATTACTACATCATTAAAGATAAGGAAGGGTGTCAGACAGGGATGCCCTCTTTCACCTCTGTTTTTCATAACAATTTTGGAAGCTTTGTTGGATAGAATTAGATCAAATAAAGAAATCAAAGGAACCAAAATTAAAAGTTGAGAGTATAAATTACAGGCCTTCGCAGATGATATGGTTTTGTCATAGAAGACCCAATAGACTCAGAACCAGTTTTACTAAATAAAATAGATAAATTTGGTAAACTAGCAGGATTAAAAATTAATAAGGAAAAAACTAAAATGCTAGTTAAAAAGTTACCAAATAGTAAACAAAAAAAATTGGAAGAAAACATGGGATTACAAATTGTAAATAAGGTCAAATATTTAGGTATCTGGTTAAGAGCTAGAACATTAAATCTGTGGGAGGACAATTACACCCAATTATTGAAAAAGATTGAAAAGGATTTGGAAAATTGGAATAAGATGCAAATTTCATTATTGGGCAGAATAGCAACAATCAAAATGAATGTTTTACCCAAAATACTTTTTCTATTTCAAACAATTTTGATATTATTGGATAAAGAATTCTTTAAAGAATTAGATAAAATTGTGATTAAATTTATTTGGGCAAAGAAAAAAACGAGAATTAAAAATATATATCTACATAACAAAAGCAGAGGTGGATTTGGACTCCCTGCCTGGGAGATCTATTATAAAGCGGAGGCATTAGTATGGATAAAAGATTGGATCAATTTGAGGAACAATAGAATTCTAAATTTGGAGGGCCACGACTTACAATTAGGGTGGCACGCATTTTTGTGGAACCCGAATAGCCAAAACAATCTATATCTATATCATGTATTCCAAAAGTCATTAATTAAAATTTGGGCTGACATTAGAAGAAATTATTATACCAAAATTCCGAGGTGGTTTCAACGATGGAGGCAATGTTCCACTTAAATACGAAGGGTAAAACTGTAAAAACTGAAGTACCATCAAATATTAGATAAAGAGGGATGAATTAAAATGATACAGGAACTTGAAGCACTAGGGATAGTCATCGATAATTGGTCATATTAAAATTGAGTAAAATTGAGATATAATAAAGATGTAAAGGAATATGGAACTGAGGCAAAAGATATGCATTTAGACAAAACACTGTCAAGTCCTGAGAAAGGGTTGATTTCTAAACTATATAATTATATGGTATATTAGAACATGAAATGGCTGAGAGAATTGTGAAAGGACCTATGTTAGCCTGGCGAAGATATTGGCAGAGCTTTTGAATAGAGATGAGAATGAGATGGTGAATGAGCTGGATGATGTATATAGAGTGTATACGAGCTACGCAAGACGGCACAGACTACCCCGAGAAGTGCATATTAGATTCACAAGGAGGAGAGTGAAAGATATAATTTATAGAATTACAAGAGATGAAGGAATAAAATATAAAGACAGAGAAGTGATTGTTCTAAAACAGATTCCGAGAAGAGTTCACGAGCAGAGGAGCCTCATCTCTCCTCCCCATCTGGCCATTACTCCCTTTCCCGAAGGCAGTTGCAGTGGTGGTCAGAAATGGCCACCTCAAAGAAGAACTCAACTGGAAAAGGATGTGCAGGAGGAAGATAAGAGAAAGTTTTGGCTGACCGGGTTGAACTGAAAAAGCAACAATATAAGGTACCCTGGAATTTGAATTATAAAGAACAACATTGTTCCCAAAGAAGACTTTGAAGCAGCGAATGAGAGAGAGAAGGGAAAGGATTTGGGTTTTTTTCTTTTCTTCCCTATGTTGACAACTAAGAGATTTAATCAAGAAACCAGCAAAAATCCACTTTGACGTTAACAGGTATTTAAGCTGAAAATAAAATGTCAAAGGGATAATAAAGATTTCTGGATTCTCAAAAACTTTTAAAAGAAGGAAAAAAAGGGTGGGATCTGGAAAAATGGAGGAGACCACCTGGAAGTGAAAGGAATTAACAGTGAAACTTTAACAAGATTCCTAAAAGATACATTTTAAGTGAAACTTTGTAACAAGATAAGAGAACCCCTGGAAGAGAAAGTGGAAAAAAGAAGCAAGAAGAAACAGCTTTGGATTATTTGGATTACTTGGTGATTTTTAGATTTTTGGCTATTGGATCTAAAGGACTAAAATTAATTGGGAGGTTGTTTAAAAGTTTTTAAAATGGTATCACTCTTGGAAGAATTGAGAATGGAACTTAAAAAACAGAAAAAAGATGCACAAGAAGGAAGAGGTTCTTTTGGCTTTGTATTTCAATTTTTAGAAATGGAGATCCTGAACTATGAGAAACAACAAGAAATGCCTGTAGAACAAGAAGGGCGGGACAAAGAAGAAGCCATCTTCAATGACCAAGTATTTCTGTGTGGGGAAAAGAAAGGAAAGGGGGGAAAGAAAGTGAAAAATTTAAGATTTGAAAAAACAACCCCCAAAAAGAATAGTTTGAAAAGTAATTACAACATTAGGAAGAAACAGAAGAGAGGGTTACAGAAGAGAGAATCAGAATTAGAGAGAGAAGGGGTCAAAAAGGGAAGGGAGAAGAAGAGGGGGAAGAGGGAAAGGAAAAGAAATTATAAAGGACAGAAACAGGACATAGAGAAACAGGGAAAACGTACAAGGATACAAGCCTATTTAGAAGACACAGAGATAATGGGTGAAAACTTAATTGAAAGGGGGATTCTGCAAGGGTACATAAGATAGTATTGTTATATTAGAAATAGAAATGAATTTTGAAAATATGAAACAAGTGTGATTAAAATGATAGATAAAATACTCATTGTAATGTAATGGAATGTTTAATAAATAAATGAAATAAAGAGAATGAGAGAATGAAATTAGGAAAGGAGGGGAACATTTTAATTATTATAAATGTGTTATAAAAATTTAAGTGAAGAGGAATATGAAAGAAACATGAAAAAATTATGGAAATATTATAAGCGTTCCTAGAAGTATGATATCTTATTGAAAAGAAATGTTAAAGATGTCAAAGATTATAACTAACATTAATGATAGAGCTGAATTGGAATAGAATAAATATTTTATTTATTATTGTTATATATATATATTCTCTTTAAGAACTCAGTGCGTATTTTAAGAATGTACCAAGCAGAATTCGACTGGGAGTTATGTATTATATTGAATGTTATAATTATAAAGGCATAAATTGAAGTTTAAATAAGAGTTGAATTGATAAAAATTAAAAGATACAAAGGTGTCATACTCCAATTAGTAACTACAGGGAAAAATTTTGTTTAATGAGAAAATAAAATATGAAATTGAAACAGGACAGACAAAAGTATAAACATAATGACTAGAAAGATATTGAAACTTAGAAAAAGATATGTATAATTGAATTTAGAAAGGAATGAGATAATTAAAAGTAAGATTGAGAAAACTAAGGGAAGGGAAAAATTATTGAGAAAATGTTAAAATAGTAATAAGATATGGAATAGAACACAAAGATGAATATGAAATTGAATTTGTGTCTGTATAGAGAAGCAATAACCCAGGACCTGCTATTCTCAAAAAAAAGAAAAGAAAAGAAATTTTACTTGTATTATGTTTTATAAAAACCCAAATAAAATTTTTATAATAAAAAAAAAGGTTGTTGGAGAGATCTATGTTTGTCTGCTTGTTTTTTATATTCCTCAGTTGCTTCTACTAGAGCCTTTTTTATATCCTCCCAACCTTTTGTTAATGATTCCATCCAATCCGTTAAGGACATGGATGTTGCGGGGTCTTTAGGTAACTCTGGCATAGGGACAAATTCCATGCCAGTAGTGATTTGGAAAGGAGTCAACCTAGTGCTGCTGTGTATTGCATTACTGTAAGCAACTTCTGCAAATGGCAACAGATCCACCCGGTTCTCCTGTTGATAATTTACATAACATCTAATGTACTGTTCCACCATAGCATTCGCTCTCTCAATGGCCCCATTACAAGCCAGATGGAACACCAAGGAAAGCCTTTGGGATGACCCAATGGACTTCAAAAACTCCCTCCAGAATTTAGCGGTAAACTCTATGCCTCAGTCTGAGATTACTTGACAAGGCACTCCATGGAGCCGATAAATATGCTTCATGAACAGTTTCACCAGTTTTTTAGCTGAAGGTAGTCCATTACATGCTGTAAAGTGGGCTTGCTTGGAGAATAAATCGATAACAGTCCAAATCACTGTACTTCCTCCATTCTCTGGTAATTCCACAATAAAATCCATCATGATTTCTTCCCATGGCTTTGTTGGTTCAGCTACTTGTTGGAGGAGACCAGGGGATTTCCCAGTTTTATGTTTCATTGTGTCACAAATTGAACAACTTTTTACATAGTCCTTGACATCAGTCTTCATTTTTGGCCACCAGAATTGTCTTCTGACTAAATGTAGGGTTTTTAGAAACCCAAAGTGTCCCCCCAACTGTGAGTCATGGCTACGTTTTAGTCAGTGGTGGGATTCAATTTTTTTTACTACCAGTTCTGTGGGCATGGCTTGGTGGATGTGACAGGGGAAGCATACTGTAAAATCTCTAGTCAGATGTGGTATTTGTCAGTTCCTCAAACTACTCAAAATTTCCACTACCGGTTCTCCAGAACTGGTCAGAACCTGCTGAATACCACCTCTGGTTTTAGTACCATCAACTTTAGGGTATTGGGTACATAAATCTTGGTTCCTTTCCAAGCTAATCCTTCATTCATTTTCAAATCTGTTTGATTTTCAGCAAACCATGTATTGTTTAAAAGTGCTGCTTTCAAATCGGTTGTCAGTTGGTCCTCAAGGAGTCTAAAGCTGCATTTGGCTTGGCCTCTGGTGGTTGCTTGGCCAGCAGGTTGGGCTTCTGATATCATAGTTTGCACTACTTCCTCCCGGTGACTGTCAAATTGGGATTTTCTCAACAAGGCAATGTTTTTCCCCTGAGATATATTTTATATTAAAGTTGAATCTCTTGAAGTATTGAGCCCAGGGAACTTGTTTAGGGAAGCTTACGAGGGGTCTTCACAGCCTCAAGGTTTTTATGATCAGTCCACACCTCGAAAGGCTCTTATCACTCCTTCCAGAAAATACCTCCAAAATAGTAAAGCCCATTGCATGGCAAAAGCCTCTTTTTCCCAAACTGCCCACCTAATCTCTGTATCCGTCAACGTTTTGGACACATAAGCGCAAGGCATCAGCGTTCTTTTGAAGCATTGAAGTTCTTTTGAGTGTTCTTTTGAAGTAGAATCGCTGCAATAGCCACATCACTGGCATCGGCTAGGACTACAAAAGGCTTGGTCGGATCCGGACGTTGGAGGATAGGCTCTGCTGCAAAAAGGTGTTTTAATGTTTCAAAAGATTTCTGACAATTCGTTGTCCAAGTGAGAGGTTAATTAGGTTTTAGTTTGGTTGGGGAAGGCCCAGTTTTCAGTAACTCTGTTAAAGGAAGGGTGACCTCGGCAAACGAAGGATGAATTGTCTATAAAAATTTGCAAAACCCAAGAAGCTTTGAAGTTGTTTGCGTGTTTTTGGTGGCTGCCAGTCTAGCACCTCCTTCACCTTTCCAAGGTTCATTTCAATCCCCTGGTTTCACACTCAGTAGCCCAGGTAGTCCAAAGACTCTTTATGGCATTCACATTTTGACATCTTTGTGTATAATTTGGGGCTAAAAGTTTTTTTCAATACTTGCCTGACTAATTTGACATGTTCTTCAATGGTCTCACTGAATATAAGAATATTGCCCAAGTACACAAGGACCCCCTTATACAAATGTGCATGTAACACTTCACTGATTAGCTACATAAACACAACTGGAGTCCGAAGGGCATGACTCAAAGACTCGGTAGTAGGCTTCTCTCAGATCTAGCTTGGTAAAGATTTTTCCTTTGGATAGGTGATTTAATAAATCCTTCATTAGGGGGAGGGGGTACATGTTTTTAACGAACATCGCATTGATGCCCCTAAAATCCAAGCATAATTTCAGGCCACCATCTTTCTTTTCTTTAAATAGTACTGGGGGTGCCAACCTAGATTTTGCTGGTCTGATGAAGCATCTGGCTAAATTGGTATCAATGTATTTCCTCAACTCATGGCTGGTGTCATGGAATACATCTTTGGTTCGGGCAGTTTTGCCCCAGGTTCTAATTCGAAGGCACAATCAGTGACTAGATGAGGGGGGGAGAATGTTGCATTCCTCCTCGCTAAAAACCTCAGCCAAATCTCTGTATTCTTTAGGAACCTGGGGTTCACCTGGAGGAGAGTCTGAAGCGGTAGCTACTGCTTCTGGTTGTGGGCCCCTGTTGGGTGGCAGTCTCTTTTCAGGAGGGACAGAGGGAAGCGGCCCGATGCCAATTATGATCTTCCGGTACCCATCTTCCCATTTGATAGTAGGGGCCCATTTATCAAGCCAAGCAAGTCCCAGTATGATAGATTCCGACATTTTTGGAGCCACTATAAATCGTATAAATTCACGATGCCTACCCATTTCTAATCTGATCAGTTCTGTAATTTGGATGGCTGGGACTCCTCCAATTAATGTTCCATCTAACTGTTCAAACTTGATTGGGCATTTTAGGGCTTTAATTTTTATCCCTAATTGCTCAATGATAGGGAGCCCAATCAGGCATCTGGAAGATCCTGTATCTATTATTGCTTCTAACTCCCCAGCCTCCCCAGCCTCAGGCACCACCAACTTCAGTTCAACTGTAAAAAGGGGAATGGCAGCACTCACCATGGTGTCTTCTTCCTCATTTGGGGAAACCCTTTTCCAGAAAGGGTTTCTTTGGCCAGAGGTTTCTTGCTCTCTTCTTTGGGAGGGGAACCTCTAAAGCTTGTCTGGCAAACTGACTGGTGTCTGGGGGCTTCTGTGGAGCTCTCCTGCCTCTGACAGCTCTACTGGGCCTTGGTTGTGGAACCAGTGCAGGGGCCAGATATTTGGAATCGCTATGATCAGCCTGGCCACATAGCATTTGATAATCCCTGTAGGTTGGGTAGGAGTGGCTTCAGCAGGTTTAGAGAGGGAGGTTTTCAGTGTGGATGGATTTCTCTATCCAGAATAATGGATATGGCATACCAGTCTTGCAGTCAGTCTAGTACCCCCCGGATGCCACAGGCTTTTCTGACTTCTGGATCAATGGCTTCTTTAAAATAGTGCAGAATAGTGTCAGGCCAATGCATGGGGTTACCTGCAACCTGTCTAAATTCCCACACAAGTCTTTTATGAGTCAATTACTTTGCTTCATCTCCTTTATTTTATCTTTACTTTCACCTACTCTGTCGGGTTCTTCAAATTTAGCCCTGAGCAGCTTGACAAATGCATCTGCATCATTTAGTTCTGCAGTGTCCTTATTTTGTAGCTGAGCTATCCAGATGGAAGCGTATCCCTCATTCATCCCATCTATAATAGCAGAAACTAGGTCATTGTTTGTTCCATATTGGTTTCCAAATTGATCTATATGTGCCCAGGTTTGGCTGAGGAAGTAAGCAAGTTTCTCAGACTTCCCATCAAAAGTTGTTCTAAACTTTGGGGGCTGTGGCCTGGCTGGTGGAATCGCCATGGCAACCACCACCTGAGCTGGAATCTGTGGAGGAGCTGCTGCAGGAGGCAGGAGGGGCTCCTGCATAGGTACTCCGAGGGGTGGCTGAGCTGGAATCTGCTGCCCTGGTGCTGCTGGCTGCTGAATAGGGGCCATTTGCTGAACTCGTTGCTGTGTTGGAAAAGGGGTTAGTGGCTGCAGCCTACTGCTGGAACTGACCCCATTGCTACGTTGCTGCGAATTGGCCCCATGGTGATCCCGAACCAGATGGTGCAACCAGTGCTGGTATCTACTTGAATTGGACCCACTCCTGACCAGAATAGAATCTTCAGCCTGGGGGAATACACTCCACAGGGGTTCTGTTTTATTTGGATCGTAAACTGGCACATCTGAGGAATCCTAAATCTGAAAGTTCCAGATTTCCTTGCAATAAGTAAAAACTACAAATCCATCCCCTTGCACCCATCATCACATCACATGCCCCAATCACCATCCATCCCAACTTGAGACATTCCCTCACCCAGGTGCAGAATAACATGACCTTGACTTAAAAGAAGAATGCTATTATGTCTAACCACATACACTCCAAGAAATTCCTCCCTCTCATTTTCCTGGGCTCAAGAATGTGGCAGTGTGGAAGCGTCTGGTGTCAATATGGCTTCCAAAGCTGACAGTGTTTCACTGAAGAATATGAATTATGATACAGCCAGAGGGGTGGGGGAAAACCAGGGTCAAGGGTGACAGTGAATTACGTGTCTCAGAATCGGCTACATCCAGGTCATGCTGACATGTTAACTCCCAATAAATCCCTTGAAGTTTTGAAAGTTTGGATCGAAACTCATGCTTTAATTGGGGTAACTGCCAGAATCCTGACAGCTAGCCGATTCTCATAATTAATCATCATTACCAGGGTACCTGATGCCAAACCTCTTCCATTGCTCCCCAACATCTGGAGTGCATGGAGAGAAACTCTATGGCTATGGCAGAGGCATGATTATCAGAAGAGAGCTTGCTCCAGGTGACCCAAACAGAAACAGATTTGCCTCCAGCCTGAAGCAAACAGAAGCTGACAGCATAATTACAGCTGAAGCCGTGAAACCTGATCTAGTGAAGGAAAGAAAAACAGATGAGTACTGGTGGGGAAAAAAATTCCCCAAAGCTTCAGACATTGAGCTCCCCTATCCTCAAGCCAAAAGGGGGGGGAAGGCCCCTGAGTGAGCTGGGAAGAGAGAATTGGCTCTGGACTGGGAACAGGCCAGAGCCCCAAAGCTCCTGATGGAATCCCTGGGGAAATCCATAGAGCAGCTGAGGAAGGAATTTGACCGGGCTACCATTAGAGATGATGATCCATCATGCTGCCCAAAACAGAAAGGAGTTTCCACAGAGCCTTTTGAAGCAAGGAGGAGCAGGTGAGACCACAGCCCCCCTTCTCTATCTACCAGAAGAAAAAAGAGCTCACAGCCACAACCAGTTCCTCCCCCACACAGTGGGCAGCCCCCTCCTACTGTGCAAAGTAGGGCTGGGGAGGCTTACAGAGGGCAACAGGCTTACAGAGGGCAACAGGAGGAGAGTGGAGCAGAGCTCTACGAACCGCCCCGGTTCAGGAGAAAATTTGATGGGGACCCAGACCAGCTAGCTCTATTCCTTGACTCAGCTGAGACCCATCTAGAATGCTATGGACACCTCTACCCCTCCACTAGAGCCATGCTGAATGCCATTTCTGAGGGGTTAGAGGGAGAAGCAAAAGGATGGCTAGCAACCCTCCACAAGAGAAGGGCCCCCTAACTACATGACACAGATGACTTTCTATAACTGCTAGAGGCCAGATTTGAAGAGGCAGAGGATGACCCATATGTGGAAGATAAGTTCAGCAACCTAAAGCAGGGAGAGCAACCGATCAAGGAACACATCCATGAATTCAGGAGAATCAGTGGGAAGCTACCCTTTTGCCTGAGTGATGCTGGTTCATTTTTTTAGAACAAGTCTCAACAAACAAATTAGCAAAGTAACCACCTATTGGGACATCCCAAACTGACTCTCTGAGTGGTTCCGAGTAGCCATAAAAGTTGATGGTGTATTATGCGCTAGAAACATGAGGAAGCTGCCGGGAACCAGAGACAGAGGGCAACCAGACCAGAGACCACCAAGCTGATGGGACACCACAGCCCCATGATCTGCCCCAAAACCAACCCTCTTATGGAGCCCAATTAAATGCTATCGATGTGGGGGGGTAGGGCACATGGCAGCGGTGTGCGCAACCCCAGATTTGAAACCAAGGTCAAAACCACCACCCAGGGCATGATCAGAATGAGGGCCCAGGTGTGCCACCAATGTATCCCAGAAGGGCCTTCAGGCTGCAGAGGTCCCTCTACACCAAGCCAAAGGGGGAGGGGAACCTCAGACAATGATGACCAGTCACTAGATTCTTATGACAGTGAGGACAAGGGCAAAAACGACCCAATGGTGAGTGGACTGGTTCTCCCTTTCATCTTCCCAATGCAGCTCACAGCCACAAAAACAGGAATTCAGGTTACTTTTCAAGCCCTAATGGATTCAGGCTGCACCAGGTACCTGATCAACCTAACCACGATCCTGAAACTGGGGATCAGAGCAGAAAAGCTGGCCCACCCAATCTGGTTCAAACAAGTCGATGGTTCCCTGCTGGGAGGAGCCTATGCCAACTCACTTAACTGAATCAGTGAGACTAGAGCTAGCGGATCACTGGGAAACAATTCGATTTGTAGTGGCTCCCAAAATGACAGATGCAGTCCTACTGGAACTTTTCTGGCTAGACAAGTGGGACCCGACCATCTGGTGGCAGGGGGACAGGTACAGACTGAGGATAGTAAAGGGACCTCAACCTCTTCCTCACCATCAAATAGAAGCACTGCCCATGCAGGGAACCCTCTCAGAGGGTTCACCAGAACAACTGGCAGCCACCTTCAACAGAACCACAGAGGCTGGACAGATCCCAAGAGGACCTTGCTGAAGTATTCAGCAAGACTGAGTATGACATCCTACCTCCCCATCATGAGACAGACTGCGCCATAGAAATCATTCCCGGGACAAAACTATCAAAACTCAAACTGTACACCATGACACCCTGGGAAATGCAAGAAATGTGCAAATATATAGACAAAAACCTAGCAACATTGAGCCAGCCAAGCCACGGGTCAGAGCCCCAGTCCTGTTCAAAGAAAAAAAAAGGTGGGACTATGAGTTATGCGTAGACTTTAGGGCTATCAATGAACTGTGTGTACACAATCTATATCGCCTCCCACTCATGAAGGACATGCTATCCTACCTGGCCAAAGGGAAGGTCTTTACCAAATTAGTTTTCAGAGAAGCATACTATTTAATCTGCATCAGGGAGGGAGATGAATGGAAAACAGTATTCAACTGCCCCTAGGGAGCTTCCAATTCAAAACCATGCCTTTCGGACTACAGGGGCCCTGGCGGTGTTCATGCAGTTAATAAATGAAATGCTACACAAACATCTCTATAAGGGGGTTCTTGTCTACTTGGGCAACATTCTCATCTATACTGAGATGATGGATGACCACATACCCCTAGTCTCCCAGGTACTGGACAAACCTCTATGTCAAGCTGTCAAAATGTGAATTTCACCATGCACAGTTGGACTACCTAGGCTACCAAGTCTCCAATGAGGGCATAGATATGGACCCAGCTGGCAGCCCCCTCGCATCCACAGACAGCTACAAAGCTTCTTGGGGTTTGCAAACTTCTACCGACAATTCATCCCCTCCTTCGTGAGGATTGCCAAACCCATGATGGACCTCCTAAAAACAGAGAGTCCAGGAACAAAACCCCACCTGAGGCAACCCCTACAGTGGGACCTAATCTGCCAAAAATCATTTGAAACACTGAAAGAACTGTTTTCAAAAAAACTGGTATTGAAACATCCTGACCCCAAACCCTTCATCATTCAAACGGACACCAGTGACATGGCAGTGGGAGCAGGTTAATCCAAAAAAAACAACCAAGGAAGCCTACAGCCCTGCGCCTACACCTCCCGCAAGCTCATGGACACAGAGAGACAATGGACTGCATGGGAAAAAGAGTCTTTTGCAGTGAGATGGGCACTGCAAATCTGGCACCATTTGCTGGAAGGAAGGCAGAGGCCATTTGAAGTCTGGACAAACCATAAAAATCTGGAAGCCCTTAGGACCCCGCAAAAACTATCACCCAAACAAGTCCGCTGGGCTCAATACTTCAACCAATTCGACTTTGTGCTAAAACACATCCGGGGGAGGAACAACTTAACTACGAAACTAAAAACCAAACTGCTAGCAGACTGCTGGTTCCAGGATAATCAACACATCCTAACAAAAAGAGGTGACCCATCGTAGAAAGGGACAAAACTCTACATCCTAGATTTTTCTGATTTTCAATCTACTGTACCTCATAACCACAGAATTTCTGATAATTCCTGTTACTATATATAACAGATAATTTTCAGCCTCTGAGTTCAGAAGGGTTAGTTTGTTATTTTTACATTGGGGATAGACAATATTTTATAGGGAAAAGTTTCAAGGGCTACATTATCCTGATAAAGAGCAACAATGAAAGAAAAGTCCTTTAAAATAGCAAGTGCATCTGTTAAATACAATTCCCCCAGTTTGCATACTCTGAAGTAAATCATGCAACGGAGTTTATATGAAGCAGATAAATGTTTTCAGATTTTGTACAAAGAATTAAGCACACATAGTATAACAATTGGCTCTATGTAGTTGAATACATTCGTATGGTATAACAATCCACTAAATTGTTTTGTTAATGGTGCAGAATAAAGATGGCTCTCCTTGTGTCTTACTTTCCATTTCTAGTTTGCTACTGATTTGTGGATAAAAGGTGCAACAACCGAAAGCCACTCCCTCTGTGACTGTCAGTACTAATTACACTATTGTTTCTTTGCAAAATTCTGTCTTTTGGAAGATAAAAATGCAAATGCTTATAAGATGATCAAGTATGTCTCTATTTCTTTTTCCTTATTCTTTCCTGCTTTTTTGTCAGTTGTTATTTAATAAATCTCAAGTTATGTTTTTGTTAACTGAACTGAGTTTGTGCTTGCTTTGATTGGATACAGGCACAGGTCAGTCAGTGGTAGATAGAAACTAAGTTGGAAGTGACAATAATTTTACAACATTGTAAAGTTTTCTGTTTTCTTTTTGCATCTAAAAAGCCATCTAAAGATACAAAACCATCTAAAAAGTACTTTTTAAAAACATTTTTAAAAATACAAAAAATCCTTCACTTCCACTTCTATTGACTTCTTCTTTTTATGCCATATCCGTCATTGGATGATGGCAATCATGTTGGCAATCCCATTTTTATCAATTGGCTTATAATATATAAAATCCTATTATGGGGTTGCGGGAGAAGGACATCATTGATGCCTTAGGATAGAGAACTATGACACCTAGGCTTGCTCACAGATCTCTACTTTTAGATACTGCTCAAGCAAATAATACATTCTTGGGATCTGCAGTGCAAAGAAAATAGCAGCTATAAACTGCAGGTAGATGGCAACAGGCTAATATTTTTCATTTATCATTGTCACTGTTATATTGCCTTTGTCCTTAATTGGCTGAAAAATTATGAGACTTCCAATAAAAGGAAAAAAAGTTTATTCTATAAAAGAAAAATGTACTCCAGATCTAATTAGAAGTGGGGGAGGGAAGACAGACTAAATTTTGGACATATAGTACAGTATTAAAGTTGTCAAACAGGACTTCTGGTTGCATTTCCGTCGTAGTCGGAGCGGAGTCCGCAATTGTTCACAGCTTCACTCCAAGCTCTCCTTGTTGGAGGGTCCTAATCGGGACCAGAACCACCTGGCAGGTTGAGGGGAGCTGCATCTCTCCTCCCTGGTAAGGAAAACCCCTCCGAAGATGAGTTGCAGTGGTAGCCTAAAATGGCTACCATGAAGACGGGAGGCAGTCTGGAAAACTAGAGCGGAGAAGCAGTGAATGGTGTGTGGACTGGGTGATAATACATTGAACTTTAAGGTAACCCTGAGAAAACAAATAGAAAGGAACTCTCATAAAGAATTGTGCTGTCTGCGATTGGAAAGTGAGAGAAAAACTGGGAAATGCAAGGAAGTTACTTTTTGGGAAAAGAAAAAAAATTAAACAGAAAGTAAACAATTCAGATAGAAAACCTTTACAAAAAAGAACATAAAATTGGAACTGGTGATTGGACAGGATTTGGCATGAAAAAGGCATTATTTAAAATGCTGAAATTGATTATTTTAAAAAGAAATAATAGCTAATATTTGGAACATTGGCAAAGCTAATAAAAGTGTAAACAAATGGGGAAAAGTGTGAAAAGTGAAAACTGGACTAAGAATGCCACTCTTGATAAAAGAAAAATCCTGCAAATCCCTTCAAACTAACAACTTAAAGTGTGAATTTAAAAGGAAAAGAAGGAACTGTATTATAATAAGACCCCAGAAAGTTGAAATATCAAAACCAAACAGCAAAGGAATATATGAAGATGTTATCCCTGGAACTACCGGTTATTTTGGGGGGGAACTTTTTGAAAAGGAATAGACCGATTAAATTGGGAAATAAAGACTTGAGGACATTGACTTTAAAAATTAAAGAAAGATGCTGGTTCAAATAAAATAAAAACTACAGGACAATTGAATAATTGGATACAATAAGTAAAATAAAGATGAGTGAAATATGTAAAGAAGTAAGGTTGGAACTTCAAACTGCGAATTAAGTATTGAACAGAATTTTGGACTTATGTATTAAAATACAGAGCACAAAGGAAAATCCAGAAATGGCGACGCAAACAACAGAAGAAGAAACAATACAGAAGGGGGAGAAGTTAGACAAAAGAGAAACCAGTGAAATAGAGCAAAGGGAACAACAAATAGCACAAAACAACAAAAAGGAAATTAAATCTAAGATGTTAATAATTGGTGTAATAAATAAAGGGGAGAATACTTTGAAGGTTAAACAAAAGGAAAGGAAATTACAAAGGGAAAGGAAAGAAAAAATTTCAGGAGAGGGTGGGGACAAAAATTGATAACTGGGAAAAAAAACAGCAGAAAATAATAGAGAAAGGAGGACTGGAAGGATTGACCCTGCTGGGAGTTTTGACTCTGATACCTCTGAAGATGGAAGGTTTGAACCTGCTGTGAATGTGGAGTCTGAATTATCAGAGGACACAGATGTGAGCCAGGAGGATGAGAGATTGTCGGAGAGACAATCCTCTCCAGAACCTTCGACTTCGTTCATGCAAACAGCTGATCCACAAAATGAGCCAGAGGTTTCTAGCAAGGAGGACACTGACGGATGTTGGCTTGACTCTAGAACTAGGAGAAGATTGAAACGTCAATCACAATCTGAAAGGAGGCGTCAAGCCAGACATTGATTAGAGAGATTGACACGCCCATCCAGGGGATTTAAGGAGGCATGCTGACTCTCAATCTTTGCTTGGAAGCAAAGTGCTTCATGGATTCGAAAGGATACGTTTGAAGCGGCCGTTGTGATTTATGAACAATTCTGAATTGCCAGACAGATTCCGGGAAGACTGCCAAGGACTCGAAAACAGTACTGTTAACCCTTTTTAGTCTGGTTTTGTTCTTGTTTGAATATTTTGAACTCTGGAACTTTGTATTCTTACCTGTGGATACGGGTGAGACATAACATTTTTGCTTCCAAGCCCAGACTCCATCTTATAACCAAGATGGAACCAACCCAACTAAAGCAACTGGTAGAGCAGCAGCAACAACAAATAGACCAACTGTTACAGAATAACCAAGTACTTTAACATCAGGTAACTCAAGTCCAGTATCTGGTCTTGTGCTGTAATCTCCTAGGTCGTTGGCTGTGTTGCAACATCCTGAGGTTTTGTGGTGTTACAAAAAGCACTCACCAAGTTGAGGAAAGACAAAAACATAATCATTCTCCCAGCAGACAAAGGCAACGCCGCAGTCATGATGAACACATTGGACTACCAATCCAAACTATCCAACCTACTCCAAGACCCCGCTTATAAACCTCTAAATATAGACCCCACTACCTACCTGGGAAAAACCACCAAATCCAAAATAAAAGCCTCCTCCATCACTGAAGAGATCCAGCAAAAAATCATCCCCAGAGAAAAATCATCCAGATGCCCTAAGCTCTATGGCCTCCCCAAGATACACAGAGAAGGAACAGCACACAGACTCATAGTCAGCTCCATAGGCTCACCTCTACAGAATCTTGCCAAATTTCTCGCCAAACAACTCCAACTCTATACAGAATCCATCACTTCACATGTACAAAACTCTTTCCATTTCATAGAAACAATAAAGAAACAAAACCTACAACCCAGCAATCTACTTGTGAGCTTTGATGTCATATCCCTCTTCACCCAAGTACCTAATAAAGAAGCCTTGACAGCTATCCAAAACAAATACAACCCCTAAGCACATCCTAGATTTGACCAACCACTGCCTAACCAACACATATTTCATCCACAATGGACAAAGATACAAACAGATAGAAGGAGCACCTATGGGATCACCCCTCTCACCCATCATCGCTAACCTATACATGGAACACTTTGAAACCAATGCTCTAGACCAGGGGTAGTCAACCTTTTTATACCTACCACCCACTTTTGTATCTCTGTTAGTAGTAAAAAAATTTCTAACCCCCCACCGGTTCCACAGTAATGGTGATTTATAAAGTAGAGGACAAAACTCCTACTGCCCACCATGAAAGCTGGAACACTCACTAGTGGGCGGTAGGGACCAGGTTGACTACCACTACTCTAGACAAATCCGAACACAAACCCAAACTGTGGCTTAGATATGTAGATGACACTTTCATAATTTGGCCACACGGGAAAGAAAAACTGTAAAACTTCCTCACGTATCCCAACAGCCTACACCCTATAGAATTCACCATGGAAACAGAAGTCAACAACCAACTTCCCTTCCTGGAAATCCTAATTTACAAAAAACCCAATGGCTCCCTAGGACACACCATCTACCAGAAGAAAACACACACCAACCGCTACTTAAACTCACAATCCCATCACCACCCTGTACAGATCAACTCCGTAGCCAAGACCCTCATCTCCAGAACCAAACACCTAGCCGAAAAAGACCACCTTAGAACAGAATTACACACCCTCACTAATGTATTAATTTCCAATGGATTCCAAAGAAACACAATTACCCCCAAAAAACCGAGACACAGAACAATGGTATTGCCCTCCTCCCCTACATCAAAGGCACCACAGATAAAATCAGCAAAGTTCTCCACAAATACAATATCAGGACAGCCTTCGGCACTGACCAAAAAATAGCCCACATCCTAAGAAACCCCAAGGACAAGATCCAGCTAGAAAACCAAGGAGTTTATGAAATACTATGCAACAATTGCCCAGCTACATACATTGGACAAACCAACAGGAGAATAAATGCACGCATCGCAGAACACAAGAACGCAGTCAGAAAAGAAGAAAATACTTCCTCCCTTTTCCACCACCTTAAAGCCACAGGACATGAAATTAATTTTGAGGGAACCAAATTAATTTCCAATACTGAACACTTCAACAAGAGAATAATCAGGGAAGCCATTGAAATAGAGAAACACCCCCATAACATGAATAAATGGGATGATACCTCCCACCTACCAGATATCTGGAAACTAGCCCTTATCAACAAACGAGTCCCAGCCACGAAAATCAACACCGGACCCAAAACAACACATGACGCCACCACCAATCTCCCTCACCAGACTCAAACCCAAAACCATTCCATAGATGAAAGGCAACCACCGTCCAGAAACCAGACCACGGCTGCATCACCAGCTGCCACACCCCCGACCCCCAAACTAAGCAAACTAACACACGCCATACACACATAGCCAGACCTCAAACTCAGAGCCAAACCAAAACCCAGAACATTACATCACAGCCATCCGCTCAGGATATCACATCACAGAACTCAGGAGATTACACCACAAAACTTCAGGATGTTGCAATACAGCCAACGACCCAGGAGATTACAGCACAAGACCCAGGATGTTACAACAATAGAACTCAGAAGGTCATCACACAGCCCATTACCCAGGTTGTTACAACACAGGAGGCTGATGGACACACAGCCAGTACCTCAGCCACACAGGTTCTTATGAAAAAGCCAACCAATCTGCAAACATCAACTTCATCAACCAATCAAGAAATTACAACACAGCCAGCCAGCCTGCTTACAACAGAGCCAGCACACCACACTTGATTACTTTTGTTATTGGGAATGGGCCTAAAAATTTTGGGCCCAACTTCTTACTAGGGAGTTTCAATCTAAGATATTTTGTTGACAAATATACTTTGTCTCCCACTTTAAACAGTGGTTGGAGGGATCTATGTTTGTCTGCCTGTTTTTTGTAATCCTTTGCAGCTTTGGTCAAAGCTTTTTTCGTATCCTCCCAACCTTTTTTTAATGAGTTCATCCATTCTGTTACAGACATGGATGTAGGGGGTTCTCTAGGTAATTCTGGCACAGGGACAAATTCCATGCCAGTGTTGATTTGGAATGGAGTCAACCCTTTGCTGCTATGTACTGCATTATTATAAGCAACCTCTGCAAATGGTAATAAATCCACACAGTTTTCTTGTTGATAATTTACATAGCATCTGATCCACCGCTCCGCTGTTCCGTTGCATGCCAGATGGAATGCTGAGGATAATCCTTGGGATGACCCAATAGATTTTAAAAACTCCCTCCGGAACTTAGCGGTAAATTGTACCCCTCTATCTGAGATTATGAGGTACTCCATGTAGCCTATAGATATGCTTCATGAACAGTTTTGCAAGCTTTTTTTGCAGATGGGAGTCCTGTACAGGCTGTAAAGTGGGCCTGCTTAGAGAATAAATCTATAACAGTCCAAATGATTGTATTCCCTCCACTCTCAGGTAATTCTACGATAAAGTTCATTGCGATTTCTTCCCATGGCTGTGTTGGTTCAGCTACTTGTTGGAGGAGGCCAGGGGTTTTTCCAGTTCTGTATTTCATTGTGGCACAAATTGAACAGCTTTTCACATAGTCCTCAACGTCAGATTTCATTTTTGGCTACCAGAACTGTTTACTGGCTAAATGTAGGGTTTTTAAGAACCCGAAGTCATCCTCCCCAGCCATGAGTCGTGGCTATGCTTTAGTACCATTAGTTTTAGATTTGCATGTACATAAAGTTGAGTCTCCTTCCAAGCCAGTCCGTCATTCATTGTCAATTTGGGTTGATGCTCTAGAAACCAGGGATCGGTTAATACGGATGCTTTCAACTCAGTTGTCAGTTTGTCTTCCAGGTGTCTGTGGTCACGGTTGGCTTGGCCTCGAGTGGTTACTTGGCTTGCTGATTGAGCTTCTGATGTTAGAGCCTGCACTATTTCATCTTGGCGACTGTCAAATTGGGGTTTCCTAGACAGGGCATCCGCCAATATGTTTTTCCCTTCGGGGATATATTTCATGTTGAAGTTGAACTGCTTGAAATATTGAGCCCAGAGGACTTGTTTAGGTGATAGCTTCCGCAGTGTCTTTAGAGCCTCGAGGTTCTTGTGATCAATCCATACCTCAAATGGCTCCTTCACCCCTTCCAGGAAATGCCTCCAAGTCAACAAAGCCCATCGTACTGCAAATTCTTCTTTCTCCCAAACCACCCATCTTCGCTCTGTGTCTGTCAGCTTTTTGGACACATAAGCACAAGGCATCAGTCAGTTCTGAGAGTCCTTTTGGAGAAGAACAGCCACGACTGCCACATCACTAGCATCAGCTTGGTCGGGTCTGGGTGCTGGAGAATGGGCTCAGCTGCAAAGAGGTGTTTTAAGGTTTCAAAAGCTTTTTGACAGTCCATTGTCCAAGCAAGGGGTTGACTGGGCTTCGGTTTGGTGGGTGAAGGGCCCATTTTTAATAACTCTGTCAAAGGGAGAGTAACCTCAGCAAAAGAAGGAATGAATTGTCTATAGAAATTGGCAAAACCCAAAAAACTTTGAAGTTGCTTGCATGTCTTGGGGGGTTGCCAATCTAGCACGGCTTTCACTTTCCTAGGATCCATCTCAATTCCCTGGTTAGATATTTGGTAACCAAGGTAATCCAACGACTCCTTGTGGAATTTGCATTTTGATAGTTTTACATATAACTATGCAGCTAAAAGTTTTTTCAGCACTTGTCTGATCAATTTGATGTGTTCTTCAATGGTTTCGCTGAATATAAGGATGTAATCCAGGTAGATGAGGACCCTCTGGTACAGGTGCGGATGTAACACTTCATTGATGAGTTGCATAAATACAGCAGGGGGGCCTTGGAGTCCGAAAGGCTTGACTCAGAATTGGAAACTACCCAAAGGGCATTGAAGGCAGTTTTCCATTCATCTCCCTCTTTTATATGGACTCTGTAGTAAGCCTCTCTCAGATCTAGCTTGGTGAAGACCTTGCCTTTTGACAGGTGGTTTAATAAGTCCTTCATGAGGGGGAGAGGGTACATGTTTTTGATGCACACGGTGTTTATGCCACTAAAATCAACACATAATCTCAACCCGCCATCTTTCTTTTCTTTGAACAGCACTGGGGTGGCTAACCAAGATTTGGCAGGTTCAATAAAACCTCTGTCCAAATTGTTATCAATATATTTCATCAATTCAGTTATTTCAGCTGGTGCCATGGAATACATCTTTGGTTTTGGCAGTTTTGCCCTGGGTTCTAATTCTATGGTGCAATCAGTGGCTCGATGTGGAGGTAAAACATTACATTCCTCTTCACTGAATGCTTCAGCCCAGTCTCTTTATTGTCTGTGTACTTGAGGAGTACCTGGGAGAAGGTTCGAGGCTGTGGCTGCTGCTTCCGTTTTTGGACCCAGGTCGGGTGGTGTTTCCTTAGTGGGGGGAAGGGGGGGCAATGGGCCCACTCCAATAATGATTTTCCAGAATCCATCTTCCCACTTGATGGTAAGGGCCCATTTATCTAGCCAAGCAAGTCCCAATATGACCGATTCTGACATTCTTGGAGCCACTATAAAGCGTATGAGTTCGCGGTGAGGACCCAACTCCATTTTGATTAACTCTGTCATTTGGGTGGCTGGGGTCCTCCCAAATAATGTCCCATCCACTTGCTCAAATCTGATTGGGCATTTTAGTGGTTTAGTTTTTATGCCCAATTGTTCAACGATAGGGAGCCCAATAAGGCATCTAGAGCATCCAGTATCAATGATAGCTTCTAATACCCCTGTCTCCCCTGTGTTAGGTATCACTAACTTCACTTTGACAGTAAAAGGTATGATGGAAACACTCACCATAGGGTCATCTTCATCGGTGGGTTTTCTGGGGAGGTGGTGTTGGTCTGGAAGTGTGTTGCTCCTTTCTGCGTGGAGAGGACCTTCCAGGATGTGTCTAGCAAAGTGGCTAGTGTCGGAAGGCTTTCCTTGATTTTTTTGACCCCTGATGGCTGTGCTAGACTATGATTGTGGTGCTTGTGGAAAAGGTGCGGGGGGGCCAGACAGTTGGTTTCTCTATGGCCATCCTGGCCACAATGGTAACACTTTATCATCCTGTTGGGTCGGATGGGCGTAGCTTCAGCAGGTTTGGTCAGTGGTCATCTGGCCACAGCTCTCCTAGGCGGGCCTTCAGGTAGGGGCCTTTTTTGTTGGTTGATGTCACAGTCTAATTTAAGGGTGATGGTATACCATGCTTGCAAAGTCTCTGGTATTCACCTAATGTTACAGGCTTTCTTTACTTCTGGGTCAATGGCGTTTTTAAAATAGTGTAAGATTATTGCTTTGGGCCAATCCCTGAGGTGGCTCGTGACCCTTCTAAAGTCCCATATAAAGTCTGATAAGGGTCACTTGCCCTGTTTCATTTCCATTAATTTGTCTTCATTTTCTGCCACCCTTACTGGATTTTCAAAACTGAATCTCAATAACAGAATAAATCCATTGACATCTTGTAGCTCTGGGGCATGTTTGTAGTGCAACTGGGCCACCCAGTCAGAAGCATCAATGTTAGGGTTTGGAGATTAACCCCTAGAAGAGTATTGCAGCAGTAGTCAAGCCAGGCAACCAAAGGAGAGCGGAAGGGCCCCAGAGTATACACACACTGAACACAAACACTGTTTGTAGTTTAAATAGTTTTTAATCCAGTTAGAGTTTAAGCATTGTCATTCAGTCCATTAAGTCATTCACAGTATTTCCATCCAGTAAGACTCACTAGTATAGTCCAAGTTAAGAGTCCTTGCAATATCTTTATCAGCCGATAAAGATATCTTCTCCTCCTCCGGTTTCACTCTCCAGAGAAACAAACACTGGATATTCAGCAAACAGTAGCAAACAAAAACAGTTCAGTCACAGGCACTCACAGTCAGTAATCACAGTTACAGACAGACAGTAACAGCCAGCTTCTAATGCTTCCTTATATTGTAACTTCTAACCGCACCCTTAATCGGCTAATTGCCTGCTGCATTGTGCTTAAAGTGATAAGCACTTAAACCATGATATCTAAGTTTTATATATTTATTCACCCAAACCATATTTGGTATCAATGTTATACCTAACATACTCCCCTTTTGGGTGAAATAAATATATAATACCTTTACAATCTTATCCCATATTTTTCACAACTCTCCTGGTGCTTACTGGCACCTTGGGCTTTAGTAAAATTATCAGCTAAATTGTCCTCCGACATACAGTACTCTAGCTGAATCATCTTACTTCTTACAGATTGTCTCACGTTTAGGTATCTTAGATCTGTATGCTTGCTCCTTGTTTTTACTCCAATATTTGTGGCCATTTGAATTGCTGCCTGATTATCTTCATGTATAATTATAGGATAATCTACTGTTATACCTATATCAATTAACATTTGTTTATACATTATTAACTCTGTACATAACAATGATAAACAGGAGAATTCTGCCTCCATAGTAGACAAACTTATATGCTGTTGTCTAATTGACTTCCAGCCTATTAATGTCTTACCCAGCATTATGGCTGTTCCTGAAGTCGACTTTCTAGTGTCTCTTTCTGATGCAAAGCTAGCATCTGCATAAGCACACAGAATTAAATCACCCTTTGGTTCTAAATACAATGAATAATTCATTGTCTTTTTAAGATATCTTAATATCCTCTTAGCTGCAATCCAGTGTCTTTCACATGGTGCAGAATTGAATCTAGCCAACTGATTCACGCAGTACGATATATCTGGTCTAGACCAATTACTAATATAACTCAAACTACCAATTAAAGATTGATAAATCACTTTATCAAACTCAGGGCTTTGTTCATCAGTGTTGCTAAACTCCTGACTCATTGGAGTCTTAGCTGGCTTACAAAGCTCCATCTTGTAATCTTTAGCAATTTGCTTATCTTATCTTCCTGAGATATCTTAAAACCTTTCCGTGTTTTCTTTATATTCAAACCGAGATACTTTTTTATCTCCCCTAATTGCTTGATCTTTATTCTCTTTCCTAATGATGCTATTATTTTATTTGCTTCATCATTAGTTTCAGTTATCAATGCAATGTCATCTGTGAATAGTAATAATAATGATACTTTCCCATTTGTCTCCCTCTTAAACAGACATGGATCGGCTAAACCAGCTTTAAATCCTATATTGTCTAGTTCCTTTACAATATACTGGTTCCATTCATAGCCTGATTGTTTTAGACCATAGAGGCTTTTCTTTAACAACCAACAATCATTATTATCCTTATTTTCACTTTTAATACCAACAGGTTTTTTCATATAAATAGTATGTTTTAATGGGTGCAAGTAAGCAGTTTCCACATCTAGATGGTTAACTATATAGTTTTTACTAGCTGCCCACACTAAAGCTGCTCTCAAGGTTGCTGCCTTAAGACTAGGTGCAAACACCTCATCATAGTCATTAGCATTCTGCCTAAAACCTTGGGCTACTAACCTTGCCTTATGGATTAAATTACCATCTTTATCTATTTTTACCTTAAATATCCATTTGCAGCCAATGGATTTCTTTCCTACAGGTAATTTGGCATTTTCATACACCTTCATATCACTTAATGAATTCAGTTCCTTATTCAATGCTGCATACCATTTTTCTTTTTCCTTATTAGGATACTTTTTAATTTCTTCAACAGAATTAGGAACTTCATTAATCTGGCACAATGTGTTAGCCTGGTACCTATCAGGCGGTCTAGATATACGTGTAGTTCTTCTGGGAATTACAGGGCTTACAGGAGGACTTTCTTGAACTACTACCTGTTCATCTTCCTCATCCTGTTCAGCTATTGAATCTGTTTCTTCCTTTATGGGCACTATCTCATCCTGTATTTGTCTCTTTACTTTATTTTTAAAGTTCCAGGGATAACTAATGGGATTTCTATAGGATTCAATAATTACATCTTTATTGGCATCCTGTTCTAATTTCTCCCATCCTTCATGTTCTAGAAATTGGGCACTAGCACTACATAACACTTTAGATGTGCCTTTCTCCCAAAATCTATATGCCCTATGGTTTGCCTGATAACCAACGAAGAAAAATCTTTAGCTCTATGTTGCCCTTTTTTCTGAGTTGTGCAGGAATATGCACCCATGCTGGTGCACCAAATGTGTGCAGGTAACTTAGGTCAGGTTTCCTGCCATGCCATCTGGTAAATGGTATTTCACCTGTTGTTGTATTAACAACGTTGTTCAATATGTTATTAGCACACATTGTAGCCTCCCCACAAAGAATCAGGTAACCCAGAATCATTTAACATTGTTCTAACCATTGCCTGTAGTGTTTGGCCTCTTCTTTCAATAAAAAGCGTTATGTTCTGGCCTGTATGGAGCAGACTTCTTATGCTCTATTCCAGCTACCTTAAGTCTGTTCTGGAATTTGTTATTAATAAATTCCGTGCCATTATCTGTCACCAGGGTTATCAGTTGACGTTTAGACTTTCTTTCAGCAAACCTAAGCCAATTGAAAAATGTTGATATGTTTCAGTTTTGCTTTTCATTAAATAGCAAAACCCATATCTAGAATAATGGTCCATAATGCTCAGTATATATCTAGCACCCCCATACTGGGTTTCTTTGGACCTATTATGTCTGCAAATACTACTTCTAAAGGTTCTTTTGTTTTGAAACCATTTAGCCTATTTGCAGGCAATACCTTGCTCTTATCTTCACAGCAAACATTACAACGCAAATATTTATCACAAGATTTTAACCTTATTCCTTCAGATAACTCAACTGTACGTTTTAGCATTTTAAAATTTACATGCCCCAAACGCCTATGCAATAAATGGATACATTCTTCATGAGGCTTTATATTATTAAATACAGTTTGAGCCTCCCTTTCTTACTATTATCTAAGACATATAATGTTCCATTTAAAGCTGCAGTTACCCTTTTGTTATCTTTTTCAATTATGCAATTATTATCCTTAAAAGTAATTACATAACCTAATTTATCTAATACCCTTACTGAAAGCAAATTAAACTTTAGTTGCGGTACATACAACATTTTTATATCCTGGTTTATGTACGGACAACGTGCAAAACCTTGACCTTTCGCTTTCAGGTTCCAGCCATTTGCAAGTGATATATGTTGAGAGCTTTTAGACATTTTTATAAATTTTGTCTTATCTCTTGTGATGCAGTGGGATGCGCCACTGTCAACCACCCATAAATTATTCTTCACATCAGAGTTGCTAAACGTGGCTAGTTCAAATGCTTTCTTTGGCTTTTTTACATTCTGGCTTTTTCTCTTTTTGCAGAACCTTGCCAAATGTCCTCTGCCTCCACAATTAAAACACTTTTTAATTGTGTATGCTGTTGAAGATAAATTCTCTTCTTCCGGGTGCTTTACTTTACTTTGCTGGTTTCTTTCAAGCTTTGAAGATAATTTCTCTTCTTTCTTATCTTCTCTCAGCTCGTCACGCCACGCCTTCTTCTGGCTTCTTCTAGTAGCCTGCCTATAATCTCGGTTAATGAGAGACTTTCTTTTGGCAATACCTCTAACGAAGTCACATAGTCATCATAACTTTGATCTAATGAAGATAATATTATGTAGACTTGTTGCAGTTCATTAAATATAAGCTCTTTTTCTTGCAATTCTTGAAAAATGCTCTTCATACAGTTTAAATGAACTAACATATCTCCATTCCTCTGAAGATGCGTCGAAAAGCTTCCGTGTAAGATTTATATGTGCTCCTACACTGTCCCGAACATAAATCTTCCTGAGGTTCTCCCAGCAGTTTGCAGCATTTTCTTCTCCACGAATATGGACAAGCTGCTGATCACAGAGAGTCAGTCCTATGATGCATAAAGCCTGCTCATTCTTCAGTTTAAAGTCTTGTAACTTTTCTTTATCATCATCATTAGCAGGATCCCAGCTACTCACATCTGGTGGGTTTGCTATAATGTCCCACAAACCTTCTCTGCGTAGAAGTAAACTACATTTCATTGACCATGAAACATAGTTTGTTCCATCCAGTCTGGATATCATGGACAGTTGTGACAAATTTACTTGTGCCATTGCTCTTCAGATATTGTGACTATTTTAAACTAATTAAAACAGTTTGTTTTTACAGTAATGTGCAACTCACACCAACTCTCTCTGCTATATCCTGGTTAGTTAGACTATGCTGCTGGGCCCATAACCAATGTTAGGGTTTGGAGATTAACCCCTAGAAGAGTATTGCAGCAGTAGTCAAGCCAGGCAACCAAAGGAGAGCGGAAGGGCCCCAGAGTATACACACACTGAACACAAACACTGTTTGTAGTTTAAATAGTTTTTAATCCAGTTAGAGTTTAAGCATTGTCATTCAGTCCATTAAGTCATTCACAGTATTTCCATCCAGTAAGACTCACTAGTATAGTCCAAGTTAAGAGTCTCTTGCAATATCTTTATCAGATAAAGATATCTTCTCCTCCCGGTTTCACTCTCCAGAGAAACAAACACTGGATATTGTCAATTTGGGTTGATGCTCTAGAAACCAGGGATGGGTTAATATTGTATGCTTTAACTCAGTTGTCAGTTTGTCTTCCAGGTGTCTGTGGTCACGGTTGGCTTGGCCTCGAGTGGTTACTTGGCTTGCTGATTGAGCTTCTGATATTAGAGCCTGCACTATTTCATCTTGGCGACTGTCAAATTGGGGTTTCTAGACAGGGCATCCGCCAATATGTTTTTCCCTTCGGGGATATATTTCATGTTGAAGTTGAACTGCTTGAAATATTGAGCCCAGAGGACTTGTTTAGGTGATAGCTTCCGCAGTGTCTTTAGAGCCTCGAGGTTCTTGTGATCAATCCATACCTCAAATGGCTCCTTCACCCCTTCCAGGAAATGCCTCCAAGTCAACAAAGCCCATCGTACTGCAAATTCTTCTTTCTCCCAAACCACCCATCTTCGCTCTGTGTCTGTCAGCTTTTTGGACACATAAGCACAAGGCATCAGTCAGTTCTGAGAGTCCTTTTGGAGAAGAACAGCCACGACTGCCACATCACTAGCATCAGCTTGGTCGGGTCTGGGTGCTGGAGAATGGGCTCAGCTGCAAAGAGGTGTTTTAAGGTTTCAAAAGCTTTTTGACAGTCCATTGTCCAAGCAAGGGGTTGACTGGGCTTCGGTTTGGTGGGTGAAGGGCCCATTTTAATAACTCTGTCAAAGGGAGAGTAACCTCAGCAAAAGAAGGAATGAATTGTCTATAGAAATTGGCAAAACCCAAAAACTTTGAAGTTGCTTGCATGTCTTGGGGGTTGCCAATCTAGCACGGCTTTCACTTTCCTAGGATCCATCTCAATTCCCTGGTTAGATATTTGGTAACCAAGGTAATCCAACGACTCCTTGTGGAATTTGCATTTTGATAGTTTTACATATAACTATGCAGCTAAAAGTTTTTTCAGCACTTGTCTGACCAATTTGATGTGTTCTTCAATGGTTTCGCTGAATATAAGGATGTAATCCAGGTAGATGAGGACCCTCTGGTACAGGTGCGGATGTAACACTTCATTGATGAGTTGCATAAATACAGCGGGGGGGCCCTTGGAGTCCGAAAGGCTTGACTCAGAATTGGAAACTACCCAAAGGGCATTGAAGGCAGTTTTCCATTCATCTCCCTCTTTTATATGGACTCTGTAGTAAGCCTCTCTCAGATCTAGCTTGGTGAAGACCTTGCCTTTTGACAGGTGGTTTAATAAGTCCTTCATGAGGGGGAGAGGGTACATGTTTTTGATGCACACGGTGTTTATGCCACTAAAATCAACACATAATCTCAACCCGCCATCTTTCTTTTCTTTGAACAGCACTGGGGTGGCTAACCAAGATTTGGCAGGTTCAATAAAACCTCTGTCCAAATTGTTATCAATATATTTCATCAATTCAGTCATTTCAGCTGGTGCCATGGAATACATCTTTGGTTTTGGCAGTTTTGCCCTGGGTTCTAATTCTATGGTGCAATCAGTGGCTCGATGTGGAGGTAAAACATTACATTCCTCTTCACTGAATGCTTCAGCCCAGTCTCTTTATTGTCTGTGTACTTGAGGAGTACCTGGGAGAAGGTTCGAGGCTGTGGCTGCTGCTTCCGTTTTTGGACCCAGGTCGGGTGGTGTTTCCTTAGTGGGGGAAGGGGGGCAATGGGCCCACTCCAATAATGATTTTCCAGAATCCATCTTCCCACTTGATGGTAAGGGCCCATTTATCTAGCCAAGCAAGTCCCAATATGACCGATTCTGACATTCTTGGAGCCACTATAAAGCGTATGAGTTCGGCGGTGAGGACCCAACTCCATTTTGATTAACTCTGTCATTTGGGTGGCTGGGGTCCTCCCAAATAATGTCCCATCCACTTGCTCAAATCTGATTGGGCATTTTAGTGGTTTAGTTTTTATGCCCAATTGTTCAACGATAGGGAGCCCAATAAGGCATCTAGAGCATCCAGTATCAATGATAGCTTCTAATACCCCTGCCTCCCCTGTGTTAGGTATCACTAACTTCACTTTGACAGTAAAAGGTATGATGGAAACACTCACCATAGGGTCATCTTCATCGGTGGGTTTTCTGGGGAGGTGGTGTTGGTCTGGAAGTGTGTTGCTCCTTTCTGCGTGGAGAGGACCTTCCAGGATGTGTCTAGCAAAGTGGCTAGTGTCGGAAGGCTTTCCTTGATTTTTTTGACCCCTGATGGCTGTGCTAGACTATGATTGTGGTGCTTGTGGAACAGGTGCGGGGGGCCAGACAGTTGGTTTCTCTATGGCCATCCTGGCCACAATGGTAACACTTTATCATCCTGTTGGGTCGGATGGGCATAGCTTCAGCAGGTTTGGACAGTGGTCATCTGGCCACAGCTCTCCTAGGCGGGCCTTCAGGTAGGGGCCTTTTTGTTGGTTGATGTCACAGTCTAATTTAAGGGTGATGGTATACCATGCTTGCAAAGTCTCTGGTATTCACCTAATGTTACAGGCTTTCTTTACTTCTGGGTCAATGGCGTTTTTAAAATAGTGTAAGATTATTGCTTTGGGCCAATCCCTGAGGTGGCTCGTGACCCTTCTAAAGTCCCATATAAAGTCTGATAAGGGTCACTTGCCCTGTTTCATTTCCATTAATTTGTCTTCATTTTCTGCCACCCTTACTGGATTTTCAAAACTGAATCTCAATAACAGAATAAATCCATTGACATCTTGTAGCTCTGGGGCATGTTTGTAGTGCAACTGGGCCACCCAGTCAGAAGCATCCCCTTCATTTATCCCATCTGTTATTGCAGTAACCAGATTGCTCTCTATTGAGTATTGGCCTCTAAATTAGTCTATGTGGGACCAGATTCGAGTGAGGAAATAAGCAAAATGTTCATGGCGCCCATCAAAAATGGCCTTGAACTGTATCTGGTCTGGTCTGGGTTGTGGGTGTGGAGGTGGTATCAGCCTGGCACCTGCAGGTTGAGCTGGAATGAAAGGAGCCTGATGAGGTATGTATCTAGGTTGGAAAGGTCTTCTGAGGCATGGCTGGGTTGTGTCTCTCTGGGAGAGGGGCCTCTGCAGGGTTGCTCCAAGTGGGGGTTGATTTGGTGACTGCCATGCGGAGGGTGGGTGTTGCCTTATTCTCTGCATGGGTGGAGGGAGAGTAGCTGCTGTCTACTGTCTGTGCAGATCCCTTTGTGGGGAAAGGATTGCTGACTCCCTTTTGGACCAGGGCGTTGTTGGTGTTGGCATCCATTGGCACTGGATCCATCCCTGGCCTGGATAAAATCCCCACCGTTGAGGGGTACTTTCTGCAGGGGGTAAATTTCTTTCTGGGTGTTGGGGAGGAGGACTTGGAGGTTGCAATATACCTATTGTAGTTTGCCTCTCTCGTCACTGTGGGCTGTCACGCTGGGCCTCTCCATCTGGCATCTGAATAAATTCCTTTTCCCTCATAACACTGGGGAAAGAGAAGATGGGTTGTGCCAGGCTCCAATTTAACTGGATAGGTTGTGGCTTTGAGGCAAAACTTTCAATCTTTAATTGCTGGAATTGTTATGGTACTTCTGCTAATGATCAGCTCCTAGAATAAATCTGTGGGTTGTCATCTTGAGAGGGTTCCGATTCAATTTGGGCCTCAAGCCTCCACTGTCTCCTTTGCTGTATGCAGAGGGCCTGAGAAAGATTTTTTTCCAGGCAGTTTATTTATTGTCATCTGATAACTCCCCCACGAGTCAGAATGCCTGGGTCTGGCTCCTAAATCATGTCTTTCCTCTGCATATCTAAATGCTTGCATCATCTCCTCCGGGGGGGGGGCTGAGGGATTCAGCTAATGCTCCAGAGCCCTCCCCGCCAGCTCCTTCTGTCTCACCTTCTGTGTCGGCTGATTCTTTGGCTTTCTCCATCACTGGAATAAATCCTAGGGTTCAGCAACCCCATTTTGCTCCCCCTTCTGGGAGTGCTGTGTGAGTTGCGTTATGGAATAGTGTCAGCGTTCCAGAGATTATCCATTCCAGACAGTAACTCCAAGACAACCATAATTTCAAAATACTTTTATTAGAATAGAATTTGGTACTTCTGTGGAATTCTGAAACTAAAGTCCCCCCCCCCAGACTTCCCACAAAGACCCAACCTACAACCCATCCACTTTTTCCCACATCATACATCATGTGAACCAATCCTTCTTCAGCCCCAATTCTTGCTGCGCCATTCACAATGACCTTGAATACTACAGAATCTATTTTGTCTACTGAGAGCTACTCAAACAACATCAGCCCCCTCCAATCCTCCGCAGCTGTGTGGCAGCTTTTAATAACGATTCCAAAGCTGACAGCTATATCTGTGATTATGGTCATGTTTGACTTAAAATGTAAAAAGCCTGGAACCATACTGTTCACCTAAAGATGTATTTAAAGAAATAAAAATAAAAAAAATATTTGAAAGAAAAAAAAAGTTGTCAAACAGATTTCAGCTATTTGAAGCCCAAGATGTTTTAGGATATGCTTTTGCTACAGAGCTGGGCCTTGAAAGGATAGTGTACACTTCCTGTATGCTATTATAGAAGACTCTTTGATGGTTTTGTCGCAATGCAATGTGATAACTACAGGGATGCTAAAATGACTGTGGAATAAATGTATATTTTTTAGAAACTACTGTTATCAGATTTATCCAGAAAATGTTCCTACTTGGTAGTACTTTCTACAATAAATAATTTATTGATCCAAATACAGGTCATCATAGAAAGAATACAGAAAATGTATACTGTGCATATGAAAAAGTAAAACTAGAAATCCAGAGTTTAAAAGACACCAACAATTCTTCAAAGAATTGGTCACAAATATATTTTATATAGAACAAGGAGGGGAGGGCCATGGTCACGAGGAGCTTTATTTATCATTCAGTAAGTAATCAGTTGTTTTAAATAGTGAAGTTGTACAGGACAGAGAATCCAAAGCATCAAGTGAGCGGGTGGGCTTTCGGCCAGTCTGAGGCATAGCAGCCATGCAGAGGGGCCCAGGGGAAAGGCAGATAGGTGGTCAGCCATCCTGAGGCTGCAGGGGGGAGTGCTTAGAAGAAAGTCGCTATGTCCCCAAACAAGCAAGCACTGAGTTCTCAGCCATCCTGAAGCCAGCCAGAGCCATTGCTTCAAGGAAGGGATCCCTAACAGTAGCAGAGTCCATACTCAGTTACAGCTAAGCATACTCTCTCTAAAGGGAGACCCTGTAAAGCCCATCTGGGGCTTGAGTCACTACTCAGTTGCAGCTGAGCATACTTTCAAGTGATCACAAATCTCCAGACCACAGCAGCAGAACTTCAGGGCAGGCAGGTTGTATGCACAAAGAACAAAGGGGACAACATAGCTGAATTCTTGGAAATGGAGGCAGGCTTGGAGGAGGAGTCAGAGAGCAAGGCTCTAAAGGATTTAAAGCTGCCAGTAAAACTGCAATGATGGATGAGAAAGAAAAAACATTTCACAAAGCCAATGAAAGGGAGGCGTTAAGGAGACAAAAGGCCTTTGAAAAAAAACAGTTGAAAGGGCCGAAAGGGAGGTGGAGAGGAATGGAAATTCCTGCGCTTCAGCAAAGCAACAGGAAAATGATGCCTGGGTGCAACACCAAAGGGAGCTGATGAGCAGTGGATTCAACCAACTCTTTGTCTAAGAGAGAATGTGTGTTCATCAGAGATACAGTGAAGCTTCCAGGAATTCAGTGAGAGTTGGGAACCTTCTCCTAAGAGAAGAAGGTTGGAAGCAGAAACCAGCTTTACGCCGATAGCAGCAGGACTCAGAAAGCAGACCTTTAGGGAAGAAATGAAAGCCCTAATGTTAGAAGTTAGGGATGGACAATGTAATCAACCTAACCTGGTGAATAAGGAGAGAAGGCCAGATAGACAGCTTCCCTCACTAGCCAGGGAGACAGGAAGAATTGGGTTCCCAGAGATCCAATTCAATGTGATCATACACCCAAAGTTAGGCTTCGACCTCAGTGGAGGAGGAACAGAAAGAAACTGATGAAGAAGAGAATGAGTCAGAGGCCGCAGCCTTTACAGGCCTGTTTCTCCAACAGTTATTTAAGATGCTGCTAGGTAAAGCCAAAGCAGCAACAGGCTTGGGGATTGCCATAGCAACAGAGAAATCTGTTCCAGAGTCACCAGACACAAAGGACAGGCTCTTTGCAAGAACTAAAATGGAAAGTGAGGTGGTCCCCTCCCCCGAACTGTTCAAGGAGGTCATGGAGGGGCAGTTAGACCGACCAGTGATTTTTCCAACACCAGACAAGAATGAAAGGAAGAATTACAACGTGAAACTGGTTGAAATGATTCAAATTCCAACAATAGATAGGCCAGTGGCAGCTTTTACATTGGCAATCATCTTGACCAATGATTCAGAAGAAGGTCTGAAAGGAGAGGACAAGAAGGCGGAACAGACCCTCCAAAAGGTCCAGATAGACAGCTTCCCTCACTAGCCAGGGAGATGGGAGGAATTGGGTTCCCAGAGATCCAATTCAATGTGATCATACCAAAGTTAGGCTTCGACCTCAGTGGAGGAGGAACAGAAAGAAACTGATGAAGAAGAGAAGGAGTCAGAGTATACATATACTTTACTGCATGGGCAGTATAGGCAACCTCAATTGCCTCATTTTTCAGCAGGGCAGTTCTGATATGGCTCGAACAGATGCAGGAAAGGGCGCCACCTGATGATTTGCAATTACAACAGGATTTAAACAAGTTGAGAGCAACAATGGAGCTGATAGCTGCTGCCACCCTCAATGGTGTCAAATATGCTACCAAGGCTATCACAGTTTCAGTGGTGGTCAGGTGACTGGTTTGGCTCCACTATTGGCAGGTGGATTTGAAACACAAGTGGAAACTTGCTTCAGCACCAGTTAAAGGGAACAAGCTATTCGGGGAAGCCATCAAATCCTTACTGGTCAAGACCAAGGACAAAAGAAAAATCTTGCATACGAAATTTGGCCAGGCAAATCGGCGGCTGTCACCATACAGGCAAAGGCAGTCCTTTCCAGCCATGGGGGGGGGCTTCGGTCACTCTCAGCAGTCACAGAGACCATGCACACAGACGCCAACCTGGCAACCAGTCATATCCAGATTTAGAGACAGGGTCAATGATTCCAAGGAAGATGACCATTCAAGGGCCCCACAAACAGGCCCTTCTGTCACACAAAGTGACAACTGGAACAGCGCGCCTATCGGTGGAAGACTTGGCCTATTCACTGACTGATGGGAAGCAATAACAATGGACAAGTGGGTCCTGGACACAATAAAACAAGGCCTAGTTCTGGAATTCCTCTCCACACCCCCGAACTCCTTCAGAAGGTGCCCAATACCAAGAGACAGAACCAAAAAGGGTATCATAGAAACAGCAGTGCAACAACTGCTGGACATTCAGGTGGTAATTGGTACCAAAGGATGAACAGGGGCAAGATTTCTACTCAATCCTGTTTGTAGTGCAGAAGGAATTGGGCTGGGGTGGTGGTGGAGACCAATTCTGGATCTCAAGTTACTGAACAGGGGGAAGGCTGAAACCGCAGCCATGATGTGTCTCATGGGAGGTCCTTGAGACCGTCGAAACCCAGGCTGCTGGGAGGTCTGTAACAGACCTAAATCACTTTGGAGGAGTGACAAAAGGGGGGAGCAAATTCTGGTGAACACAGGGTGTTCGCAATCTCCCTGATCGGCCCAGAACAGCCCCTGAACTTGACAGTTGGGAAGGCAGCCCTTGCATGCCACTACAAAGCTGGGGACAGCTACCAGAAGAGAGGAAAAGGCAGAAGACAACATGATCAAGCTGGTGAGATATTTTTCCAAATTAATTCTGACTAAAAACAAGAGAGGGGCCTTGGTTGTATCTAAGGGAGTGAGGCATAAAAGGGGAGGTGGAATCCTTTTTTTCCCTTTCTACCTCTGGAAAAAAGCTGTGAGGAAAGCGAAAGTGCCACTATTAATTAGTACAGGAAGTTGATTGAAAGACTTTTGATAAGAATTTATATTAAGAAAACTGGACTGGTTTTTCAAAGATAATATTAAGTAAAAACTTTGGAAAAGCTTTTGGTTTTTTTTCTTTTTGCCAATATATAAAAACTTCATTATTTACTTCACAACTTTCACCGGCTATACAATATATTGGAAGAAGGGGAGAAGCAGAGCAACAGTGCTATCCAAAGACAGAAGTGAAGACTACAGGGGAAAATTACAGAATAATATGGACAGAATAATATAACGTTGGAGTTTGAGAATAAAGAGATAAGCAGCTGCTGTTTGGATTAAAAACTTCAAATAGAGAGTGAAGCACTGAGATACTATGTTTCCTTTGTTCACCTGCTCTTTTTTGCTTGAAAAGTGTAGCTCTTGGACCTTAAACAAGACAGCAGACAGAAAATTAATATCTCCTTTTTAAATCTGTGTTTTGGCTTTTGCCATTGTGCTCTGTGTACTCACTCCTTGGATATAAAGGAGTTGGATATAAAGGTAGGTGAGTTTTTTGGGTGTGGTGGGCCTATTTGAATTATTTTAGAAAAATTCTTGCTTTTTGGATATATTTTCAACATAAAATGGATTAGGGTTTGAAGAAAAGAGTAATAAAAACTTGGCTCGAGATTTGAATTACAAATTTTTATAACTAGAACCACAAATTCCTGGGACCTACTGGAGGAAGACAGAAAATAGAAGAGGAGCCACCTTGGCCCTTTAGTGGATTACAATTATTGAGGTACTCTGAAATATCTGAAAATGAAGAAAACACCATCGGCACCATCTTCAGCTATGTCATTGACAACCTCAAGTCCAGCAGGACAGAGAACCCTGGATGCTCTATTGCAGCAAGAAAAGGCAAATTTGACACAAGCAGAACTAAAAGCCATGATACAACCCATGCATGATGATATGAAAGAAAGAATGGAGAAAATGGAAGGGAAAATAGAGAAAGTAGAATAAAAGATAGAGACTTCCAATAAATGATGGAGAAAAATGACCAACATATACAAAAAGTAGAGGAGAAGACTGAGTTAACAGAAAAGAGAGTGGGAGAGCTTGATTATAGATTGACATTAGCAGATAGAAATAAAGAGAGAACAATAGTGATGTTAGAGATAGATTGAGCAGATTATTATTTGAGATTCCAAAATATAGAAGAAGAAAAGGGAGAGAACTTGCCGGCGATAATGGCAGGGTTATTGGTGAGAGCATTGGAGGTGACCAAATAAAAGATTTTGGCAGATATAGATGAGATTTTCAGAGTCCACACAAGGTATGCAATGAGAAACAGGTCCCCAGAGAGGTCCATGTAAGATTTAAAAAAAAAAACCAATAAAAACAGAGATTATGCAGAAGGCAAGAGATGATCCCTTTAAGTACAAGGGGAAAGAAATAGTGGTTTTAAAGCAAATACTGAGAAGAGTCAGAGACTCAATTTTTTTTTGACAAAACATCTAATTAAACTGGGAGCAAATTTTAGATGGCTGATACTAGAAGGAATATTGGTAACTTGGCAGGAACAGAGACATAGGTTAGACTCAATAGAGAAGGCTGATCACTATTTTGGACCATGAGAGGAAGAGAGAGTGAGAGAGGAAAGATATCAGGAAGTAGTGGTTGGAGCGAAAGAGATATGACAAAGAGAAAATGGAAGAGATCAGAAAGCAATAGCCATAAGAGAAGAAGAAAAAACAAAAGAAACAAGAGAGACAAGGATGACAGAATGGTAAATCCTATTTACAAGTAAAAATGGAAGAAGAGGTAATAAAAAGGAAAAGAACTTTTAACAAATTAGAAAAGTTAAAACTGGATATAATCTGCCTAAAAGAAGTTCATATCAAAAAGCGACATAATAAAGTATTGGAACACCTCAAAATTGGGAAGCTATATGCCTCCTTCGAACAACAAGGTAAAAAAGGGGTAGCACTGTATATAAAAGAGACAATAAATGCCAAACAAATTTATACAGATGAGGAAGGGATAATCTTGATGGTGGAGAAAACAATAAATGATAAACAGGTACTTTTAGTAGAATATATGCACCAAACTGTAACCAAGAGGTTTTCTACAATAAATTGCACAAGAAAATAGAACTGGAGTTTCAGAATATACGTATAATAAGTGATTTTAATGCAATTGTGGACCCAGACTATAAAACTAGAAATATAAACACAAAAGAGAGGAAAACACTTCCCAAGGCGTTTTTTAGAATGGTGGAAGAATTAAGCATCCAGGATGTATGGAGAGAGACTTGCTATATTCATTTTACTCACATAGACATGTGTCATGGTCTAGAATAGATATGATGTGGTTATCAACAGAGCTAAGACTGAATACACAAGAGATAAACATTGAAATAGGTACCTGGGCAGATCATAACCCAATAACAGCTACATGAAAAGGGCAAAAAAGAAACTGAAATGGACAATGAATCAAACAATACTTAAAGAGAAAGAATATATTAAGTTTATGGATAAGAAAAGGATAAGAAAGATTTTGGAATCTATATTAAACCACAACAATTAGATAACATTTTATTAGGTCCAGACAAAAAATATATAACAAAATTTTACAATTATCTATTAGAGAGAGCACTAGAGGAAGAAGTAATTAAAGGTAATATGATAGCTTGGAGTAGAAATATAGGACGCAGCATTACTTTAACAGAATGGGAAAAGATTTGGACCAGAAATAATAAAATTACAAAATCGGCAACATACAAAGAAAATGCTCATAAAATGATTTACAGATGGCATCTCCCTTTGAGACTAGCAAAGATGTCCCCCAACATGAATCCAAACTTCTGGAAGTGCAAAAAGAAATATGGAACATTCTACCACATGTGGTGGTCCTGTACAGAAGCCTAAAGATACTGGTGCAGAATTAAAAAATGGTTGGAGGAAATTATGACTGAATAGATTGAACTCAAACCAGAATTCTTCCTATTAGGGATATTCAATAGACAATTTCCAAAAAAAGTCAAATACATAATATTACATATACTGACGGCAGCTAGATTGGCCTTTGCACAATGCTGGAAACAACCTTATACTCCAACAGAGGAAATGATTATTCAGAATATAGTTGTGCAGAAATGGATAAATTGACCTTAGCACTTAGAGACAAAGAAACATCAGAATACTATAAGAGTTGGAACTGTTGGTATGAAAGGATAGAATGAAGATAGATTATATAATAATAAATAACATTAAACTGTAAAGGATAAGCTATTATTGTAGTAATTATATACTTGCACTAAAGTTTAAGTGTAAATATGACACAAACAAAGGTATAAATAAGGAACCACCAACTGTCGATAATGGATTATTTTTTAATTCGCTTTTCTTGTTTTTCTATGTTGTGTATGTGTGTTGTTCATTTATTTTAATTGTAAAATCAATAAAGTTTATTAACAAAAATTTTTTTTATGGAGAAAGAATTGGAATTCTTCTTTAAAGAGAATAAAAAAGAAGATACCTTGCTACAAAACGTATGGGATACTGTAAAGGCATATATCAGAGGACTGACAATACCATACATAGGAAAAAGGAATAAAAAAAGAAACAAGCACAAAAGAAATTGGAAGATGATTAGAAAAGACTAGAGATGGAATTACAGAAAGACCCACAGAAAAAGAACATAAAATACCAAATGGGGCTTAATAAACATAAGATGTATCTACTGGAAAAAGATGAATTAGCATAAAAAAATTAAAAGCTGCAAACAAAAGTTTAAAAATGCAAATAAGCCAGGAAGATGGGTGGCATACAAACTGAAAAAAGAAAAAAAAAAGCAGATTCTTCAACTAATAGATGAAGAGGAAGCTCCACACTATAGTAATGATGAGAAAAAGAAAATAATACAAAAATATTATGAAAAATTATACAATAGACAATTTTAGAACATAAAATCAAACAGTACCTACAAAAAGCAGAACTACCACCAATACCAGAGACAATAAAAACAGCATTAGAAGAAAGGATAACAATGATGGAACTGATTGAAGCAATTAAAGACAAAGTAATGGTAAGACACCAGACCCAGATGGAGTACCAGCAGAATTATATAGAGACTTGCAAGAATCTTGGAGCATCCTGATGTTGGAAGTGTTTAATGTTTTGCTTGAAGCGAAGATACCAAACTCTTGGACGGAAGCATATATTACTCTCATACCAAAAGAGAATTCAGACTTACAACAGATTAAAAACTATAGACTGATCACTATTGAATGCGGACTATAAAATATTTGCATCAATAATAGCAGAAAGATTGAAGGGTTTTTAAAATCAATTTATACACCCAGACTAAAATGGTTTTCTACCTGAAGAGACAGATCAAAGGCAATATGAGATTAATATTGGACACGTTGGAATATTATGAAGTACACATGGAGAAGCAAATGGCATTGATCTTCCTAGACACACAGAAGGCCTTCGGCAACATGAGCTGGCATTTCATGTTGGCGCAACTAAAAGAAATGGACTTTGGGATGCGATTTATCAATATATCATAAACAAACTGCAAAAGTAATGGTAAATGGTGATATGACAGAAAATGTGAATATTAAGAAGGGTACAAGACAGGCATGCCCCCTGTTGCCATTGTTATTTGTTCTGACCTTGGAAGTACTAAATAGAAATATTTGACAGGCTAGAGCACGGGTGGGCAAACTACGGCCCGCGGGCCACATCCGGCCCGTTGGTCTGTCCAATCCGGCCCGCCCTGAAAAAAAATCACTGGGCGTGGCGTATTGCCATGCGCCGCGTGGCCCCAAAGCTGCAAAACAGTGCGGAGCGCTCTCGGGGTAGGAAAGAAAAGAAGAACTCTGCAAAGGCCTCGGCTGGGAGTTCGAAATCACCTTCGAGTGCGACCTCTCCGAAGGTGAGTCCCCGCCGATCCCCCTTTTTTTCCGGGGCTTCAGGCTTAAACTTTGCAAAGGCAAAGTTTGCAGGCGGAGCGTCTTCCGGCCGAGGAGCGGGAAGGGTTCTGCCCGGCGGGCGGGCGGGCTGCTTGGAGCAGGCTGCTTGGAGCCACCTAAAGCTAGGCCACTGCTGGTGGAGCCTTGCCCTGCCTTGGTGCCCGTTCCCGGCTCGGCGGTCCTGCTCGGTGGCACTTTAAAAGCCTGCTCCCAGCACCCGAGCAACTTCCCAGCAACAAACTAAACTTAAAGACAATAAAAAGCAGAAAGTGCAAGAAAAAAAGAAAGAAAAAAAGAGAAAAGTAAGAATATAATAAAGACAAAAGAAATAAATAAAAAGTTATTTCCAATCTTTATCACAGGAATATAAACAAATTTGATGACTCTTCACCTACTCTAAGCTTTCATGTTTGTTTGTTTGTTTGTTAGCAGGCTGCTTGGAGCCACCTAAAGCTAGGCCACTGCTGGTGGAGCCTTGCCCTGCCTTGGTGCCCGTTTCCCGGCTCGGCGGTCCTGCTCGGGTGGCACTTTAAAAGCCTGCTCCCAGCACCCGAGCAACTTCCCAGCAACTTGCGGCTTCCTTTTTCCTCGCGGGCGCTTGCGCCTGGCCCCGAGCCGCGCAGTGGAGGGAAACCCGAGCACCGCCGGTCGCCTCCTCCAAGCAGCCCGCCCACCCGCCGGGCGGAACCCTTCCGCTCCTCGGCGGAAGACGCTCCGCCTGCAAACTTTGCCTGTGCAAAGTTTAAGCCTGAAGCCCCGAAACCCGAGCAACTTCCCAGCAACTTTCGGCTTCCCTTTAACTCGCGGGCACTCGCGCCTGGCCCCGAGCTGCGCGGCAGAGGGAAGCCGGCGGGCGGGTGGGCTGCTTGGAGGAGGCGACCGGCGGTGCTCCGGCAGCAGCAACAGGCAGTTCCGCCGGGCTCCGCTCAGGTGTCCGGCTGGGGCTGTCAGGAGTTGCTACCGCCGGCGCAGCTCCGCGCGGCTCTAGTCCCGCGTTGCCTTGGGAAGAAAAAGCAAAACCAGGAGCCGCTGAGCCTGAGCCTCCGGTGCCGCTGCTGCCGTTGCAAAGCACCGCCGCGGCTCTTCCTTTTGCCTTTCCCTTCCCGAGGCAACGCGGGACTGGAGCTGCGCGAGCCGCGCCGGCAGTAGCAACTCCTGACTCAGGGGGCCTCCGAGGGAGGGGAAGGAGGAGAAGAGGGGGGAAGGGGGTGTGGCGATTCCCAAAAATCTTGTGCTGACCCGGCCCGTCTGTCAAATTTTAAAAGTCAATGCGGCCCCGAGCCAAAAAGTTTGCCCACCCCTGGGCTAGAGATAAAGGAAATGGAAATAAAAAAGGAAGAGTATAAACTACAGGCATTTGCAGATGATTTAGTTTTATCTTAGAAGATCCATTGGAAATGGTACCCAAACTATTAGGGAAAATAGAAGAATATGGTGAAGTGGCAGGATTGAAAATGAATAGAGAAAAAACTAAAATGGTAGTGAAGAATATCACAGATTAAAAAAAAGAAGAATTAACAAAGAGATTGGATATTCAGATTACTAAGAAAATAAAATACTTGGGAATTCTGTTAACAGCTAGATATGTAATGATTAAGGAAGATAATTATCAGAAACTATTGCAACAAATCATGATAGATTTGGAAAAGTGGAAAGGCCTGCAACTATCACTTATAGGAAGAGTAGCAATAATTAAAATAAAAGTTAAACTGATAAAGTTGGGAGAAAATATTTTGAGGACCTTAATAAAATAATATTGAAATTTATCTGGCAAGGGAAAAAAGCAAGAATAAACTTTAAAATGTTACAGGATGCAAAAACAAGAGGGGTTTTTGGACTACCTAACTGGGAACTATATCACCAAGCAGTGGCATTATCGTGGAGCACAATTCCCTGAAGACAATTGGAGCACCAAGCCGGAGGGCAGCCAGAGCACTCCTCCACAGCCTTTCAAGCCCTGGAGGAGCCCCGTAGCCTTTCAAGCCCCGTGCCCCGGAAAAGAGCAATTCCCTGAACTGGAGTGCCAAGCTGGAGCACAGCCAGAGCGCTCCTTCCCTGTAGCCTTCCAAGCCCCAGTGGAGCACCACAGCCTTCCAAGACCCGGCTGAGCCCTGCAGCCTTCCAAGCCCAGGCAGAGCACAATTCCCCAGAGGCAAGCGGAACGTCAAGTGGAACTCAAGGAATCATTCCCCCACAGCCTATAAATTAAAAAATAATACCTCACAAGGAAACAACCTAAATTCAAAAAATCCTCTACCTCACAAGGAAACAATCTGCTAGAAATACAAACAAGTGAAGTATTCACATACTCACAAAATAAAATAAAACTCCAAGGGCCAAAAAAAGAAAGAAAGAAAGAAAGAAAAACAGAGAACAAAGGCGAAACCCTTTCACTCCTTACTTGGACGCCATTAAAATAAAAACAAACAAACCATGTGGCTCAGAGGAAAACCCAAGTAGAAGACCTTTCACTACTAACATTCAATACTTCATTACCTCCATTATTAGCTCCATTACCTCACTATCTCAAGACCTATATCTTTGATTAGATAATGATTTGATAATATATCATTGGTTTGTCATTGGTTTAACCATTGATAATAGTTTGTCTAAAATAATTGATTTATCAAATAATTGATTGGTGTAACAATTTAATTAGTTAATTAACAACTGATTGCTGATTACTGATTTATTGATTAGTCTAATTCATTGATAGTGATTTACTACTATATCATTGATTGTCTAGTTGATTGATTAGTAATCTATATATTTAATTGATCACAGTGATCTATTAATTTTAAATTTTGTTTTAATTACTGACTTGATCTGATTTGATTAGTAACATTTATTAATTAATTGATTGCCTATTAGCAACATTTATTAATTGGTTGCCTATCATACTGAATAGTTATTGTTAAAGATTAGTGTGGCATTGATTACCAACAAATTAAAAAATGACTACTAACAAATACTCAATTATACATCTACAAAACAAATCCACCATGCCAGCAAAAAACTCCAAACACTCCACTACCAAACACCAAAAAAAGAAAGCTATCTCTACCAATGACTACCCTGAGTCCTGTGCATGCTTTTAATTGAAAATGAGGATATTCAATGTGACAATTACGCCCACCTCTCCTGTTTACGACTAACCAAACACATAGCCAATCTCCTAAAAACTTCAGCTACTTTTCCTTGTCTTTGTTCATCATGTTTATCTAAGCTGGACAAATTAAGTACCTTGACTGACAGAGTAGAAAACATAGAATCATCCATTAACTCCATAGTAGAATGCTTAGTAGCACACATAGAAACAACTTTACAATCATGTCTATCATTTCTTTAAAAAAAATGCAGCACAGATAAACGAAAACCTAACGGCTCAAAATCATATCTCAATCACTACCACAACCACAACAACAACTGCAAATAACCACCAAACCAAACCACAACCACAAATAACCACCAACCCAGCAAATAATACCAACCCATCAAATAATATCTCCTTACTCATCAAAGATGCCATTAAATGTGAACAGAAACATCCAAATGCTATTTTATTTGGTCTTGATGACACCAACAAATCTGATTATATCACTCAGGTTCACAACATTATAAGCAACTCTCATACATTAAACATCTCCCCTGAAGACATCATTGCAATTTCCAGAGATGGCCCTGAGTACAAGTACAATGACAGTTCAGTGGCCCCACAATTTTGTAGAGTCGTTTGCAAAAATGAGTCCAGCAAACGCATATTCATTCATACACTAAACTCCATCGCTAAAACAAACCCCAACCATAACAAACTTCGCTCACGGCCCAACTTATCCATACTGCAAAGAATCCGCTCCTGTGAACTCTGCACAGAACTCAAAAGATGCCAAGACAATGAAGAAGATGACTTATACATTGACTACCATGCTGACATCCACCCCTCCATCATCCAACCCCCCATCACCCAAAACTAGGCACACATGCCCCTACCTTCCTCAATGCCAACTACCAATGACCTTAAATGCAAGCTACTCAATGCTAGAAGCCTCATAAACAAAATACCTGAATTCCTCCTCTTACTAAATACGGCTAAATTCAACATTATATTTGTCTGTGAAACATGGCTGAATGCATCCATTCATGACTCTTACCACAGTAAGAGACTATCATGTTTACCGATTCAATCGTGAAATCCGTTGAGGCAGGGGCGTTGCTATCTTCTACAAAAAGTCCCTACATCTAAAAAATATTCAAGTTACTCTTTCTGAGACCATTGTCTGTGAGCTATTCTTAAATATCACATTTTGCTTCTTACTATGTTAGAGGCCCTGATTATGACATGGTACATGTGAACAAGTTGGCGTCATTACTAATGTGGGCAACTTCCTGCCCACACACTCTTATCTTTCTTGGTGACCTCAATCTACCTTTTATTAATTGGACACAAAATGAATGTACAACTGAACCCATACATGCAACCTTGTACAATGTTATAATCTGGGACTGGAACAACTAGCAACCAACAACACTAGATTCAACAACCGCCTTGATCTCATCTTCTGCAACAGTTTAAACTCAATTTATGGACTACAAATAAAAGAACCCTTTTCCAACAGTGACCATGTTCTACAAGAGCAGGAGAGTCTATTTGAAATATCAGCCTTTACCTGGGATTGAGCTCACAACCTCCTGACTGTGGGGCAAGTGCTCTACCTCTAAGCCACCTGACAAAGGGCCAAGAATGGGGTGCATTGGGCAGTTATCAAACGTGGGCCTCCCACACGGCAGGCGAGAATTCTACCACTGACCAACCAATGCAAGATATGATTAAAATCCTAATGGCTTAATTCAACCTTTCTTTCTTTCTTTCTTTCTTTCTTTCTTTTTTCCCTCCTTTCTTTCTTTCTTTCATTTTTTTTCTTTCCTTCTTTTTAGTTTCTTTCTTTTTTTCTTTTTTCATCAACTGAATCATAGAATTATGGAAAAACAGATTGGAAAGGACCTTGGAGGTCATCTACTTGACCAGGAGAGTCTCTTCCAAATATCAGCCTTTACCTGGGATTGAACTCACAACCTCCTGACTGTGGGGCAAGTGCTCTACCTCTAAGCCACCTGACAAAGGGCCAAGAATGGGGTGCATTGGGCAGTTATCAAACGTGGGCCTCCCACACGGCAGGCGAGAATTCTACCACTGAACAACCAATGCAAGATATGATTAAAATCCTAATGGCTTAATTCAACCTTTCTTTCTTTCTTTCTTTTTTCCCTCCTTTCTTTCTTTCTTTTTTCTTTTTTTCGTTCTTTCTTTTTTTCTTTCTTTCATTTTTTTTCTTACTTTCTTTTTAGTTTCTTTCTTTTTTTCTTTTTTCATCAACTGAATCATAGAATTATGGAAAAACAGATTGGAAAGGACCTTGGAGGTCATCTACTTGAGCAGGAGAGTCTATTCGAAATATCAGCCTTTACCTGGGATTGAACTCACAACCTCCTGACTATGGGGCAAGTGCTCTACCTCTAGGCCACCTGACTGCAGTAATAAATTAGTTTCTACAGCTTTGGTACAGGCTAGGCCTCACGTAGGCTGAAAGCGTACCAGGAACAGAGATCATCAATCAAGAAACACGTCATCATGGGCGAATAACTGTAATGCAGGTGCTGATTTGTTACCTTGTACCTTTCACGCTGACCATGTAACTGATTGGATGTTACTATGTGTGCACTAATATTCCTTCTCATGTAACTTAATGATTGGATAGAATTCACTGCTTGTGACATATCACTGTGTGTTTTTTAATAAAAGAGCTTCCCGAACTTGTGATCGGGGCAGCTCATCCAAGATAGAACCTGCGTTGGTGTCTTTCTTGATGCATTCGACCACCCAGTGGGCAGCCTTCCAAATGCGGAGCAAAGCCGCATCTGGTGACCCCGACGTGATCCATTAAAAGAAATGGGTGTGTTTTCGACTGCTTATCTCACCCGGCCGGACGAGCCAGTTGCAACTCAGGGACGCCGTCTCGTGTCACGGATCCCTCCCCAGGAATCTTCCTTAAAGAAGACATCCTCCCTTCAGGTGAGTATGGGTGGAAAGTTCTCCAAAAAGCGGATAGCACATTTGCAGGAATTAGGAGAACTAACGAAGAGCTCAATTCGTATTCTTAGGAATCAAGGCAAAAAGCTCCCGGTTCCAACTAAGAAGGACCTTATCACCCTTTTGACTTACATTTACACACAATGCCCGGCTTATCCGGAGAAAGGGTCCTTGAAAGTCTCCACATGGCAACGTTTGGGTGATTATTTTCATGATAACCCCAGGGCTCTGCCAAAGATTCTGACCACATGGAGAATAGTCCTGGAATGTTTAAAAATCCATGGTTTAGCACTGACCAAAGCCCCCCCGGGTCCTCCTCCTTACACAGCTGAAACCAAAACAAAGGACGCTTTCCTGTTAGAAGCTTCCTCTCCCACAGCTCCTAAACCCATAAATCCTCCTAACTCAAATTCTGCGGAGGATCAAACACCCATGGGAGCGATCGCGCAAGCAGGGAGGGCTCTCTTACCCTGGAGGAGCTCTCTCTCTCTGTCCTGTTGAATATATAGGGGATGGAGCCGGAAATATGGTGCCTAGACTTGAACCTTTACCCATGAAATTAATCAGAGATTTAAAACAAGCCGTGGCCATGTACGGCATCCAGGCACCATATGTCAGAGGCTTCATTAACAACATCAGCCTTATGCTGAGTTTGTAGAGGAACTTCAGAAGGCCATTCAGAGGCAAATCTCGAATGAAGAAGCCCGTAAAGAGCTTCTGTTAAAACTGGCTGTTGAAAATGCAAATGAGGATTGCAAGAGGATTCTGCAGCCTCTATCTGCCCGAGGGGGGGCTTCCCTCTCGGACTATATGTTTGAAAGTAAACAAGAAAGCAGCAAGGAAAAAAGAAATGGGAGGGCGACCCCTAGTGGGCTGGCCTTTCCAGAGAACACAGATTGATTTCACCGAAGTACTAACTCCATACGCATATCTGGGCTATAAAATGCTTTCAACTACTGCCTATCCTTCACTTCCCTCTCTGTCTCTACCTTCTCAACCCACTCTGGTTCAACTTCAGCAATATCTGGGTACCATAAACTGGCCCCGACCTTTCCTGTCTTTAACCACTGATATTCTTTCTGCATTGTTTGAACTATGGTCACTGTTGGCTGTCAGCTTAGTATTATCTGCAAATTTGGTAAATCCCCCTTCTATTCCCTTATCTAAGTTGTTAATGAAGACATTGAAGAGTACTGGGCCTAAATGGAACCTTGTGGCACCTGACTGCTTACTTCCCTCCATGTAGACTTAGACCCATTAAGGACTACCTGTTGAGTACGGTTTGTCAGCTAGTTGTGAATCCATCTGGTGGTGGTGCTATCTATCCCACTTTTTTCTAGCTTAGCAAGAAGTAGGTTGTGGTCTACTTTGTCGAATGCCTTGCTGAAATCTAAGTATATTATGTCCACAGTATTTCACTGGTCTACTAATTTAGACACTATGTTGAAGAATGAAATAAGATTGGTTTGGCACGATCTGTTCTTAACAAACCCATGCTGACTGCTAGTTATTACTTTACTTCAGGGGTCAGATTCAAAGTTCTTAACAACCAGTTCTGTGGGTGTGGCCTAATTTGTGGGTGTGGCTTGGTGCTTACATGACTAGCTGGGCATGGCTTGTATGTAAATATTGTAAATGTTTATGTAAATATTGAATTTTTTATTAAAAAAGAGTAACTTTTATCCAAAATCGGGCAAAGCAGGCAAGCAGATTGAGTTGCTCACAGAATCACAGATTCACTCAGGGATCTACCTTTCTGCAATCTGCTACCTGAGTCTGCACTGAAAAATAGAAGCTTCAATCCTAAGGAAGGTTCAGCTCTGTTTTTAGATTAGCTAGGAAACAAGAAATCGAACAATTTCCTGCTTTCTAGCTAATCTAAATCTCCTGGCACAGCTGATAGTTGGAACAGCTGATGGTGGGGGGGGAAAGAAAGGAAAAATAGCAACTTATCAAAAATTAGGCACAATGCAGGCAAGTTGGATGGTGTGCATTCCAGGTAAGGAATGAGTGGGCGGGGAGGGGCCAGCCAGTGGCTCGATTTGCTGGTTCTCAGAACTGTGCAGAATCGTAACAACTGGTTCTATAGAACCGGTCCAACCAGGTAGACTTCCACCACTGCTTTACTTGTTTCTAGATGTTGGTAGGTCTGTTTTTTTTAATTATCTTTTCCAGTATCTTCCCGGATATTGATATTAGGCTGATTGGTCTGTAGTTTCCTGGGTCTGTTTTTTCCCCCTTTTTTGAAGATGGAAACCACATCAACTCTTTTCCAGACCTCTGGTAGTTCCCTGGTGCTCCAGGATTTTTGAAAGATATGGTGCAGTGGTTCTGAGATGATCTCTGCCAGCTCCTTTAAAACTCTGGGATGTTGTCCATCAGGCCCCAGTGAATTGTATTCATCAAGATCAGAAATTTTTGCTTATTTTAACTTTTATTTCTGGTCTGACTTTTAAAGTTATGTTTTTGGTGGGTTGAGCTATAGTTTCTTTTTGGGTGAAGACTGATGCAAAGAATGAGTTAAGCAGCTCTGCTTTCTCTCTGTTGCCTGTTACTTCCTTGCTGTCTTCTCTCTTTAGTGGACCAACTGTTTCCTTGATTTTTTTTCTTGTTATTTATATGTTGGAAAAAACTTTTTTTTTATTATCTTTGACTTTTGTTGCAAGTCTTTGTTCATTCTGAGCCTTTGCTTTCCTGATTTTGTATTTGCGGGTTCTGGCTATCTGCTGATATTCTGCCTTAGTTGTATGTCCCTCTTTCCATTTTTTTGTACTTGTCCTTTTTTTCTTTCAATTTGCCAGATCTTTGTGCACCCAAGCTGGTTTTTTTTTTCTTGGATTTATTGTTTTTCTTTCTCAGTGGTATTGTGAGGTCTTTAAGGGGCGTGCATAAGCACACCTATGTGCCTACCATCTCTGTCCTAATGCTCCCTTTTATTCTTATCAATTTCATGTATTAATAATCATGTTCATACTTATATCTGTTATCTAATACATGCTCGACAAATAAATAAATAAAATAAATAAAAATTGGGCTGGGAAGCCACATGCAAACAATGAATAAGGGCAACTCGAAAGCTATAGAGAAAACAAAGTATAAATCAGGAGCTGAGGAAAAGAAATGGTTAAAACTTCCACACTATTTTAAACTAAGCATATTTTGCTAGGATTTGGGGTGTGTGTGTGTGGGGGGGTTGCCTCTAGTACAAAATGTATGAGAAAAGTCTTTTATTTGCAAACAAAAGCACAACAAAACATTTTCTGTTGACCTGAATACTAATGATGGAAGATTGTTGCTATGGTAAAACTAATTTTAATACAGTTGCCTGTGGATTTCAATGAACTGCCTCTTTTACCTCCTGCAAATGTCATTCATGAAATGAAAATCCATTAATGATTCACAAGGGTGCAATGTTCCACTTTAATTAGTATAATAAGGAACATTGATGCAAAAACTACAGGTCTGCAGACTGTGACAAGGCCTACACTGTCACAGCTAATTACCAATGACAAGATACTATTTTTTAAAAGGAAAAATATTACGATATTTTATGAAAAACATGCAAGATGTTTTTATTTAAGTTATTTGCTTTGTGTAGCATATCCTACTATTAATTGGGCATTTCTACCCACACCCATGATTTCAAGGTAAAAATAATAATTATATCAGTCTCCAAAAATGAATGTCAAATATCAAAATAGAAAATAGTTGTTGTTAAATATGCATGTCAAATTATACAGTAGCATTCCAAATCTATACCTTCTATGTTGGTGCTAGTAGAGAAATGGAATAGAGAAAATATTTTTAAAATACCATGTGATCAGTTAAGATTACTAATCATGTCTATGTATTGACATTCTTAGCACAAGTTTCACTAGTTTTTATCTTTACAACCTCCTAAATTTTTAGATGTTACTGTGTTCACAAACATCATGCATGATTTTGAGAAAGAGCGATTGTAAAAACAAAACTAAGCAAAAGTTTGCAACACACAACACTGTCAAAGACTACTAAAAAGTGATCCTAATAAAATTTGCAATTTAAATTTATTGTGATTTAAATTACAACTTAAATTCTAAGTCTGAAAACAATATTCATTGCAATAATGAATGATTAATTATATATTCATTACTTCTAGAATGATAAATTATAATTAAGTCCCGATTTTTAAAAAGGAAAGATGACACTGCCAATTACAGACCAACAAGTCTGCTAAATATAATCAGCAAACTCAACACTAAATACCTCCGAGATAAACCAAAGGAGTGGCTGGATCTTGAGAACTTGATCACTGAAGAGCAAGCCGGGTTTAGAGAGGGGAGTGGCACTATAGATCAGTGCTTTGTTCTCCATTATCTGATTGAAAAATCTGTATAAAATAGATCTATATCATTATATGCCGGCTTTATAGATCTCAAGGCAACCTTTGATATGGTTATGAGGACTAAGCTATGGGAGAAGCTGGAAGCTGCCTCAATTGACCACAGGCTTCTTCATCTATTATGTGCCTTATATACTCAAGGTGATGTGTAATATGCAAGGGTCCCTCTTGAAATCAGTCAAAACTCAAAAGGGGTTAAACAGGAGTGCATTTTGGCTCCCTTGCTTTTCAACTTCTATATAAATGACATGGTACAATGGTTAAACAAAACAAATTACCACTCCCCCAAAATAGGTGATTGAAGCATCGTCCTGATGCTCTATGCAGATGATACCGTGATCCACTCCACAACACTAGTAGGCCTTAAAAGAGCCTAGCGAGTCCTTATCCAGTATTGTAATTACAATAAACTGGACATAAATTACAAGAAAACAAAGACCTAAGACCTAAGACAGCCAGAATTAGCCTCTCTGTCTCTTTCTTAATTTTCCTTCCTCTTCACTATTGCCAAGTCTTGTTGGTGTCTGGTTGCATTTACTGGCCATGCAATACTTTGCGTTTAATAACCCTAGCCCTAATGTTGCTTTGCCACGTCCTTTTTCTATTCTTCAATTGATATTTCTTTTAGGCCAGTTTGGTCTCCTGTACTCAATAAGCCTTCTTGATACACTAACATTAGCATATCTTCTTCATTGCATTCTTCCAATGCCCTTTTCTTCTTCAACTTTTTCAACAGATGTACTTGCAACATACCATGTCCATCTATTTTAATTGATAAGTAAAGTTTCATCTTCATGGGGATGAAGAACATAGGGAAGGAAAACCTGGAAACATGAAGAATTGTTGTGGCTGGCTGATACCAGACACAAACTATGAATTAGAATTAATTAGCACATGGAAAAAGAAACATTTCCTTCATTTGAGCAACTCCTGACATTAGCTTTTACCATTATTATTTTTTTCTCTATCATTTTAATAAACATTCTAAAATAAAATAACAGAATGTACTTATGTAAGATGATTAAGACATGATTAATTTGAATATTAAAACTTGCCACACTTTAATTAAGAAAATGCAATCCATACCAGTTATCTTTTTCATGGATTTTTTTATTTATTTGTATGCTGCCTTTATTATTTTTTAGAAATAACTCAAGATGGCAATTATATCCAACATACCTTCCTTTTCTTATTTTCCCCACAACAACAACTCTGTAATGTGATTTAGACTGAGTGACTGGCCCAAGGTCACCCAGCTGGCATTTATGGCTAAGGTGGGACTAGAATTATCTGTTTCTATTTTCTACCCTTAACGACTAGACCAAACTGGATATCTCTTATTGTATATTCAAAATTTGAAAAGATCATTTAGACTATGATTATAATGCATTTACTGATGCTTATGTTATTACTTTAATTTTTTAAACTTTTAACTTTGTATTGTCTAAACTGTATGTTAAGCTATTCATCAAACACAAATAAGTTTGATAATGTGATGTAATAAGTGACTAATAATGTAATATTGAAGTTAGTTCAAACTGAGTTTCTGAATAAAAACAGGAAAAATCATTTGCAAAACCTGGTTTTATGAGGCATGAAGTTGATGACTGAAATTCCATTTCGTATTTTCTTTATCTTGAAAGATATTCAATTTTTCAGATTGAGAACTTGTTATACATAATTGTATTTTGCTTTGTATTATTAACTAAAATACCAAACACTGAAATAAAACAGATAATCCCAACTGTTATTTTAAAAATATCTCTACCAACTTTTCCTTTGACAGCAATATGAAATCAAATGTAATAATATAGAAGCACAAATGTTGACTTAAAATACAAATATTTTGACCAGCTACTATCCCAGGAATCAAGATAGAGATAGGCTACTTTTAGTTATTTATGTTCCAATATCTTCTAAATTGGCTTCCTTTAATGCAGGCTATCCTAGATATTTTCAAAAAGAAAATTGCCCAGATGTGAACCTAGGTGGAATCTTGCTCATAGGCATGCCACTTCACATGTCTAATGCAGAGGCCCGTCATTCTGGAGGAAAAAGTAGGTAGAAGCCCTCACCTGCACAAAAGCAAATGTTTCATTCAAGGTAAGGTGGTAAGGGTTTCATGCTGCACCCAGCATGACCTTCCTTTTTAGACATAAGAGGACACCATCTTTCTTTGCTTTGTCTTGCATGGAATGCTCTGGGAATAATACATGGTGTTGGTCTTGTAGAGAACATAGGTTTTCTCCCCTATAATCATATCCTGTTATATCACTATCTTGGCAGACGATTAAGACTAAAAGAGGGATTATTAAGTCACATATGCAAAAACACACAAATCTATTTTTTTCATGTTAACTTACATGAGTTTTTATAATTTTAGGCATGGAAGAAAGACATTTGTTGCTACTAAAAACTTCTTAGAAATGTAAAGATCTAATTACACATATTACCTTTCACAAAACTGGAAAAAGAATCCTATTATCTTCTGGCCACTGATGAGCAAATGTTAGCATGTCCTGGCATGAAATCAACATTTACAAATACTTGATAATTATACAGAGCAATGAACTTACCATCAATAAAAAGAAAATGATTTTTGTTACAAATCAAAAAAATGTTCCTATGTGTTTTCTTTATAATATGTACTGAAAATTAACTTTATAATTGAGATTCAAACAGTGATAGAAGACAAAAGACCTTTTCATTTGATTGTCTACTCTAATCTTTTTAAGTTTAAAGAACACAACTGTGAGCTTTAAATATAATCTTCTAGAGCTATATCCTAATGAATAAATTTTTAAAAATGCTAACTAAAATGAGAGAAACTATCTAGATATTTTAACTGTTAAGCTATAATATTTTGACATCCTTCATAACTCAGCTTATTAATTATAGTTTCTTCTTAAATTTTGTTCTTTTTGAAAATGTATTTCCCAGTTTTTTCTTCGTATAATTTTTTCTCTTTCCTTGTAACATTTGAACATTATTTTTGGTTTTATGCTTCAAAAGCATAATTAAAAATCTAAACAATACTTGTTATGAATAGCTACTTAAATAACAAATTACTTTTACTGAAGTAGCAAAATATCTTGTTACATTACAAAATCTGAAATAATTACATTTATTTTTGGATAGATAAATTAAAATATATAGTTCAGAATCATATTGAGAACAATTATACCGTTGTCATGTGTAAAATACCAAAATGAGAATGAAAACAGTAAATACTATGTGCAACAAGAAGAGGACTATATAATGTTTTTCTTTTTGCAATTTTGTAATTTCCAAAGAATTCCACACTTTCCTGGGAAAAGCAAATGGTTAATAGTAGATTTAATAAGGTAAATATTCATGCATTCAGCTATTTAAATACATAGTGTTCACTTGTTTTATAGTCTGCATTTTATTAAGATTAACTATAATGTTAAAATAAGGGTACAACAGCAGAATTAAGATAAACTAACTTTTAAAAGCTGGATTGATTCTAAAATTCATGTTTATCATCTTATTAGCAATTTCAGTAATGTGAAATGGAAGTCACATAAGAAATAATATTGGTAACTGAACACTATTTCTAATAAATACTGAGAGTTCAATAGTGAGTTGTTTCCCTCAGTTGTTTCTGATGATGGTTGTCAGTTACCCGTTACTATTTTTGAATGCCTTTTAATTTTTTTGGCATCAAATTAGAATTATTATTTAGCATATATAATATACTGATAAAATATAAAAGGAAATTTAAAAATTTTAAAAACAACATGGCCAATAGCACAAGAATGCTCTCTGGCAGAAAGAACAGGAATCAGTAGATTCAGTATTTGGCTAAATCTATGAAGCTACGATTACAGATAATGAGCTATGGTAAATTCTACTGGTACATGGCAAAATGTTATATGCAATTATAGGTAATACAATATATAGTCCATAAAATTCAAACATTATCATCTATGCTGGGGCTTGCTTAAGCTATACATCATTAAAAAAAACCTAAGGTGGAAAGGAGAATTTTAACATGAAGTACTGACCTTGAGCAATGTACGATTTTTATTCTTTGAAATGCCTCTGGGCCCAATATAGATCAGATGTGTTCTTAGTTTGTAAAGATAATAGATTGCTTTGAAATATCCTGTCTGCTGGGAGGAAAAAGACACAATTGGCCCTGCCTATTATAATAGGGAATAGGAAATGGAAAAACAAGCTGGGGAATGATGGAAAAAAATAAAAGAAAATCCATGTTTTCCTGATACATTTGATGATACTAGTGGGTCCTGTCCTGAAAGCCAAGCATTTGAAGCAAGAAACTCAGCAGTATGTAGCTGCTAACAGCATACCTCTGCCCGAGGCCATGGGGATGAGTGGGAACTGTAGCAGCAGCTGGGAAAAGTTCAGGGCAGAGTTTGAGGACTATTCCTTAGCTATGGGCTTAAATAAGCCTGCAGCAGTACAACTGCCACATTGAAAAGATTGATGGACAATGAATGCCTTCACATCTATAAACACAACTTAACCCTTACTGAGGAGCAGAAAAGCAGAGCTATCCAGCTATTCTGGATTCTTTGGAAGCCTTTTTTAGACAGCTTAAAATGTCATTTATGAAAGATATGTATTCGGTAGCTGCATGCAAGAAGATGAGACAACAGACAGCTTCGTTATGCGCTTAAGAGAAAAAGCGGCAAGCTGTGGCTATGACCCCTTAAGAGACAAACTTATTCGGGATAAAATAGTCTTTGGCATTATCAGTGAAAGCACATGCTGCCGCCTCTTGAAGGAGCATAACCTAAACTTAAAAGCAGCAATTGAGATGTGTTGGACTATAGAACTTACTGACAAATGGCTGAGAGTTTTAGAGTGGGTTAATGATTGTACTAATGCACTCTCTAAACAACAGCTAAGCATGATGAATTATCAACACAAGTGTCAGCATAAAATGCAGCTTTCTAATTCATTTGGAAATAACCAAGTAGCATGCAAGAACTGCGGCAGTGTGTACATACAGGAGAGAGCAGTGCCCTGCATGTGAAAAAACCTGCAGTGTGTAGGAGGTTAAATCACTTTGCAGGAGTTGTCAGTCACACAAAATGGAAGTGAGGAAGCTGCAAACAATTGAGCAAATGTCAGACCTGGAGGATGCATCCTTTTTCACCACTGATGTGGTCTATAGGAAAGAATGCATTAGTGCGATACACTCTTAAGGGTAAAAAATGGTTCGTAAATCTCAGATTCAACAACATAATTCAACCCTGTAAGCTGGTCTTAGGTGCAACATGTGATGTTATGAGTTTAAAGAATAAAATGAAACTGACACCAGGGACGCTTGTCCAACCTAGTAGTATTAAATTGAAGTTATATTCAGGAGAATTAATGCATTCACTGGGCCTATGCCAAACAGAATGTAGCATACATGGGGGTATTTATAAACTTGAATTTGAGATTGTGGAAGCCGATCAGAAACCATTATTGTCAGGATCAATGTGTGAGCATTTGGGGTTGATGCAGTTCACCATTCTGGTGGAGTTACTCCCCCAAATCCCTGGCGAGGCCACTGATAAAACAGCAAATCCTCCAAGTTTATAAGGAGGTGTTTGAGGGCCCTATAATATCTGTTCCAGGAGAGGGGAATTTTGAACTTGACCCCACCATTTCTCCAGTACAAAGTGCCTCATGTAATGTCCCTATAGCTATCAAGCTGCAGGTTAAAGCACAACTGGATAAGTATGAGGCGGAAGGGCATATTACTTCAGTATCTGAGCCCATCAATTGGATAAGCAACATGGTTGTTGTTAGGAGGCCGGAGAAGATTAGAATTTGTATTGATCCCAAGTTTCTGAATATGGCCTTGAAATGATCATACCACTTAATGCAAACACTTGATGACATCTTGCACAAGGTACCTAAAGCATGGGTTTTCACACTTGTTGATGTTTTTTACAGTGCAAGCTGAATGAAATAAGTAGCTATATGACTACGTTCTGGACTCCATGGGACAGAAAGAGATGGCTCAAGCTACTTCAGGGTTTCCATAGCACCAGAGATGTATCAATGAAAGCAGCATGAATTATTAAGTAAGCTCAGTGAAATTGAGCCAATAGTGGATGATATTCTTATAGTTGGTTGTAGGGAAACAGACAAAGAAGCTGAGCGTGACCATGATGAGAAGCTAATGGAGCTGTGAGATCGGTGTTGGCAAGTGAGGCTAAGGCTCAGTGTAAAGAAGTTGCAGTTTAAGGTGCCAGAAGTCCACTTTCATGGGCATATTCTGTCTTCACGAGGCTTAAAAGCTGATCCAGGTAAGATTAAAGCCATTGTGGACATGCCACTAACTGCCGATGCTAAATTGGTGCAGAGATTTATCGGTTTTGTCACATATTTAGCAAAATTTCTGCCGCACCTGTCTGAGGTGTGTCAGCCATTGAGACACCAAGCATGACCAGGCAGTACAGGAGATAAAACGCTTGGTCACCATTGCTCCAGTGTTAAAATACTATGATGTTACAAAGACTGTTACTATCCAAATTCAAGAAAAAATGGTCTAGGATGTAGCTTATTGCAAGAAGGTCAGCCAGTTGGATACACGTCCAGGGTGCTCTCCTCCATTGAGTTGAATTATGCCCAAATTGAAAAGGAATGCTTAAGTATTGTATTTGCCTGCCTATTGTGGCCCTCTGGCGGCTGATGGAGTTGGCAGCAGAGTCGGACAGTAGCAAGGAGGTTGGGGAGGAACCTGGGCCAGTCTTGGAGGCTGAGGATGGCTCGGATGAAGGCTCTGTATTGGAGGCAGAGATGGGGCCAGGGCCAGCTGGCAGTCATCAGCTGCCTTCAGACTCAGATAGCAGTGAGGCAAGGGAGTTTGTGGAACCAGTTCTTAGCCTGCACATGCACAGGGCTACCAGAAGACAAGAACAATTGAGAAAGCAGGATTGACTCAGGAATAAGGCCATACCTCAGAGATGATTGGCCCTTCCCATAGGACATAAAAGAGGAGTGAATGGGATGTGAGCTTTTGCGGGAAGCAATTAGGTCAATTCAAGCTTTGAAAAGTTCTGTTTGACTGTGTCAAGTTTGGCCTTGCCCTGCATTTGGCAATTAGTGCTCTGGCAGCATTCCAAGTGTGATAAGGTGGGTGTTTATAAACATTCCCCCGAGGCTGGGGAGGAAATCCACCCCGGGGTGGCTTGCTGACATTGGTGGGAAAGTTGGTCCTACATTCCATAGCTGCAGTAGTCACAGGACTGGCTTGTGCACTGGCCTGCCATGGGTGAGCTGCTATGGGATGACCAGAGTCAGTCTTGTGACTACTGCAGCTATGGAATATGGGACCAGCCGGTGGTGAGGTTTGAAATCTCCGCCATAGGGACTGGCACCTGTAATGTGCAAATCTGTAGGTGGTGCAATGTGCAAAAAGTAGCGCAGCTCTTGCCAGCCAGGACAAGGTAATGGTGCTGTTGCAGCAAGAGGGGGCTGGTGGTACAGGTGGGCTGAAGCAGTGATGGAGATGGCTGAAAGGTGTGGGAACGCTGCACTACTTGCATTTGCACAGTGTTCCTGCACCTTCCAGCTCACCTCTCCTGGCCTGGGCTCTTCCTTGATGGCTATGGGCTGTAGGGATGGCCCAGGGCAGGAAAAGTACCAGCTGGTGGTGGTGGGAAGTCGCAGAGTGGGCAAGTCTGCACTCACCATCCAGTTCAGAGGCCCAGAATGGGGCAGGGCCGGCGGGGTCAATTTTCTCGTCCCTCTCGTCCCTCTGCTCTGCTAAGGGTGGGGTGCAGTGCAACGGCCAGGTGCTCAGAGCCCCTTCCTCTGACCTGGGCTTGCTGCTGGTGGATGAGTGGGGGCCTCCTCAGGAGATGCCCTTGCTCGGTGGGGAGAGCCCAGCATGTGCACACTCCTGGGAGAGGCTTCGAGGCCTGGAGGGAGGGACCCTTCTCTGCTTGGAAGCAGCAGGAGAAACCTGGAGCTTAGCCTTGGGGAGTCCTCTTGTGTGGAGGCTGAAGGGGGGGGGTGTTGCCTGGTTATTAGGAGCCCGTCTTACTCAGCGCTCTTTTGGTCTGGGCATCTGACCTTCGCTTGTGGGACCGACTGGAACTCCGGGTTGGGTTGAGCTGAGAGCTGCACACCAGAACAACTAGACACAAGAACAGTTTTTCCCCAAAAGCCATCACTCTGCTAAACAAATAATTCCCTCAACACTATTCAAATATTTACAAAGGGTGCACTACTATTACTGTTAATCTTCTCATCACTCCTTATCACCCATCCCCTCCCACTTGTGATTGTAGGACAGTAACTTTGTCGCTTGTATCCTTACGATTTATGTTGACTGTTTCCTAGTATGATTTGATTGTTGATTGTACCCTATGACTATCATTAAGTGTTATACGTTATGATTCTTGATTCTTAACGAATGTATCTTTTCTTTATGTATACTGAGAGTATTTACACCAAGACAAATTCCTTGTGTGTCCAATCACACTTGGCCAATAAAAGTATTCTATTCTGAGCATTTTGGAAGCCCCATAGTTTGCCTTGTCGCTGATTGTGCAGGCGAGAGCTGGAGCTTTTCTGCGTTCGACACCCTCCCCCCCCTTCAGGTTTCACACAAGAGGACACAAGAGGACATAGAAAGCCTAGAAAAGCCAAATAACATTGTGAAAAGTGATTATTGGGAGAAATTGCTTTTCTAAACTCTCTCTCAAACCCCCTTAACTGGTTGACAATCAGCTGTTTTGACTTTTACACTCTATTGAATGCTGGAATTGGGAGCAGGGGACCCATCTAGTGGAGGAAGAAGATTACTGCAACGTGTAAAACTTAAAGGAAAGTGATGAAAGGAGAGAAAGTAAACAATACCTGGAAGGCTACTTGACCTTGACTTTATCTTAAAAGTAGGTGATTTGGATGCTGGGAAATATTTACTAAGCTTTTTGAAGATCCATAAGGCAAACTAAACTAAACGCTAAAACTTTATTGAAACTGTGCATTGAAAAGTGGATTTGAAAATTTTGAAGAAACCTGGTGGGCTAAGTTGGATTTGGGTTATTAACATCATGATAGATCATCCTACAAAGCAAAAGGAGAAAGGCGATAGAAGGGGAAAATAGAGAAAAAGAAAAAAGAAACAATAAATAAGACTTTTTTGTAGTTTTTAGATACTGGAATATTAGAGGTATATGGACTTGGTACAAAATGACCCATTTATATGAAGAAATGTTAAAAATGGTGACAAATAATTCTAAGGAGATGATGGGAATATTTAAAGATAAAGTTGTGAACATAGAAGGCCCTCAACAAATGGTGAGAAAATTTGAATATGATTCACAGAAGACAGATGAGAAATTAGGAGTGGTGAAGGAGACAAAACAAAATAAACTACAAGAAGATAAAAATAAATTACAAGCAGATAAAACACTGAAAAGACAGTAACAATAAATACTAAAAACCAAATAGACAATCCCTTAAGAGTTTACAATAGAATAAAGAAAAAAGGAAGATTTTTCAAAAATAATGAAAGGGTTATGGATGGATATTTAAAAGATGTAACAGAAGGAGATAAAGGGTAAGGCTGAGGGAACAATCTGTCTGTACAAAAATGCTAGAAAGACATATAAGATTCCAAGAGAGAAATATAAAAGAATCACCAAAAAATCAATAAATGATAAAATTCTAAAAAGGCTGAGAGATGATGGATAGAGACATAATATCGTGCAATATAGTAATTATATTAAAAATCAATAGAAATAAGTGGAAAGTTTAAATTGGGAAAATAGTAGCACATATATAAATATATAATATAATTTATTATAACCATAAATATATTAAGATTAGGAGGTGGAAGACTAGGATTAGATATATTTAAATATATTATGATTAGGGTGCAAAAATATACTGGAATATATAGTTTTCAAGAACTATAAATTCAGGGGACTTAGAGATATAACCTTGGGACTGATTAAATCTTATTAACAATTGGTTTTATTGGTGTTTATAGAAAAATGAAATATTGGAAATGTGGTGGAACACTGAGTGATATTTACAATATTAAAACTGACTTAACAGGGGTTAATAAGTATATTGTATGAAGAGATGTTATTGATGTTTACATATATTTTTGGAGAAAGTGATAAAAAAATCATAAAGAGAGAATAGTACTGTTTAAAGATAATGAGGTGACTATAGAAGAACCCAGCAAATGGGAAAAATGAAGAAATAAGTACTAATTGGAAAAACAGTATAATATATATTGATACATAAAGGAATATATTATAATTATAATGAGGATATCAAGGTTAGAAGTTGGAAGATAAAAACTCTGTATATGTAATTGTATTATTACTGTTAGCATTGTGTGAAAAATATATCAACCCAGTCATTACACTGTCCACAAAAAATATTGGTTGTTAAAGGAAAACTATGAATAAAACATATACCAAAAAAAAAAAAAAGTTCACCCTTTTTGTTCCCCAGAATTTGTGCATTTGTATATAGGCACTTGCGATCTTTTTGTCTTACTCTGGGTGTTTCCTATGTCTCCTATTAGGGCGTTTGACTTTGTCTTTCTTCCCATCTATCCTTACTTCATTATTTGACTTGCTTTCTAAGGGTTTTTTTTTTTTTTTTTTGGCTAGGAATTAGGTCCTAAAGATTGGTCACCCTCCCCCCTCAATTTTAGTTTAAAGCCCTTCTGATAAGTTGAGCCAGTCGTTTTCTGGAAATATTCTTCCCAGGCTTTGTGAGATGCAGCCTATCCCTCGCCAAAAGCCCATCATGGAGTTAGTGCAGACCATGGTCCAGGAATCCAAAGGTTTTTTTGGCAACACCAACTCTTTGGCCAGTGGTTCACTTCTAGAATTCTTTGTTCTCTTACTGGATGGTGTCCTTTTGTTGGCAGTACAGATGAAAAAGCTACTTGTGCACCTAAGTCCTTGACTTTCTTGCCTAGCTGCTTGTAATCATTCAATGTTGTTTTCAAGTCCTTTTTGTGTCATTCGTCCTTACAAGTAGTAGTAGAAAAGGGTAGTAATCTGTGGGCCTAATTATTTTGGTTAGGTTCTTAGTCACATCCTTGATTTTTGCTCCAGCAAGACAATCCCTAGATTCTATGTCCGGTCTGCAGATGGCTGGTTCTGTTTCTTTGAGAATAGGATCTCCTATCACCAACACCTGCCTTCCTTTTTTAGGAGATGCAGTCTGGGGTGCTCTTCTGTTTTATACCAGGTGAGTTTGTTGATGTGAATTTTTTAGGGATATTTGTAGGTGTTTGCATGTTTTCTTTGAGGGGGAGGTTGTGGGTCTGAGTATTTCAACTTGGGGGAAAAATTGGTTGCTCAGTTTTAATGGAGCTGCTTCTGATTTAGTTAGATTGGGCAGCAGGGGATTTGTTAGATGTCTGCTGCTCCTTTCTTTGATTATTGTGTTTCCTCCATTTATGACATACCTCCATTTATTTTCCTCCAAGGGTTTATCAGCAGGGTCAAATCCTTTGGGATTTACTTGTTCATTATTTGGTTCGATTTGGGCATAACTTTCTTGCATAGGTTGGAGTTTGGCTAGAGCTGCCTCTAGATCCCTTATTTTTTCCTCTAGTAGTTCACATAGCTTACATTTAATACATGTGTAATTTGGGTGTTTTTTGGGCATAATCACATACATGGAACATACGTTGCATACAACAATAGTATCAGTTACCTGTTCCATGAGTTTGTTTCTTTTTTCTGGTTCTTTTAAGGGTAAAAAGTTGTATCCTTTTTTTCTATCCTTTTTCCTGCCTTTTTGTGCTTGTTTTTATGCTTGTTCTTTATTTTACTTGCTTACTATTATACTAGTTTTAATATCAGTGGTGGGATTCAAATTTTTTTACTACTGATTCTGTGCACATGACTTGGTGGGCGTGGCAGGGGAAGGATACTGTAAAATCTCCATTCTCTCTCCACTCCTGGGGGAAGATTACTGCAAAATCCCCATTCTCTCCCCACTCCACTAACCTGCTTTCCAGCTCCATTCTCCTGTGCAGGGCAACAAAAGAAGACCCAGCCGATAGAGCTGGGACTGGTGAGGCAGAGAAGATGGGAGCGGGGCCAGTCAGAGGTGGTATTTGCCAGTTCTCCAAACTACTCAAAATTTCTGCTACCGCTTCTCCAGAACTGGTCAGAACCTGCTGAATACCAGCTCTGCGTTTTATTTATCCCTTTCTTCCATATATTTAAAAAAAAATTATTGCGCTCCAGTTCTCTCTATCTTATTATTTAAGATTTGCCTTATTTATTTGATTGATCTTCATTAATCCAATTCTTCCTTGATTTCTAGTTTCCCATTCTTGTCCTTATTATTTGCCTATTTATTTATCTTTTATTTTCTGTCCTGTGTTTATTTTTATTCTCTACCAGGGTGTGATGACCCAGGGAGTGGCACAAAAGCAACAAAGTCACAAAAGTAGGGAAAGTCCTTTTAATACCGCCAACTTGGCCCCCAATGTCTAGTTATCATCAGCTGGAGAAAAAACTCTCCCAAGAACACTTTTTAAAGGGAAGAAATTAAGTCTGAACCCAAAGTACATATAGATTATAAATAAAAATCAACACAAACCACGCTACAGCAATTAACAAGACAGGGCAGGATAAGGAATTGCAGACTTCAAAAGATAACGAAACATACATAGTTGGGAGGATGCCAGAACCCAGATAAGACTTGACAAACAAAGATAATTCACACTTTGCTTCCAGTAAGATGCTGTGCACAAGCATCCTTTTTAAATCCTGTTTTCCCAGCTGCAGCTAATGAAGGGAATCAGGGCCCTTTTCTCCCCCATAACCCATGTAACTCACATTGCTCTCTTCTCCGTTCCTCCCTGCATGCCCTAGGATGAAGAGGGGGTGGCTCTGGGTCTTCCTCTGAAGGCTTAGCCAGACTGTGCCCTTCCCCAGTTTCTTCCACAGCCACTGGAGCCACACTCCCACTCCCTGTCACCTCGACCTCCCCCTCGGAATCAGATTCCAACAGGGGCATGACACAGGGTCTTCCCTCCCGCCTATTGGAACCTCAGGCTTAATTTATTGCCTTCACTTCCCTCATTTGCTGCTCCAGCCTCTTGTTGTTTTCTTCTGTCCTTTGGTGCTCCAGTCTTTTCAACCTCGTTCCTGTCTAGTCAGCTCTCTCAGCCTGCTCGTGCAGCTTTCCACTCAGCTCTACCGTCACTTTCCCTGTTGCTCTCTGTGGTGCTCTCAGGCTCTACTCATGTGCTGCCCGGTGCTGCTGGTGGTTCTCTCTCTCTCCCTCCCCCACTCTCAATTTTTACAAGTTATTTTGACATTCTTTCCTCCTTTTTAAACAAAGTAGTGGTTAAGATGCTGGCCTCGAAATCAAGAGACTTTGAGTTCTGGTCTCATTTTAGGCTGTCTCCCAGCCCAAACCACTTCTTAGATTGTGGTTCTGGGGAAACTAAGAGGAGGAAGGAATATTAGATAAGTTCTCCACCTTGAGTTTCTTATAAAGTAATAAAGACAGGATAAACATCTAACCAAATAAATAAATCATTTGTGAGAATGATGTCCTTCTAAAGAAGGGGTACTAACTGCCTTGTTGCATGCCTTACACTACTGCACTTATTTCAAATTTGTCCACTTTATTTTTCTCTACTTTTTGGTTTATTCTTCAATGATGGCCTAGCCCGGGGGTCGGCAACCTGAGGCCCCAAAGCTGCATGCGGCTCTTTGGGCCCTCTGCTGCGGCTCCCTGTCACAGCAGAGGGATGAAAATGCCCTGTCGCATCCTGCACTTGTCTTTGTGTGGCAACAGCATTCCACCTTTGTCACGGTACATTTGCTGTTGCCGCCAGCAAAGAGGGCTGGGAGAGAATGGTGGGGGTGGATCTTGCAGGGTGGAGCCATCCCCCAAGCCTGTCCTTCCTACTCCCTTGTTAGTGGGCCCAAGAGAAAGAAGGGGGGGGCGTGGGGAAGTGCTCCCCTCCCCCACTGAGCACTGAGCACAACAGACCAGCAGGAGGGGGAGATGGCCCAGCAGAAGCGCCTCCACTGGTGAATTGGATGGCAGAGAGGCGTGGCCCAGTTCTCACAGTGGGACGCTGTTCGGCACCTTCAGCCACAAGCTGCTGCCTTTGAAATGCATTGCTTTCTGTTGCCTGTGCATTCCCCGATCTCAGCTCTTTCATCCCAGTGAAAGCTATGTTTCTGTTTGCTTTCTTTTCCTGTGCCTTCCCTGGCAGCAATGGCTGGGACTATGGGGGGGCATCAGAAGTGTCAGGGCACCACACAGCAAGCTGAGCCTGGAGGAGTGTTGAGAGTTCCAGGCGAGGGTCAGAAGACACGCTCCAACATCGCCCCAAACACGCGTTTCCAGCGTGCACTCCTCTATCCTGAAGGAATAGGGGGAAGGAGGAAGGGAAGGAAGGAAGGAGAAGCCCAGCTGGCTTTCCTTTGGCATGGGGTGGGGTGAGGGGAAAGACCCAATCCCCCCTTTGAGCAGCACAGCGAAAGTGTACTTCACAATGGGGGATCCTGGATCCCCTCCTCCTCCTGGAGCCCATTACAACATAATGTGACCCTGCCCCACTCACCCCTGGCATATCCTTTTGCCTGCATTTCAAAATCATACCTATAAACATTTAAAATTCCTTAGCATTGCTTCCCTTTGCATTTGGATACTTAGAAGTCTCCACTTTCCCCTCTCTCCCTCTCTCTCTCTTTCTCTCTCTCTCTCTGTTTCTGTCTCTCTCAGTGGAGAGGAGGTTGTGTGTCCAGCACCAACAAAGCTGGAAGTAGCTGCCTGCCATTTCCCACCATTAAGGCAGCGAGAGAGACACAACGAGAGGGAAACAGATTCAGCTCAATTCGTCTCTGTCTGCTCTCCTCTCTCCGCCTTGCCCAGTTTTGCAAGGATTCAGCAGACGCTGCCTTGGTGATGGCGGGGGAGTTTTATCCCCATACTTTGCCTGCCAAGTGTCTTCAGGGGCACCCAGGGACTATATTTTCCAGCCACTTTGGACTGAGTTGCTGAATGCATATGTGTGCCTGTGTAAATTTGCTGCTGCTTGGGATGATGCTTCTCTGAAGTGCATGTGGTGATCTACAGCCTGACAGTCACTCTTTTTGCAATGCAAGGTTTATTTTTGTATCTTTCCAGAGATAGAGAGAACATGCTCAAATTTCCTTAGTTATTCCCTGGGTGTTTGGGTTGGGAAGTGGAAATGGGGAGTGGGAGGGAGGGAGAGAGCGAAGGAGAAAAAGAAAAGAGATGAGGGAGAGAGGGGGATAAGAGGGAGATAGAGAGGGAGATAGAGAGAAAAAGAAAGAGATGACAGAAAGAGATGAGAGGGAGGGAGAAAGAGGGAGACAGAGAAAAAGAAAGAGATGAGAGGGAGAGAGAAAGAAATGAGAGAGAGAGTGATGAGAGGGAGATAGAGAGAAAGCGTGATAGAGAGGAAGATAGAAAAAGAGAAAGAGATGAGAGAAAGATGGGAGGAAGGGAGATAGAGAAAAAGAGAGAGATGAGAGAGAGGGAGATAGACACGGAGAGAGAGAGATGGGAGGGAGGGAGAGGGAGAAAGAGAGATGAGAGAGAGAAAGAGATGAGAGAGAGGGAGATAGAGGGAGAAAGAGAGATGAGAGGGAGGGAGAGGGGAAAGAGAGAGGGAGAGAGACAGAGAGAGGGAGATACCTATTTCCCATATAAAAGAAAACACTGGGAGCCGCAAAACCTGGGTATGCATAGCTGGGGGAGTCATGTGACTGGGTGGGAGTGAGTGATATCAAGTTGGCCATGCCAACTCAGGGTTTGTGGCTCCCAGTGTTTTGTTTTCTGTTGAAAATGGGCCCAAGTGGCTCTTTAGTGTTTAAGGTTGCAGACCCCTGGCATAGCCTGTGAAATTTTTACCTGTCTCACATGCCAGGGTTATGTGGGAAAACATCAAATAAACACATCCATGTGATTGACAGGCAATGGCAGCAGAAATCACTAAGCAGCTAAATTAAGACAGAAAAGTGGAGGCACCAGCAGAGGATCTCAGGGAGAAGAGAGCTGAGACATCCACCTTTCATCAAACTGGCACAACCTAGTCACCTAGGGCAGTGATCCCCAACCTTTTTTATGCCGCGGCCCGGTACCGGCATCAGCTGGGCGCCGCGGCCCGGTACCAGCATCAACTGGGCGCCGCCATCTTTTTTTGACGAAAAAGTGCTTCCGGTGACCTCACGGAAGCACTTTTTCATCAAAAGATAGCGGCGCCAGCGCTCCAGTGAGCTTTTTTCTACCCGGAAAAGCTCACTGGAAGCGCTAAGCGCCGCCATCTTTTTGATGAAAAAGTGCTTCCGGTGAGCTTTCTACCCGGAAAAGCTCACCGGAAGCACTTTTTATCAAAAAGATGGCGGTGCCCAGCAACCAGCGGCCCGGTAAGACTTGTTCGCGGACCGGTACCGGTCCGCGGACCGGCGGTTGGGGACCCCTGACCTAGGGAGTATCAACTGATCACAGAAGTGTTACTTAATACTCTTTGTAATGAAAATGTTTGTAATCTTGTCATTCTTCCTGAAGGGAAGAGGTTAATCCCAACCCTAGATAGGTCATTGATGTTTCCTGGTGTTTCCCTGCCCTAATCCTGTCAGTTTTTATTGTTTATTCAAGGCATGTGCCAGCTACATTCCTGTGGTTTTGTTATCACAACTAAGTATTCACCTGTTAAGTGATTCTTGGCTGCCTGCCTGGAGCTATTAGTTAAAGGGAGAGAGAAGGAAAAAAAACCTCTCTTGCACTTTATTTTTAGCTGGTTTGCTGAATTGCACAAAAAGTTAGCTACCAGTTTGGCTGAACCGGCTGAATCCCACCACTGAGTAAGAATGTACCATGAGAAGTCTTAGTAGCAACCTAGAATGGATTAGCATGCATAGGTACATATTAACTATATTACTACAGGGCTACTTCCAGGGGTGGGATCTGATAGGGTTAACTACCTGTTTGGTGATTTACAATGTGCTTCCCTGCACACTGCACGCGTGTGTAAATCTTCGTCAGCTTGCTGCCTGAACAGCTGAGTAGCGCTGCGTGCAGGGAAGCAGCGTTTGAAAAAGCAGTTATTTTCTGCTTTTTCAACTGCAGCTGTGCCTTGCACGGCAACTGAGGTTGAAAAAGCAGGAAATAAAGGTCAGATAAGAGCCCAGGCGGGCGGGTGGGCCAAAACATCTTCAGAGCTACCAGTTCTACAGAGCCAGACAGAACCGGTAGAATCCCACCCCTGGCTACTTCTGAAGTTTTGTCTGATAAGTTCTCAGCAATGTGTAAATTAATCTAACTCTAGCCATTTGATCTGATGGAGCTTGTAGCCTAAGTTGTCCAAGGGTCTTAAGTTGCCTAGTGAAAATATTTGTTGAAAAGGTCTGGTTAAGGCAACTTTATACTAAATGAAGTTTCAAGGAAGTTAGCTCACAGATATGACACTGAATGAAAATCTTTAGAGCTTAGAGTGATTTTTCTCTTAAATCATAAAAAGAGAAACATTAAACAAAAATAAAATACCTCTTTCATTCCCAAACCAAAAGTGCATATACTTTTCTAACAATTAAGCTGAATTCAAAATAATATATTTCTATTTTCTTCATGAAAATAATAGCACAGCTGTCCATTATACAAGATAGGAGCTATAAGACAGGTATATTAAGTTTACTGGAACTACTTCATTAAATATTGTAGTATTGTAAAATATTGATGATGATTATATAGTGTTGCTGTATTTCCTAAATATTTTTATTAGTATCTTATGCTTCACAAAAGCTATATTCAACTGCTTAGCATAAGGGTAAATATATCTTAATATTTAACTATGAACACTACCAGACTGAATTGGGTATGGGAAGAAGTATGTACAAATAGCAACTCAGACTGATACATTTCACTGTTTTCAGATCATGGACCTTTTTTTTTACTTATAGTCTCAGATGCGTGTGAGAAAATATGCATTTGTGCTTACACACACAAATGCACACACAGAAACCTGGGCTACAGACAAGGTAGCTATAGAAAGACAAATCAGGCTGATTAGAAAAGTCATATTTTAGAAAAATATGCATTTTATTTTATATATTGTATCCATCCATCCATCCACTCATCCACTTAGATACATTTTGCCTATTATGAAACTCAGGTTTTTTTTAAAAAAAGGTTAAGGTTTCCCCTGCCAATCATCTCTGACTCTGCGTAGGGAGTAGTGCTCATCTCAAATTCACAGCTGAACAGCTAGCATTGTGCAAAAACACTTCTGTGATCATGTGGTCACAGAATGCAATATTTATTTATCTATTTTGCATGCTTTCAAATGGTTGGCAGGAACTGGGGGAAGTAATGGGAGCTTACTCCATCACACATATTTAGGTCTCAAGCTGCCAACCTTCCAGTTGATAAGCCACAAGTCTTGACCACATGCCCACTACGCTCCTAAACTAAAGTAAGCAGGAGATATTTGCTTTAATTCACATGGGAATTTATTCCATAATATATGTCTTATTTGTATAGTAAGATAAAATATGGTTTGGTTATAACAAATGATTACTTTCTTTCTTAGGGCTGGCCATCAAATCAAACTCATCCCAAAACAACATGCCTATAGTCCAGAAGTATGAAGTGATGTTTTGGAAGGATCATTCTATTGAGGTGAAGAATAGGAAGAAAGTAGATGGCCCATAAAGAGGAATCCTGTTTGTGGTAATTGACTTCAATTAACAGCCACTACAGTGGGAAACCCACTTTTTAATTATTTCTGAAGAAAATGAACTATGAATTGTTGTGAATTCTGGGCCACATTCCCTTAATTTTGGGCTTGCCCATTATTTTTTCTTACACAAACTACAATTCCAGTCTGCAAAAATAATTGCTATTAAATAATCAACTGTATAAATATCTAGTTATAATTGATAGGATCAAATAATTTGTTGCAGCCTTGCAGTAAAACATTGAATATTAAGAATGTACCAAGCAGAATTCGATTGGAAGTTATGTACTATATTGAATGTTATAATTCTAACAGCAAGCAATCTTAACAACTTGATTTCTTTAAATAATTATTTTGCTGCTCATGATGATAATAGAAGGCAACTGAAGTATCAACCAGTATCGTTCAAAGGAATGGAATCCTTGTAATTTCAAAGCAAATTAAATTAATTGCCTGATAAGCTTCCAAAAGTTAAGCATTATGAGTTTTTAATACTTACTTTATGTAGTAGGGCACTTTATTTGGTGATATAGCCCTTTCCCATGGGCCCTGGACAGAAGCTGTTAATTAAAAAACAAACATGAAACATAAAATCATACAAATGTATTTAGTTTATGTTCAAAGAAAATATTACTAATTTTCATTATCTTAATCTTTATTATTACAATGTTAGTTCACTGATGTAAGTCTCTTTATTCAGTTGTCCATGAAGACAGGAAGTACTAACATGTTCTCTTTTAGTCTTAGTAAAATTGAATTTATTCACTTGCAAAGAAAAATGCAAAATCTTTTCAGTTATTAAATAACAGAAATAAAGAACAATATCTCCCTATTCTTGATCCTTGGGAAGAACTTGATAAGTGGATAAAAATTCAAAATCTATTCTAATCATCTGGCTGTAATAATAATAATATCGAGAACTTGATACGAATGGAGGCCCACACCAGGTAAATAACTGGCAGTTGTGATTTCACATTTTCTGTATATAATAATGCCATGAAAGAAGTATATTGCACAGCATGTGATTTACATTTGTATTCTATGATTCGTAAGGCTGTAGCTATGGGGGGGGGGGGGGGGGGGGGGGGGGGGGGGGGGGGGGGGGGGTTTTTGGGGGGGGGGGGGGTGGGGGTGTTGGGGGGGGGGGTTGGGGGGGGGGGACATTGTATTCTATGATTCAGCCTGTTCCTGCATTCCAAGTGCCCAGGCCGAGCTGCAGCTGTCCCTCTCTCACCAGCGCCATCTCCAATAACAGCGGCAGCAGCGGTGGGAACTGTGGAAGTTACGGAGGCAGCTCCTCCACCCGAGAAGCAGCTGAAATGCTTCCATGGTTCCTGCCACTGTTGCCTCTGTTGTTGGAGATGGCGCTGGTGAGAGAGGGACAGCTGCAGCTCGGCTTGGGCGCTTGGAATGCAGGAAGGGGCTGCGCACTGGGACTTTTGCAAACTTGCAGAGCCCGAGGCTGGAGCACCAAGGGTAGCAGCAGCAGAGACGCTTGCTCGGCTCTTCTCACGCCCACCCAGCCACTCGGGATTAAACCAAAACGCAGCGCATGGCGCTCCCAGGTACCTCAAAATGTTTTTTTTCCTGTTGTTACGGGGATGGGGGGAAAGCAGGAGCAACTCAGATGCTGTTGTTGGAGACGGCGCTGGCGAGAGATGCGCCAGCACCGGTGGGAACCGTGGAAGCTACGGAGACCTGAGAAGCGGCTGAAATGCTGCTGGACATCCACACCGGTGACGCCTGCCTGCTGACCCGGGTCTGCAGCAAAGGTGCTTGGTGGGGGTAAGGGAGCCCTCTGTGCTCCACCATGATTGGCTGTTAGGAGCGGCTAATGGTGAGGCATAGCTGCCCGTGGGGCACTCCTAATGGCAAGTTTCCCCCGCCTCCCCCCCCCAATTTTGCATGTTTTAAACTAGGCCTAAATTTGGGGGGAGGGGCTTAATTTCATTTTATGCCTAGAAAACATGCTGGGTCTTCCTATTGGTGGGGCGTATTGTTGGAGAAACACATTAGTAACCAACAATACTAAACAACTGCTTCGATCTCATCTTCTGCAATAGTTTGAATTCAATTTACGGAATACAAATTAAAGAACCCTTTTCCAACAGTGACCACAACATGATTGACTTTTGTCTCAACATACGTCCACACAAAAATCATCATAATGATGGGATCCCCAATTATAACTTCAAAAAAGGCAACTATGATCTTATAGACAATGATGTCTCATCTCTTGATTGGCAACTTCTGTTCACTGGATGCAATACTGTTGAAGACTATTACAACATATTTTTACTTGAAGTCAAAAGAGTCATCAAACTATATGTACCAATAACAACTCCCAAAACCAGAAAAAACAAATTACCCATAACAATAAGGAAGCTTCAATCCAAAACCTTGTTGATGATCCAAACTCTGTCAAGGACCTTGGAGTACTCATCTCTAATGATCGAGGTGCTAGAGCCCACTGTAACTATATAGCCAAAAAGGCATTAAGAGTTGTTAACCTAATCTTATGTAGCTTTTTCTCTGGTAATATTACAACTAGAGGTAATATTACTAACTAGAGCATACAAAACATTTACTAGACCAATACTTGAATACAGCTCATCAATCTGGAACCCACATTATGTATCTGATATTAACACAGTTGAGAAAGTCCAGAAATATTTCACAAGAAGAGTTCGCCATTCCTCTATTCGTTGCAGAATACCTTATGCCACCAGACTTGAAATTCTAGACCTAGAAAAGCTAGAACTATGCCGCCTTCAGTCTGATCTAAGTATAGTATATAAAATAATACATTGCAATGTCCTACCTGTCAATGAATACTTCAGCTTCAATCATAACAATACAAGAGCAAACAATAGATACAAACTCGAGGTTAAATGCACCAAACTTGATTGCAGGAAATACGACTTCAGCAACAGAGTGATCAATGTCTGGAATACTCTACCTGACTCTGTGGTTTCTTCCCCAAACCCCAAAAACTTTAACCTTAGACTTTCTACTATTGACCTCACCCCTTTCCTAAGAGGTCTATGCACCAACGTGCCTACCGTCCCTGTCCTATTGTTTCTTTTTATTTTTCTTATATGTATCCATTTCATGTATTCATAACTATGTTTATACTTATACCTGTTATCTTATAATCACTTGACAAAATAAATAAATAAAAGTAAAAAAAATAAATGCAGTCATGTTGCTGAGCATCTGAAATTCAGTCATTTGACCATAGGCAGGGCTGATTGTAAGAAGCTGTAAGGACTTGCCTCTCCTCTCTCCTCAAGAAAGTAGAACTCTTGAAACGGTTGGTATTTCAAAACTTTTATTGGGATAAAGTGCTTGCAAGACAAAGAAGGCAGGATCTGAAGATTCCAATGCATATCTGTTTGGTTAAAAGAGATAGAAACCCCTTCCCTCAGTCTGGTGCAGAGCAAGCCAATCTGCAGCTGTGAAGTTGTTTTGAGAACTTCAGGCTGAGAAGCTAATAAGAAGTTGTTCTCAGGCATCACTTGCTGGAGCCTCCAGTGCTGAGACAAAACAGATGGCCCTCTAGCCATTCCTTTCCCTCTTACACTCCCAGGAAGGTAAATCAAAGTACAGGAAAGGCATGCAACACAAAAAAGGTTATAAAGTGAGGAATGCATTTCCTTACTACTGGCCAGATGTTTTACACTTGCTGTATAAGGCTACAATACCCTGCCTCTTTAAGGGAGGGTATTGTAGGCTCCTCCAAAGGTAGCTCTGACATCGGGTTGAAGTCCTGACGAGTAGCAATTCTGAATGGGGTGAAACCAGTACTAGAATGGACTGCATTGTTGTCGGCAACCTCTGCAAAGGGCAGAAGATCAATCCAGTCATCCGTGGGTAGTTGATGAAGCACCTTAGGTACTGTTCCAATACCAAGTTTGTGTGTTCCATCATTGGTCGGTACCCAGGAGGCTTAGGAACGCCCTCCAAAATTTTGACATGAACTGAATACCCCAGTCAGAGATAATCCTTTTGTCAACTCTGAAGCAAACCTGGCTGTAGCCATCTTGTGCTGCCTCAAAGTTGCCATGAAGACTGAGAAAGAAGGGGAGGGGGGAAGTAGATAGCCCAGCTTACAGTCAAAATAAAAAGTTTTGCCATGGGAACCAAGGTCATCATAACATTGGATGGTGAAGGAGGAAAGGAGCCTACAAGCTGTATTCATTGGACCATGTGATTGATGATACTAGGGAGGGAGAAAGTTTCATTCTTTTAATTAGGTGAAAACCGTGGGAACCTTCAGAGTTGGATTTCACTGGCTGTGCCAATATAATGTATCCAATAAACATGTTCTTAGGGGAATATACCTGCCTTGGAGTTCTGCTTTCAATGGGTGCATTACTCAGAATATTGACACCTTTGGGCAGCTCCATGCAGGTGATATATATTGGTTAGGGCTTTTGCAGCAGGAATTTTCTGGCATGGTATAAAGTGGACCTCTTTGGAGAATAAGTCAGTCACCACCCAGATGACAGTGATTCCTACACTTTGGGGCAGTTTTTCATAAGGTCCAATCTTTGGCTAGCTGTGATGTACAACTTCCATCCCAGCCAGGCCATCTTTTAGTAAGCAAGAGTCTATGGGCCTGGAACCATTTGTTGGTAAGAAGGGCTTGCTTGAAAACTCAGGTCATGGTGTTGTCCATTGGAGAATCTGTTTTTGCTTGTGCTCTGGTCATTACTTTGGCTGCTAGCTGAGAGGCTGGGAGCAGGGGTTTGAACTACTTCTGATTTTGTGCTATTATATTGTGGCAATCTGGATCGAGCATTGGCTAGGAAATTCTTCCCTCCAGCAAGATATTTGAGGATGAAATCAAAGCCTTTGAAGTATTGGGCCCATCTTACTTGCTTTGGGGATAGTTTCTGTGGGATCTTAAGAGCCTCCAGATTCTTGTGATCAGTCCTCACCTGGAAAGGGATCTTACTCCCTTCCAGAAAATGCCTCCTTGTGAGGAGGGCCCAGTGGACTGCAGATGCGTCTTTCTCCAAACAGCCCACCTATATTCAGTGTATTTAAATTTTTTGGAGGTGTATGCACATGGTTGTAACAGGCCCTGCTCATTCTCTTGGAGAGGACCACCCCAACTGCCATGTTGCTGGCGTCCACTTGAATAATAAAAGGTTTTTCTTGGTCTGGATGCTTTAACACTGGTTCTGCTGAAAATAATCCCTTTAGCTTTTCGAATGCCACTTGGCATTCAATGGTCCAGTTCAGAGGTTGCCTCAGTTTGGGTTTATCACTTCCCTTGATTTTTAACAAGTTAGTGATGGAAGCACAATTTGGGCAAATGCTGGGATAAATTGTCTGTAGATATTAGTAAACCCCAGAAAGTTTTATAGCTGTCTATGTGTGCGAGGAGGGATCCATTCGACCATTGTCCGCACTTTCTCCGAGTCCATTTCCATTCCTTCATTGGAGATTCTATAACCTAGGTAACCTATCCTTTCCTTGTGAAATTCGCATTTTGACAGCTTCGCATAAAGTTTTGCAGTACAGAGTTTGTTTAGGACTGCTCGGACTAGTTTAACATGCTCTGCTTTGGTCTTGATGTACTGGTGCCAGATGCAGTGGGTTTGCTGGGCGTTGGCCTTCCTATCTGCCCCAGCTGCTTGACCAGCAGTAGCTGGGACCGGGGTGTCAGCCCTCGCACCATCAGCCATTGTAGCTGCTTTGCCTCCTTCACTCCAGCAGTCCAGCTCACCCCTGGTTCTCATGTTCTCAAATACCTCTATCACAAAATGAATGACGTACTTCTTGTGGTGTTTGTCACAGACCAGTTCTTTGGCCATATCCTTGTGGTCCAACAGGGCTTTCAGCTCGCACTTCCAGACCTACACCTTTGGTCCTGCCCTCTCAGCTGTCTTTTTCCCCCTCTCCAATCGATCATCTCAGCTTCATGGGGTTTTCCAGGATGGCTGGTTCTTTGGTAGGGCAGCTGCAGGCTACATCCAGCTGGGTAGAGGTGGTTTTACCCCAGTATTCTCCCTCTCCATGCTCACTGTCCAAATTGGACAAGGCAGTCAAGGTCCCCTCAGTAGAGCAATGCTTCTTCAGGTTAACCACTTTGCAGATTCTGACTAATGTAAGGACCTGCCTCTCCTCCCTCCTCAAGAAAGTAGAACTCTAGGTTTGCCGTTGATGTTGAGACAAACCCAGTAGCAGAGAATGGAGAGCTCTGTTCCTGCACTGGTCTTCAGCTGTTTGTGGGCTCTGAAAACTGCCTTGGAGGGACAGTTAAGCTTTGGAGGGGTGCTCTGTGAGGTCCCAGAGGAGAACGCAACTCCTCTGCGGAACCCCGGAGCTTTTCCCTCTTTGCCATGATGGTGAGAAGAGGCTGGTCAAAATGGCCACCATGGAGTCTCAACAGCTGTGAACACCAAAGAATTGTGCAGGAGAGGAAAAAGTGGATGATATACAGAACTGGGTGAGAGGAACTATTTAAAATTTACCCCAAAAAGTTTATGCTAGGAAAAAAGAACCTCATTGTTATATTAAAAGTGGCAGTTTAAGCACTAAGAGAAAGACTTTAAAAATGGAAAGGGGAAAAAGGAGAAGAAAAGGCAATTTTTGGAATATGGAAAGTATAGAAAATTGGAATTTTTAAAAGAAAAAATATTGTTTTGTGGAAGCATTCTAAAATATTGGAAACAGGTATTTTAAAAATTGGATCCTTTACTATTTTGGATTAATATTTTAAAATTATTTGGACTATTGGAATTATTTGTATATTTGGACTATTGGACTTTTAAAAAAAATTAAAAGAAACTAAACAAGATGATTTACCAACAAGAACAAAGTGGGAGCTGGGCAGAAATGATGTCAATACTTATTGGTTATTAAGAATAGCCAGGACAGAGTTCTTAACAAAATGCAGAGCATAGAGGAAAAGATGGCAAGGAGCATGCAAGATGTACAAGAAGAAGATGAGGAATTAATTAGAGGACCAAAAGAGAACATAGAAGAAAATCAACAAATAGACTATGATGATGAGAAAGAAGAGACAGTGAATATAATAAAAATGAATGCAATAAACAGAAAGGAGAGTAGAGAATGGAAAGAGGAAATAAAACTGCAAAATGTGAGAGAGAAAAAAGTAAGCGGACATTTTGAATGCTAGAAAATGGGATGGGGTGGAGAAGGGAAAAAAGTTCCAAATGACATGGAGGCAGACAGGGACAAGGATCTGAGAGAGGAATATGAGATGCGAGCTGTGAAGAGAAAGTTTAATTTGCAAAAACAAATAAGAGATAATGGTTAAAGCAAAAATTTATTCTTTTTAAAAATAATTCTTTTTCCTTTTTCTTCTCTTTTTTAATAAAGATATAATTAAATTGTAGACAAGGTTGAAATTATTGAGAGGAGGAATAATGGAATATACACTGCTCAAAAAAATAAAGGGAACACTTAAACAACACAATCCAAGTCAATCACACTTCTGTGAAATCAAACTGTCCACTTAGGTAGCAACACTGATTGACAATCAATTTCACATGCTGCTGTACAAATGGAATAGACAACAGGTAGAAAGCATAGGCAGTTTGCAAGACATCCCCAATAAAGGAGTGGTTCTGCAGGTGGCGACCACAGACCACTTCTCAGTTCCTATGCTTTCTGGCTGATGGTTTGGTCACTTTTGAATGCTGGCGGTGCTTTCACTCTAGTGGTAGCATGAGACGGAGTCTACAACCCACACAAGTGGTTCAGGTAGTGCAGCTCATCCAGGATAGCACATCAATGCGAGCTGTGGCAAGAAGGTTTGCGCTGTCAGTGTAGTGTCCAGAGCATGGAGGCACTACCAGGAGATAGGCCAGTACATCAGGAGATGTGGAGGAGGCCGTAGGAGGGCAACAACCCGGCATCAGGACCGCTACCTCCGCCTTTGTGCAAGGAGGGACAGGAGGAGCACTTCCAGAGCCCTGCAAAATGACCTCCAGTGGGCCACAAATGTGCATGTGGTTGCTCAAACAGTCAGAAACAGACTCCATGAGGGTGGTATGAAGGCCCAATGTCCACAGGTGGGGGTTGTGCTTACAGCCCAACACCGTGCAGGACATTTGGCATTTGCCAGAGAATACCAAGATTGGCAAATTCACCACTGGCGCCCTGTGCTCTTCACAGATGAAAGCAGGTTCACACTGAGCACATGTGACAGACGTTACAGGGTCTGGAGATGCCGTGGAGAACGTTCTGCTGCCTGCAATATCCTCCAGCACGACCGGTTTGGCAGTGGGTCAGTAATGGTGTGGGGTGGCATTTCTTTAGGGGGCCACACAGCCCTCCATGTGCTCACCAGAGGTAGCCTGACTGCCATTAGGTACCGAGATGAGATCCTCAGACCCCTTCTGAGACCATATGCTGGTGCGGTTGGCCCTGGGTTCCTCCTAATGCAAAACAATGCTAGACCTCATGTGGCTGGAGTGTATCAGCAGTTCCTGCAAGATGAAGGCATTGATGCTATGGACTGGCCCGCCTGTTCCCCAGACCTGAATCCAATTAAGCACATCTGGGACATCATGTCTCGCTCCATCCACCAACGCCATGTTGCACCACAGACTGTCCAGGAGTTGGGGGATGCTTTAGTCCAGGTGTGGGAAGAGATCCCTCAGGAGACCATCTGCCACCTCATCAGGAGCATGCCCATGTGTTGTAGCGAGGTCATACAGGCACATGGAGGCCACACATACTACTGAGCCTCATTTTGACTTGTTTGAAGGACATTACATCAAAGTGTTTTTTTCCACTTTAATTTTGAGTGTAACTCCAAATCCAGACCTCCATGGGTTGCTAAATTTGATTTCCATTGATAATTTTTGTGTGATTTTGTTGTCAGCACATTCAACTATGTAGTGAACAAAGTATTTAATAAGAATGTTTTATTAATTCAGATCTAGGATGTCTTATTTTTGTGTTCTCTTTATTTTTTTGAGCAGTGTATGAAATGGAACTTGAATGATAGCTAAAAGTAGTGATTAATATAAAAATAATGTATTGAAATATTGACAAATTAAATAATGGAAATATCTAATATGAATAGGATTATTATTAATAGAGCTATAAGGATTTGTTAAATGTATTAAATGTATTAAAGATGACAATAAAATTGTAAGAGGACTCCTCTGAGAGAAATAAGAGTAGATATTTTGAAAATTGGACAATGAAATGGGGCGGAGAAGGGAAAAAGGCTTAAAATGTGGAAGCAGATAGGAATAAAGATTTGAGAGAGGAGATGAGTTAAAAAAGAATATGTTTAGTATTTTAGAACAAAGAGAGAGAGAGAATGGTTAAAGAAAAAACTCCATTTTCATCTTATTTTTATCTTTTCTTCTTTCTCCAATATAATAAAGATATAATTAAAATTAGAATAATGTTGGAAATGAGAGGGGGGAATAAGGGAGTATATGAAATGGAATTTGATTGATTGTTAAAGTGGTGACTTAATACTAATAGGATTATTATTAATAGAGCTACAAGGACTTGTCAAATGTATTAAATATGATTAATGATGTTTATCTGTGGTAAAAAGGAAGGACATAATTGATGAATGAAATGTTATAATAAAAAAGAAAATATATTAGGGAATATTCTTGGAACTGTAGTGACATAACTGAAAGTTAGAATTGGGATGGAATGGAAGAGGGGGGAAATAATGGTATATAATTTTTTAATAAGATGATATAAGAAAAAGAAAGGAAATTAAAATCTGATTGAGGGTGATATTAAGAAAATTTGAATAATATGAGGATTAGCATAAAAGAAGTAATATGACAAAATATGGAATATATAAATGAATAAGACTAAATGGAATATAAAGATATGTATTAAGGTTGGAATAAAATAAGATAATGAAAAATAGTTAATATGATTATTAATATGTTATTGGACGTGAGAGAAAATTATAAGTTACTCTTATAATGAAAATTATATAGCAAGATTAGAAAACTCTTTGGTTCATTTTGTATATGAAATAGACTAGAAGATTCTTTTCTTTCATTCCTTTTTGATGTACCCTTGCCAGCTTTCTCTGTCCTTGCAGAAAACCCCCTCCCTTTTTGTTGTTTCTGCTGAAAGAAGTTACATCCTGGCTCGGTCATTCACATATAGATGATACATTCCACAAAGACATGATACATTGCTAGAACAACAGGAAGATCTGACCAGCCTAGGGAGAATAAATAAGATAAGAACATACATCAAAGGTAAAGCTTGGCAGCCCAGGAATAAATAGAAGATAAAACATTGAGGCCCAGGAAACAATGTCATGAGGACCCCAAGTTGGTAGTTTAGCATATAGAAAATAAGGGGGTGTAAAGGGAGGGCTTTTTAGGTGTGGTGTGTTCTGTGCAGGGATATAAAATGTATTGTTAAAGTAGTGATATTTGCTCTCCTTGTACTCAATCCAATTGGGAAGGGTCTTGGAGGCCGCGCTTACAACCACTTTTCTTTCCTACAATAAACCTTTGAAATTGTGAACCAGAGACTTGTCTTCGTGTTGTGAGTATTTATATAATTATTTGGGAATTTTAAATCTCACAATCTTGGCGCCCAACGTGGGGCTTGAGGGCTTCTTTTGGGGTTCCTCCTCAGTAAACTCTGGGGGCGCACTGATTGATGTCAACTGCCTAGAGTAATCTGAGACTGAACTTCCATTTGCGGGCCCCAAGCCATATCTAAATTAGCAGCTCTGGTCCATGATATCAAAGGAGCAGGCAAGAGACAACTGCTGAGGCCCTAAGAGGAGCAGCCAACCCAATGCACCGGCCCAGGTAAGAAACTTTTGCCCCCAAATCAGGAAAGACGCAATTGTACCTGGGTGGTCAGAGAGTGATTGTGGGAGGTTTATCGATAACGGCTGTGTGTGTGTGTGTGTGTGTTGGACTGTGTTCTGGGAAAACTAGTGAGTCCAGAGCGAGTGCAGACCTGAAAGGTTGCAGTTCCTTACTCCCGCGAGGAGGAAGGCCAGCCTGAAGGGAAGCAGACTGGTGTTAGTGATACTGAGTGGCCGTAAAATTGAGAACCTCAGGAAACCATAATCAAGAAAACTCTCAAGAGAGAAGATGGGAAATAATTGTAGTTGTTGTGCTAAGCCAAAGAAAGATACTCTTGCTGTAAAACTAACTAACAGCACTGTAGAAATACCATCATAAAGTCCCTTAGGACAACTTTTATCTCAATGGGATGATGATAATTTAATCCCATGGACCTGTAAATTAACTAAAAGTCAAATGTCACAAAAAGATAATGTCACAAAAAGTGGCCAAAATATATTATAAGTCCCCCTGATTATCATTGGGACCATTTGGGAGAGTCAGACAAATGTTGGATAGGGAAACTAGAACAATATATACTTTCAAGACCAACTTTAAGTAGTGAAATACCATATGTAAAACCATGGTACCATGTACACTGGGAAAGCCCAGTTCCACCTGAGCAGGGTCAGCTTTTTAAATTGAAGGAGGAGAAAGAAGAGGAACCACCTAAGTGGGATCCTCTGGAATATCTTCCCCCTTATGTAGCTCCAAGTGCACCTCAGCTGCCTCAGGCACCCCAGGCACCCCAAGTACCACAGGTACCTCAGGCACCTCAGCCACCTAACCCATATGCCAACCAGGGAGCAGTAGGAGGGGAGGAGGAGGTGGCAGATCAACCTATAGCAGTTAGAACTAGACAGAGAGTGAAGAAGAGAGAGAGAGAGAGGAAGAAAAAGAAGAGAAATTATTCCCCTTGAGGCAGGTTCCCCAAGGTGTAAATGCACAAGGACAACCAGTGATGGGTTATGTACCACATAATATCACAGCCACAGAGTTGAGGGAGTTTAAATGAAGAAAGTCCAGGAGGAACCTCAGACAGTTGCTGATGAGGTTGCTGCTTTCCTAGGACCAAACACATATACTTGGGATGAACTCCAGTACTCTCTAGGCTTCCTTTTTTCTACAGAAGCAAAGCACTAATTAGAAAGGCAGCTGTGAAATATTGGGAAGACCATCATCCAGGAGTAAGTCAGGCAGCTGCAGAAGACAAATTTCCATTACAAAGGCCAGATTGGAATAATAACCTCCTGGCCGATAGACAGAAAATGGAAGATTTAAAGCAAATGATCGTAGAGGGTATTCGTAACTGTGTACCCCAAAGTAAGAACATTTCTAAAGCTTTCAGTGTACATTAAAGAAAGGATGAATCACCTGGGGATTTCCTGGAGAGACTTAGAGATGCAATAAAAAATATGGAGGAATGAAAGAGGACAGTGAAATTTTTAGACAGTTGCTGAAAAGTTAGTTTGTTATTCAGTCCTATAAGGACATCCAGAGGAAAGTCCAGAAGATAGAAAATTGGGGAGAAAATAATATAATGGATATATTGGCAGAGGCCCAGAAAGTATTTGTGAATCGGGGTGAGCAAGAGAGGAGACAGGATAAGAAAATGCTGTTATCAACACTGGGAGCTATGATGGATAAAATGTTAGGGGATCAGAGAGGGCAGAGAAGAGAGTTTGGAAATCGAGGGCAATGGAACCGGAGGGGAAGAGGAACAGGGAGACAAGGGGATAGAAATCAGTGTTTTAACTGTGGAAGGGAAGGGCATTTCGCAAGAAACTGCCCTCAAAGAGAAAGAAAGATGGAGAGGGAACAGAGAGTGTATAGACTGATGGATGAAGAGGATGAGGAATAGGGAGGTCAGGGGCCCTTGATATTATGGTTCCACTAAGAGCCCTTGGTAAATCTACAAGTGGGACCAGAAAAACAAGAATTAGTATTCTTAATAGACACAAGAGCTTCAAGGACATTTCTCATAAGCATACCTCAAGGTTGCCAGTTAAGTAACACCTCGATAAAAATATCGGGAGTAGCGGGGCAATCCTTTGAAGTTCCTCAATTAAATCCATTAATCTTAAGGTTGAGAGATTATGAGACCAAAATACAGCCATTGTATGCACCAGAGGCAGGAGTGAATTTGCTAGGTGGAGATGTGCTTCAAAACTGGGAATGGGGGATCCAATTAATTAGGAAACAATTGCTAGTATTAACAGAGGAGAATGAACAGGAGATAACACCTATTGTATGGGCTACTAAAGGAAACAGAGGGGGATTACAAGTAACCCCCATAAAAATCACTCTAAAAACTACTGAGCCCATAAGACAGAAGCAATATGAGATCACCCTAGAAGGAAGGAGGGGCTCAAAACCAGTCATAAAGGAATTAATACAGGATGGACTTTTAGAGCCTGCAATGTCTCCATACAATTCTCCTATACTAGCTGTTCAAAAAGATGATGGGAATTATTGCCTAGTTGAAGACTTGAGAAAAATTAATAATACAATATTTTCTAGGCACCCTGTGGTCCTCAATCCACACACTCTACTAAGTAGGATTCCCCCAGAACATCAGCTGTTTAGCATAATTGATTTGAAGGATGCTTTTTGGGCTTGCCTGCTTGATCCTCAATCTCGGGATGTTTTTGCATTTGAATGGGAGGACCCAGACATAGGAAGGAAATGTCAGTTGAGATGGACAGTATTGCCTCAAGGCTATACTGAAAGTCCTAATTTATTTGGTCAAATTTTAGAACAAATATTAGAGAAATTCCCAAAAGATCCAAACTTGTCCCTAATACAATATGTAGATGACTTGTTGCTCTTGGGGGAGAAGAAGCAGGATGTGGAAAAAGGAACTAATGATTTGCTAAATTATTTAGTAGACCAAGGACTAAGAGTATCTAAAAACAAGCTTCTGTATGTAGAAAGGGAGGTAAACTATTTAGGACATCTGATAAGTAAAAGCAGCAGAAAGATTACTCTCTCTTGGACAGAAGGCATAATAACCCAGCCACTGCCGAGAGACAAAAAGGCTCTTAGAAAATTTTTAGGACTAGTGGGATACTGTAGACAGTGGATTATAAATTATGCAGAAACAACTAAACCACTATATTCAAAATTGACAGATTCTGAACCATGGACAACAAAATGTTCCAGGAGTTAAAAGAGAAATTAAAAAGAGCACCAGTTCTATCCTTGCCAGATTTAGACAAAACCTTTCACCTCTTTGTGGCAATAGAAAATGGAATAGCTACAGGGGCGTTAGCCCAGAAATGAGGAGAGTTGAAGAAACCAGTAGCATTTTTATCAAAGTTGATGGATCCAGTAATAAAGGGGTGGCCGATTTGCATACAAGCAATAGCGGCTACTGCCTTACTAGTTCAAGAAAGCAGAAAAATAACCTTTGGAGGAGCAATTGTCGTTAGCAGTCTACATCAAGCACGGAGTATTTTAAATTAACAAGCTCAGAAGTGGATGACGAATTCTAGACTCATGAAATATGAGAGCATTTTGTTAGAAGATCCTAGTTTAGTCATAGTCACTGATGCCAATGTAAACCCAGCTCAGTTTCTGAGTGAGGAAAGAGACCAACAGGAGATAGAGCACGATTGCTTAGAGGCAATAGATTACCAGACAACAGTGAGAGAGGATTTGAAGGAAACCAGAATAGAAGGATTAAGGACTTTATTTATAGATGGAAGTTCCAGAGTGGTTGAGGGAGAAAGGAAAAGTGCTTATACAGTGATAGAAGGAGAATCATGGAAAACAATATTACCTGAAAGATTACCGAATCAGTGGTCTGCTCAAGTTTGTGAACTATATGCTTTAAAAATGGCTTTGAAAGAGTTAGGCACAGAGGGGGGAAATGTATATACAGACTCTATGTATGCTTTTGGAATAGCCCATACGTTTGGAAAGATATGGAAAGAGAGGGGGTTGGTGAATAGCAAAGGGAAGGGATTAGCAAAAGTAGAGTTAGTCATTGAAATACTAGTTACTTAATATACCAAAGGCACTAACCATAATACATGTAGAAGCACATCAGAAAGGAGAAGTTTGAAGTCTATGGTAATAATTTAGCAGATGAGAGGGCAAAGGAAGCAGGATTGATGGAGCGAGATAAAGTGTTTATAGTGATACCGGAATTGGGGGAACAGATAATACCAAAATTTTCTGTAAATTAAGAAGAAATAATGAGAAAGGAGGGGGTGATACAAGATGAGAAAGGGGAATGGAGGTTGCCAGATGGGAGGAAGGTTTTGAACAAAGCAGTAATGAGGAATCTGGTGGAACGATTGCATGAGGGAACTCACTGGGGGGTGCAGGCATTGGTGGATTTAATATAACGAAAATATGTATGTAAAGGAATACACTGTATTGCCTTACAAATGATTAGAAAATGCTTAACCTATTTGAAAATAAATAAAGCAACACAAAGAAAACAACCGATAGGGGGAAGGGAATTGGCTCTGCGACCCTTTCAAAGACTACAAGTTGATTATACTGAATTACCTAGGGCAGGAAGAATGAAATACTTACTGATCATTGTAGATCATCTGACCAGATGGGTGAAGGCTTTTCCATGTGTAAAAGCAAATGCTAGTACCATAGCACGGATATTGTTTGAGAATATAATACCTAGATATGGCCTTCCTGAAGTAATAGATAGTGACCAGGAGACGCATTTCATAGCAAGGGTGATAAAATTAATTAATGAGGCTGTGGGAATAAAATGGGATTATCATACACCTTGGCACCCTCCCAGCTCGGGGGTGGTGGAACGAGCTAATCAAAAATTAAAACAAACCCTAATTAAGATAATGGAAGAAACCAGTTTACCCTGGAATAAATACCTCCCCTTGGCTTTACTAGGAATCAGGACACAACCAAGGAAAGATATTGGATTGTCCTCATTTGAATTATTGTTTGGAATACCTTATATGGGAAAGGAGGGGTTACCAAGGATTGAGCTGACAGATAAAATAATTAGAAAATATGTACAAGAACTGTCTAGATGCTTTTCTCTTTTACGACAGAAAGGCATCCTTGCTCAAATGCCACCTTTGGACTTTGCTCTGCACAAATACAAAGCTGGACAGTGGATATTAATAAAGACTTGGAAAGACAAAAAATTATCCCCAACCTGGGAAGGACCTTTCCTCATCCTGTTAACTACTGAAACAGCAGTAAGGACACAAGAGTGAGGGTGGACCCATTATTCGAGAGTGAAGGGGCCCGTGCCAGCCCCAGATGAATGGAAAGTGGAATCTCACCAAGGAGATCCATTGAAGTTGAAGTTCTGAAGAACTTAATGGACCTGTAGACTATCGTTTTTCCAGTAGGGGTGGTGACATTCATAATGTGGCTAACTTTTGTATTTTTTTTATTCAGAGCAGAGTGGATGCCTATGCTCTTCCCTCAACTGAAGGAGACCACAACTGAACAAATCCCATTGCGTGTCCTCCTGGATGTGTTGGTTTTGCAATTGTGCATGTGGATGTTGTTGTTTACATTGTATTGATTGTGTTTGCTGTACCAGGTGTATAATAGAGTGTGACATAAAAATTATAGAGGATGTATTGGGAAGGTACTCGTGATACCTGTTAGGGGTAAGTGTTATTCTACTCTTAAACCCAGCCCAACCATTAGAAGAATGTACCCAGTGTATCAAAACAACAAAAAGCGAAGGAACAATTGAAAACACACTGATATACCACACTATGATCCCTTATTGTTTGCAAACTGACTTAACTGATTGTGTCCAAAATGAAACCCAATATAAGAGGTGTAATATGAGTAAGGGATTGGAGTGCTATGACCCAAAAGCATTAGGTCTAGTGATTGCTTGAATATGGGTCTATGCATACAAAGGAGGTGATCATGCACTTCAAATGTTTTCTATAAGCCAAATGAGAAAAGATTATTTAGCCCACAATGAAACTAGGGGAGAAACTAGTTTGCAAGTATGTTTTGATGTGTGTCAGGCCATTAACAAAGGACAAGGGTTTCCTGATAACTAGCTGGGTGTTGAATGTGGAAATCTGGAATGGGAGAGAAGTTACATGAAAGAACAAAAATATCTTTTTAAAAGGGCAACATTCCAAAGTTCTGGTCATGCATCCTTATCCCCAAGTTATGATTATTGGTTCACAACAAATGTTCCCAATGAAAGAAGCATTGGACCTCAAGAAATGAATATAAGTATGGGAAGTACTGGAACTGATTGCACTTTAGGCTAATGCAACCCCATATGTTTATATACTAATCAATCATTAGAAAAAGGGATACAATACAGAGGATTTGGAATAGGGATAAATGGGAAGGGAAAAGGTCCATGGGGATGGCTAGTATTAAAAATAGAAACTACAAAAATAAAGTTGAAACCTAAAGTTGAAACCTATTTTGGTCATACTATCAGGAATTTGAGAAATTAGAACTACCTGAATTCCCCAAAAAGGCAGTAAATAGGTTTGTAAAGTTAGCTGAAGAGATTGCCAAGACTCTTACAGTAAATAATTGTTTTGTATGTGGTGGAACTAATATGGGAGAACAATGGCCATGGGAAGCTCAAGAATTAAACCACAATTTAGTGGTGGATATGTGGAAAAATTGAACTCTAAAATTTACAAAAGGTAAGGAAGGGACAACTAACCTGGTAGGACGAGTGTGTTATGAAAGAAAGCAGAAAAAAAGGGTGCTGGTGGGGAATATGATTTGGTTGACTGTATGGAATAACCAGAGTTGGTGGGGAGGAAGTGGAACCTCAGCAGAAGAAACATTAAGTGAAATAACAGAAATGGCTTATTTGGAGGAACCTGAAAGTGACTCCCTGGACTGGGTAGCTCCAGAAGGTATGTACTGGATATGTGGAAAGTATGCCTATGGATATCACCTAAAGGGTGATATGGATCGTGTGCTCTGGGAGTAATTAAGCCAAGTTTTTTCCTCCTCCCCATTAGACAAAAACAACTGTTGGGACTGGCTGTGTATGATGATTTAGCCAATCAGGTAAGGACAAAAAGAGCTGTAGAACCAAGCGACATAAAAATAGGACTCTGGAAAGATGAGGAATGGACAACTGACAAAATAATTAATTATTATGGACCAGCTACCTGGATGAAAGATGGCACCCAAGGTGCCAGAGAGCCAATTTACATATTAAATAAAGTAATTCAACTACAGGCAGTGCTAGAGGTAATTACAAATGACACTGTGTGGGAATAAACTTTGACTTGAGTATTGGGTAATGATTAGTCTAAGACCTTATATATACATGTCTGCCTAAAGGTCACCGAGATAAAGCAAGGAAATTAAAAGCAAACACCAGAAACAATTAAGCAGCTCAGACAAGTATAAACAATTCTATGTACTATATCTAATTATTGTAATCCACAATGTGAATGCTTACTATGTACAAAATTCTCAATAAAAGGGAGCACTGGAATTTGCTCTAGACTCCCATCCCGAGTACACACGCTTGTGTCTCATTCTTTCCATGGGAGACCACCACAAGTGGTGACCCCGACATCATCCACTGCAGGTGGTACGTGTCCGGACCTCCGTGTTTCCTCGCCTGGAATAGGTAAAGTACGTACTTAACTATTGCTGGACAATAGGATTTTTTCAGGGAACATGGGGGGAAAACTTTCTCAGCCACAGGAACGGCATGTTAGTGAGCTGCTGAAGTTAGTCAGGACAAACTTCTTTATCTTTAAACCCTCTGGGGGGGAGCAAATAGTTCTTTCAAAAGGTAATGTGAAAGAGCTGCTGCAAGAGATCTGGCGGCAATGTCCCTGGTATCCAGAGAAGGGATCTTTAAAGTTAGACACGTGGAGGAGAATTGGAACTATCCTTCATGAAGAGCCACGGGCAACAGCTGAAATGTTGATATATTGGAAGGTTGTTATGACTGCTTTAGAGACCCAGCAACAACCTCTTTTAAAAACTTTAGTAGAACCTCCTCCTTATAAAGGAGTTGTGTTGCACCCTCCTACCCCAAAACTGGAGTATGTTTCCTCACCCTCAACAGCGCTATTCCAGTGGATGAGAAAATCCAACCAAAAATGGGAAAAGTTCAAGCAATGATGCATCAGGCTTTCAATGAGGGGAAATTAGAGCCTGATGAGATTCCCCAGATGAATTTGCTTCCAGTCAATAGGCAAGTAGATGCTCAAGGCAATCTGCAGACTGAATGGGTTCCGATTCCTTTAGCAGTTCTTAAAGCAGTTAAAGATTATGGTATTCAAAGTCCTTTTACTAAGGGGCTTCTGACAAGTTTGGCTACCTCACGCATGATTCCTAGTGACTGGAAAGATTTAATGAGAATGATATTGAGCTCTACTCAGTATGTGGTCTTTGACTCAGAATACCAAAGGGAAGCTATCACTAGGGGAAGGAATTCGGGGGGGCTGTATACGCCAGACCAAATCTATGGGGCAGGCTTGTTTGAATCCACTGCTGATCAAGCTGCTAATTTGCCTGATCATGTATTTCCAGTGGTTATGGCAGCTGTCCTTGGGGCATTGTCCCGCATCCAGGATGTGGGAACCCCGGCACGATCTTTTTCTCAAATTAAGCAAACAGCATCTGAGTCTTATAACGATTTCGTGGAAAGGCTACAATTGGCTATTACCAGACAAATCTCTAATGAGGAAGCTGCAAAAGAACTTTTGCTGAAATTGGCAGTTGAAAATGCAAACGCTGACTGCAAACGTATCTTACAGCCTTTGGTGGCTAGAGGTGAGGTTACTCTGGCTGATCTGTTAAAGGCATGTGCAGTGGTGGGTTCTCAGGCTTACAACATGGAGACTTTGGCTATGGCATTACAAAAAGGGATGAAACCTACAGGGAATTGTTTTAATTGTGGGAAGCCTGGCCATTTTAAAGCCCAGTGCTGTGCCCCTGGGGGGGGGGAATGGCATTTAACAAAACCAAAAATAGGGACGTTCGCCCGAAATCGGTCTGTCCAAAATGCAAAAAAGGGTTTCATTGGGCAAATCAATGTCGCTCTGATTAGAACCAAAATCCGGGAAACTAAATTTGGGGCGTGCAGCTATCCCCGCTCCCAAGGCTGTCACAAAAGCATCGCCTGCAATTACTAGGAGTGCAGGTTTGAGTTTAAAAATGTTGAACTCAATTGATGTGACTTTTCCTAATCAAGTGTACATTGAGGACACTCATTTGCATGGGCCACTGCCAGAAAAAACAGTGGGATTGGTACTTCCCAGGTCTTCTGCATCAGAAAAAGGGTTTTTTGTTATTCCAGGAGTTATTGATCAAGATTATAGAGGGGTTATTAAGATACAATTGTACACTGATACTCCTACATCATTAATGGCCGGTGACTCTATTGCCCAGTTATTATTGCTTCCATACATTCCTATGAATCCTTTAATTGGGATCCCACAAACTGGCGGTTTTGGGTCCACTTAAATGGCCAGTTCTCCAGTTGCTGCAGAATTGCTAGCGCTGAAAAAAATTTTGACTACAGACCAACCAAAAATGACAATTGAAATTCAAGAAAAATCATTTTCTGGCCTTATAGATTCCGGAGCAGATGTCTCTATGATACGCCAAAAGGAATGGCCAAATGAATGGGCGCTTGAGGACTCTCCGGCTGTTCGTGGAGTGGGTGGTATGCAGTTTGCAAGAAGTAGTGTACATTGGTTGAAGGCATTGCATAGAGAAACTGGTGAGACTGCAAGGATTCAACCTGTTGTGTTGCCCCTGCATATAAACTTGTGGGGTAGAGATTTACTGTCACAGTTCTGCACAAAAATTGTTATTGGATAATGGAAAAATTACAATTGTTAACCTCTCAGCCAGTTTGGATTGACCAATGGCCACTTCCAAAAGAAAAGCTTATAGCTTTACACAAACTCCAGCCTTGCCTACTACAGCTTTATTTCAATTACATGAGGCGCAGGTTTATATCATTGAATGGTTGCATTTGCAGAATACTCCCAGAAAAACAGTTTCTACTATGGCTATGCTTTATAGTGAGTTAATCATCAAAGGCTGAAATCGCAGTATGCATTTATATGGCATAGATCTAGTTCAGTTATTTTTACCTATCTCCCTCACTTTGTGGGAAATTTGGTATAGTCAATCCATTGAATTGCATATTGCTCTTGAAAATTGGCCAGGGAAGATTTCTTGCCACACCCCCAGTGACCCTCATTTCCAGTTGCTTCGAAACGTATCTGTAAATTTTAATTCAGTTATTGCTAAGCAGCCAATTGAGGGAGTGACCATTTATGCGGACGGTGGTAAGACCTACGGCGCTTGTGCATGGAGACAGGAAGGGGTATGGAAAACAAAGATTACTCCTCCTCAGCAATCAGCACAAAGGGCTGAATTAGCTGCTGCTATTTTGGCCTTACAGGAATTTGCACAAGAACCGCTAAATCTTATTGTAGATTCTCTTTACGTTTATCAATTGATACTTAACATTGAATTTGCTTATCTTTCTCCATCTGTTGATGCTAATCTTATGAGTTTGTTTCTAGCCCTGCAAAGCTGTCTTCATTCTAGCACTCATTTTTTGCATATCGCACACATTCGCAGCCACCAGCCACTTCCCGGGGAGCTGCAGGAAGGGAATGACGTGGCTGATGCAGCAGCCTCGGCCATGTCCTGTCTCTTGCTTTCCCCTGTTACTCCATGGGACTCACATAGCTATTTTCATCAAAATGCCAACAATTCCACTGGTCAGGCCATTGTGGAACGAGCTCATCAGATGCTCAAACAAGCACTCCTTCACATAAAAACAAAAACGGGGGAAGTGGATGGATATGGCTTGCCTTACATACAAAACATTCTTAATATTACATTATATACTTTAAATTTTTTAAACATGACAGGATCTCCCGCTGCTACGGCAGCCAATAGGCATTTTGCTTTCTCCCCTTCTGCAGGTACGCCAAGACCGAAAGTTCGGTATAGGAGACTACCAGATCCAACGTGGAGAGGACCTGTCCCGCTGATAACTTGGGGCAGAGGATACACTGCTGTTGAAGATGAGGGGACAGTTGTTTGGGTTCCTGCTCGCTGTGTGCGTCCTTATCATCCGCCAAAGGGGCAAGGGGATGGATTTGGGGGAATGGAAAAGAAACACGTTGATCCAGGACATGGGGAAGCTAGCAAACCTTCATAATAAAACTGATTGTTGGATATGTATGCACATGCCAACTCACAAAACATCAGGGCTTCCAATGGTTGCAGTACCTCTGGCTGAAGGTGACTGGTATAAGGGACAATGCTATGGTTGTTCAGGGACGTGGTCTAACAGTTGGACTACAAGTAACATAAATACCTTACACCTTGGAAGCCAAATCCAAGAGGTGGCGGGTATCTGCTGGACCCACAATGAGACAGTAGAGAATATGACTTACTTGGGGACATATCCGTTTTGCAACAAAACAATTGTTATTAGCAATGGAAGTCGGGTTTATTCAAATGACATGAAAACTAAAAATCTCACTTACTTTGTACATAACATTTCTCGATATGATATCACATCTTTGATCAATGAAAATAGGTGTCCATATATTCCTGCCACATGTTGTCCCACCACGAGAGAAAACCAGTTGTACAAATGTGCAAATGGGAAATACGCACCACCGTCCACTTATTTGGCTATGTTAATGGAATCCTTTGCACAATTAATCTATGCTGAACCAAATACGGTTGGTCATCTCCTGGGAGCAAATCTATGGTTGCTGTGTGGACGGATGGCCTATGATCGCATGCCAGCACGATGGAAAGGAGTCTGCACCTTTGGGAAAGTAATCCCATCTCATTTCATTCAAAAATCTTTGGGGACTGCTCATATCCGCAATGCGCGTTCATAGGAAGTAAACTCTGTTTTGACTCATGACTACTGGACACAAATATCAAGGGGAGTTATTCCTCCTTTAGGAGTCATGATGAACTATAGAGATTTACATCGTTTAAACAATTGGACAGTTACTATGTTTAAAGACACCATTAAAACTCTAAAGCTGCTTGAAGAAGAGCAAGGAAAAATCCTTGACTTTGTCCTGCAAACCAGATATGCGGTGGACACTATTTTGCAGCGCAAGGGGGAGTTTGCGCTGTGATTCATACGCATTGTTGCATGTACCGTGTTTCTCATATAATAAGGCCGGGTCTTTTTTTTTTTTGAGCCCCCCAAAAATGGCTAGGCCGTCTTTTCAAGGGTGACTTAATTCTCCCCCCTTGCATCTTCAGGCGGGCGGGCGGCGACAGCTTGGATGTTGACCTCGGCATTGGTGGGGCACTTCGTATCGGGGTCAATGCAGGCAGCACCATATCCGGGTGTGCAACAAAAGTACTTCCTGACGGCAAGCCCCCCCATTTTGCATGTTTTAATATAGGCCTTAATTTGGGGGGAGGGGCTTAATTTCATTTCATGCCTATAAAACATGCTGGGACTTCCTATTGGGGGAGGCCGTATTGTTGGAGAAACAGGGTATATCTCTGATTATTCTCCAAACATTACAGCTACTATACAGCATATGGAACAAACCCTGAATGAGAATCCATTACAATCAGAGGACGAGGGACTGGACGTGTGGTCTACACTTTGGTCCTGGTTGCCAGATGGTTCATGGATTCGTCACCTAATCGCTGGAGTGATATTTCTTTTTATACTTTCTCTTTGTGTATGCTGTTGTATCCAATGTCTCCCTGGACTTTTAGGAATGTGTCGGGTGAAGCCTACGGAAGGAGAACTGTTGTTGCAGATGGCGAAAAGCTACCGAGGCATCCGTGATCATCAAAAAACTAAAACAGGGGAGATGTGGGAATAAACTTTGACTTGAGTATTGGGTAATGATTAGTCTAAGACCTTATACATATATGTCTGCCTAAAGGTCACCGAGATAAAGCAAGGAAATTAAAAGCAAACACCAGAAACAATTAAGCAGCTCAGACAAGTATAAACAATTCTATGTACTATATCTAATTATTGTAATCCACAATGTGAATGCTTACTATGTACAAAATTCTCAATAAAAGGGAGCACTGGAATTTGCTCTAGACTCCCATCCCGAGTACACACGCTTGTGTCTCATTCTTTCCATGGGAGACCACCACAACACTGCAAATATTTTAAAACACCTATCAAAGGAGAGTATAAAATCTACAACATACATAAGGCAAAATCGATTGGCATTAGATTATTTATTGGCTCAAGAAGGAGGTGTGTGTGGAAAGTTCAACTTGAGTAACTGTTGTATTGAAGTGGATGAGAGTGGGAAAGTGGTGAAAGAATTAACAGACAGAATGATAAAGTTAGCCCATGTACTGGTCCAAACCTGGAGAGGAGTGAACCTGTATGGAGTAAGTAATTAGTTTGGGGGATGGTTCTCCAATTGGAAAGATTTGGCTAAATTTGCAATATTGGGTTTCCTGGTCCTAATGATGTTACCATGTTTAATTCCCCTCATACAACTTGTAATAAAGAGAACTATAAGCAGTGTGACTTTAATAACCACATAAGAGAAAGTGGGAAAAAGGAAACAATATTAATAATGAAGGTAGATAAAAGATCATTGAGAATAAAAAGTCCAAAGGATAAAGACCAAACCACACCCAAAATTAAGGATGAGGTGGGATATTATGAGATATTACAAGTATAAAAGAGTAAGTGAGTTAGAAGAAATAAATGGGGGATTTGAGAGAAAATTATAAGTTACTCTTTTATAATGAAAATTATATAGCAAGATTAGAAAACTCTTTGGTTCATTTTGTATATGAAATAGACTAGAAGATTCTTTTCTTTCATTCCTTTTTGATGTACCCTTGCCAGCTTTCTCTGTCCTTGCAGAAAACCCCCTCCCTTTTTGTTGTTTCTGCTGAAAGAAGTTACATCCTGGCTCGGTCATTCACATATAGACGATACATTCCACAAAGACATGATACATTGTTAGAACAACAGGAAGATCTGACCAGCCTAGGGAGAATAAATAAGATAAGAACATGCATCAAAGGTAAAGCTTGGCAGCACAGGAATAAATAGAAGATAAAACATTGAGGCCCAGGAAACAATGTCATGAGGACCCCAAGTTGGTAGTTTAGCATATAGAAAATAAGGGGGTGTAAAGGGAGGGCTTTTTAGGCGTGGTGTGTTCTGTGACTTGTACTCAATCCAATTGGGAAGGGTCTTGGAGGCCGCGCTTGCAACTGCTTTTTTTTCCTACAATAAACCTTTGAAATTGTGAACCAGAGACTTGTCTTCGTGTTGTGAGTATTTATACAATTATTTGGGAATTTTAAATCTGACAGATGTAAAATGGAAACACCCAAATGTTATATTGTTCACACATTGATATGTATGTAAAATAAAAAGAAAAAAACTTTTGAAAAAAGAAAAAGAAAAAGAAAGTAGAACTCTTCAAACAGCTGGCATTTCAATAGGAAACTTTTATTGGGATAAAGTGATAGCCAAACAAGTTAGGAACTGAGGATTCACGTGCATATCCGTTAGGTTAAAAAAGATAGAAACCCCTTCCCTCAGTCTGGTGCAGGGCAAGCCAATCTGTAGGTGTGAAGTTATTTTGAGAACTTCAGGTTGAGAAGGTGATAAGTTATTCTCAGGCATTGCTTGCTGGAGGCTCCAGTGCTGAGACAAAACAGATGGCCCTCTAGCCATTCCCTCCCCTCTGACTCCCAGGAAGGTAAATCAAAGTATAGGATAGGCATGCAACAGGAAAAAGGTTATAAAGTGAGGAATGCATCTAGCTCCCCACCCCCATGAATGGCAGTGTCCCAATAGAGATCCATGACAGAAGCTCCAAGATAGATCCATTACAATTTCAAACAGTTGCTAGGTGATCAGTTGTAAGTAGAGGACTTACTGTAACTTGTTTAACTATAAAAAGATCTAACAACTGAAATTTCTCTTTGTTATTTCTAAATGTTTTATACTGTATTACAGAATCAGTGTTTGCTTCCATTTTTATTGTGAACCTGAGTGAATGTGTTACTTAGGAATTTGTGTTGGTACCAATTTATGCTTTTATTTATTATTGCATTAAAATAAACATGAAAGATATAAGTGTTAAAGTATATAATTTTTCCTTTGTACATTAAATGTCTAAATGGGGCAATGGTAGCTCACTCTACTCCATTATAATAGTGGAGATGTTACCTAACTTTAAAAAGCTTATACATTTCTAAAGAATTTTGTAATACTCTTGTAGATTTCATACTACAAGCAATTATAAACCATATACATGTGTCTTTTGAATTTCTGTGTTTTCATAATCTCAGATATAAATTGATGCACGTATAACACATTTTAATGACATGATCTTCAAACACTGGAAACACAGAGGCTGGATCCAGATGTAGTCCTGCACAAGGAGACTATAGGAAACAGTGATATTTAAATGTTGGTTTAAATGTGTCTGTACTAAGAATTACTAAATAAAATCTAACACACATTTCTTTGTGCATTCATGGAGTGGTGCGGTGGCCTAGAGGTGGAGCTCTCACCTCACAATCAGTAGGCTGTGAGTTCAATCCTAGGTAGAGGCAGATATTTCTCTCTGGGCACAATGTGAATATATCTGCATTGTTGATAGGAATGGCATCCAGCCAGTAAACACTCTGTGAACTCCATTCAGTTGCCTAGAATTCCACTCCACAAGGGATTATGTGGTCATTAAAAGAAGATAATGATTTCTTTGTGCATTCATGTATCAGAATACAATATATACAATCATATAATGGGCCAAAATGATTCCATCTAATAAAACACTAATCCACATTGCATAAGAGTATCACCTACAAGGTAGATTATAAACCCACTTCCATAAATAATTTCCTAAAGAGTCAGGTCTCTACAGCGGAAGCCCAATAATTACATGACTATGAATTCATATTGGTAATAGCATTTTTAGCTTGAATATATTAATCCATAATAATTTTTTTTCAAAAATGAAGTCAAGTAGTTGTATTTTCTGTAATGAAATGCTTTGGAAGTAACAACAGTTTTGACATTTTGCATAATTGGATTTTATGTTCTTTCAGTAGATTTTGCAGAGGTTGTCCACCATGCAATTACTGCTCAACTGGATGAAGTTAGTCTTGGGGAAAAACGGTTTTGATAAAATATGCAGAACTTACTATAACTCTGCTATAAGAACCATTGTCTCATTCCTAACAGAAATGCAAATGCTGATTTTGTGTTGTTTCTTATCACTAAACAACAGCTGAGACTGGCTATCCATTACAAAGAAGTACAGATAATAAACAGGGGTGGGATTCTATCAGTTCGGACTGGTTCTACAGAACCGGTTGTTACGATTCTGCGCATTGGGAGAACTGGCAAATCGCGCCACTGGCTGGCCCCACCCCTCCCTGCCCGCCCCGCCCCTCATTATCTCATTCAAGCCCCATCGCTGCCTGCAGTCTGCCTTCGCCTGCCTGCCAGCCATCGCTGCCTGCCAGCCATCGCTGCCTGCCTTCTGCCGTGGCCCTGCCTGATTGGAATTTTATCTGTGATTTTCCTAGGTGAGTGAGGCTCTGCAAACCCCAGTTGCCTACATGCCACTGCTGCTGCCAGTCCCAGTTGACTCCTGGGCAGCCACCACAGTGCTACCACTGCCACCCTCTCCCTTGCCACCACAAGCCCTGATTGAGTCCTGACACCCAGACGGGCCTGGGCCGCCACCACTGCCACCCTTGCCCTTGCCACCACTCCCACCACAAGCCCCAGTTGACTCCTGATTCCAGTTCTGGGTGGGCCTAGGCCCCCACTGCTGCACCACTGCTGCCACCTTTGCCGCTACTACCGCCACAAGACTCGGTTGAGTCCGAACTCCCAGGCAGTCCTAGGCTGCCACCACCGTGCTGCTGCCACCTTCAGCACTCAGGGCCTAGTTAGATGCCCCCCCACTGTCCCTGCCGGGCTTGCTTTGCTGCCAGCACCGCGGCTCCATCCCATGCGGCACTTGCGGTCTAGTTGGCTGCCCCCCCACCCCTAGCTTCCAGCTTACCTGGCTTGCTGGTGGCAGAGAGGAAGACAAGCTAGTGCTGGCCCATCGACACCTGGGCCCCCACCAGCCTGCATCTCGCTCCCTGCCTGGATTCTCCACAGCTGCTGGGCCTTGACTGCTAGGGGCAGGGGTGGGGAGCATGACACTATGCTGCCTGCATCGCCCTTTCGCCTGCTGTCCTTCCCTCTCCCGTCCACCAGCCCGTGGGCTTTGGCTGAGAGAATGGTGCGAGTCAAGCCTCACCAGAGCAGATCTTCCTTCCCTGCTGTCAGCTTACCTTCCAGCCCATGGAGCTCACATTGTTCTCACAGCAGCAACCCGCACTCAGCCAAAATGAGGGAGGAGCGGCTGGCAGAGGGGGGATGCGGGCGGCATAGCCTCATGCTTCATGGTTGCCTCCCACACCCCTGGCAGCTGCAAGCCCCAGCAGCTGTGGAGAATCCGGGCAGAGGACGAGATGCGGGCTGGTGAGGAGCTGAGTGGCAATGGCTCTGCCCTGGCTATTCACCTTTTCCTCTGCCACCAGCTGCAGAAGGAAGGTAAGTTTGCAGACAGTCAGGAAAGCCAAACTACTGCCTAGCTCAGAGCTGCCAGTGAGGTGGGTGAGGCTGCAGTGCACGCCTTGCTTGAAGTTCCCAGCCCTTTCCTTTCTCCAAAAGAGGGAGGAGAGGAAGTCCCACCCGCAACCCCTTTGTTGGACCCGGAAGCCTTGCCTGCTGGCCTTTCCAGGCAATGGGGGACTGGGCACGATTGTCCATTCATGCCTAGTCCCTGGGACTCTAGGAGAATGGCTGGGAAGAACCCTCATCATGAGCGATGCTGCCACGCACTTGAAAAGTACATTGTTGGTTTGGACTTCCGGTTTGTCGGCTTCGGCAGCGGCAGGGATTCGCGATACTGCGCGATCCCTGCGGCGCTAGCCATCTTGGTGCCTCCGATCCGGACGGGTTTGGAGGCTGGGGCTGCCCCGTAGAGGCAGCCGAAGACAGGGGGGATCCGGAGAGGGGTTTGGGGGTGTTGCAGACCCCCTCCCCAGCTGGCAAAACCCCCTTTTCTCAAGACGGTGGAGCGGCGGTCTGTAATGGCTGCCACAAAGAAGACGACAGCTGGGTAAGACTGTGCAGGAGGAAGAGGGAGAAAGTTTGTGAAGAGAAAGTTTTTCTTGGCTGACCCAGGACTTTAAGACACACCTAACATCCTGAAAGCTATGACTTTTTGAATGATATTTTGTTTCCAGAGGAGAATTTCAAGCGGCAAATTCAAGGTGCTGAAAGGAAAGTTTACTCTCCTTCCCTATGGAATCAACAAATGGATATTGAGAAACCTGTCTTTTTATAGAAGGTAAAAATTTGGCTTCTTGTGATAAGTGGGAAGGGAGAGGACAAAAAAAAATTGAGATCTTGTTGGAGGAGATGCCTTGAAGATTTTGAGACTAGAAATCAATTGCAACAAGGCTTTAAAATACAGATTGGGTTTTTCTTTTCTTTTTATTGATATTACCCCAGGAAGAGAAAGTGAGAACTTTGTGCTTTGCTTGGACTGATTGATGACTCTGGGACTTTGGGACTGTTCTAACTTTTGAAACATATTGGTTGTTTTAAGAAGAAGGAAAAAAAGAAAAGATTCACAATGGCTTTACCTGTTGATGAACTTAGAAAGGAATATGGAAAAATAAAGAAAGAAGGCAAGGACGCTGTGAAAGAAGCCTTTCATTTTTTAGAAATGGCGCTTGCTATTTATCAGCAAACACAACAACAGATGGAGAAAGCGGAAGAAGAAGAAGAAGAAGATGCCATCTTTAATGAATCCAAAAATTTAATTAAGAAAGAAAGGAGAAAGAGAGGAAGGAAAATGAAGGACTTAAGACTTAAAAAAACACCCAAGAAAGAGAAAAATAAGATGCAAAATCACCACAATGTTGGAAAGCAAAAGAAAAAAGGAATACAACAGAGAGGGGAAGCTAACAAGGCAGAAGTTAGGAGAGAGGGGGGTAAAAAGGTCAGGTGGGATAAGAAAGGAAGGGAAAAGGGGGGAAAAAGCCACAAAGGTTTGAAACAAGATGGGAAAAAAGGAATTTTTTTTAGGGACAAAGGGTAATGTATAATTTCTTTTAAAAAGAAGATTCTGCAAGGTACATAAGATGGTATTGTAGTATTTGTATTAAAAATAGAAAACGAGAATGTTATAAGAATTAATAAAAGATTAAAATATTGAAATGTTTAGTAATGATAGACTTTCAAATTTAATAAAATATTAAAGGGAATGTTTAGAATATTGAGTTTAATTAAAGAGTTTAATTGACTATTGTGTTGATGTTATTATAAACTTATTACTGTAGCATTTGTTTTTGAAATAGATAATTGGAATGTTACAAGATTCAATATTTAGATTTATTATTTAATTATGTATTTAATCATTTTGGATTTATTATTTTTTCTTCTTTTTAAAAGTTAGTAGGTAGAATGTACTAAGCAGAATCAGATTGGGTACTAGGCATTATTTTAAATGTTAATTTAGGGGGACGATAGAAAGGCATCATACTCTGATTAGTGATTCCAGGAGAAATTCTTTTTTTTTACTATAGGGAATGAGATAAATGGATAATTTGGGAATGGACAAAAGATACAAGCACAATGATTTAAATTAAAATGAATTAAATAAAATAGAGTTAAGAAGAGTGAAAAGCGGGGAGAAGCTATATAGAAGATATAGAATGGTAAATAAGATAGGTAATGGTATATAAGATGAGCATGAATTTAATTGAAGTCCATATAGAGAGAGGTAATCTGGGGCCAAGTTACTTTCTTAAAAGAAGTTTTATGTTTTTGTGTTTTGTGTGTTTATGTCTGTGTGAGAATTAATAAAACCTTGGAGGAATGTTGGATGAGAATAACGGTAACCAAGTCAGAGAGAAATGAAGATGATAACTATAAATTGGATAAATATAGGAAAAAATAATAATAATAATAATGAAATTGAATAAGAATAAAGAGAAATAATGAGAAATTTGCTAAGAGATATTTATATGTTCATATGGAAATGGTGTAAAATAGAATTATGTTGTATAAAATAATGTTTTATTCGACTTGTAAAATTTATAATGGAAAGAGGTTTTATGTACTCAATGGTTAATGATGGTTTGTTTGTCTTTAAAATTAATAAAATTTGTTTAAAAAAAAAAGTACATCGTTGGAAGTGTGCGTGTGTGTTTGTTTCAGGTGGGTCTCCTAGCTTTAGAAGGAGAGAGGGAAGGAGGAAGGGAAGGGATAGAAAGAGAGAGAAAGAGGAAGAGAGAGGAAGAGAGAGAGGGGGAGAGAGAAAGAGAGAGGGAGGGAGAAATAGAGAGAAGGGGGGAAGAGAGAGGGGAAAAGAAAGAGAGGGGGAAAGAAAGAAAAAGGGAGCGAGAAAGAAAAAGGAAGAAAAGAAGAAAAGGGATAGACAAAAAGAGGTGGGGATGGAAGGAAGGGACAGAAAGAAAGAAAGAAAGAAAGAAAGAAAGAAAGAAAGAAAGAAAGAAAGAAAGAAAGAAAGAAAGAAAGAAAGAAAGAAAGAAAGAAAGAAAGAAAGAAAGAGAAAGAAAGAAAGAGAAAGAAAGAGAAAGGAAGAAAGGAAGGAAAGAAGGAAGGAAGGAAAAAATGAATAAGATATATGGATGGATGGATGGATAGATAGATAGATACATGGGGGAAAGGAGGGAGGGAGAGAGAGAAAAAGGAGAGGAAGGAAGGACACAACCCTTGGCTTCAGAAGACTCTTTGAAACAGCACGGCTGGCCTAGAAGGGATCTTGGAGATCATCTTCTAGTCCAACCCCCTGCTCCAGCAGGAGATCCTTACAGAATCATAGAATAGCAGGGTTAGAAAGGAGTGAGTGAGTGTGTGTGTATGGCTATCAAAACTCCAAAAACAGGTCAAGTAGCTCAGGAGAGGTCATGCCCAACCGATCACATGATCAGTAAGCCACACCCACAAATTAAGCCATGCCCACAGAACTGGTTGTTAAAAAATTTGAATCCCACCCCAGGTAATAAACCTATAAATTTAATTTCTAGGTAAGCATTTTTAATGATTAGACAAAGAAGGTTCTCCAGAAACCTACTTTGAAAATATTTTAACTATGACCACAGACTTCCCTCTTATGTACTGCATATGCTTAATACAAATATATTTTCCTGTTTGCCTTTCCAATATATAGTATTTTTCGGACTATAAGATGCTCCGGACTATAAGTTGCACCTAGCTTTTGGGGAGGAAAACAAGGAAAATAAACCTGCCTCTGCCTCCCAGCAATTTGCCTCATTGCAGCTAACAGCAAACAGCCTGGTCAGCTTCAGCACAACCTGATTTAGCAAGAGCAGCTGGTTGGTGGTTGGATTGGCCTCCTAGAATACCGATGATCAGCTGTTCCAGGATGCAGGGATCACAGCCGCCCATCAGCACCATCACTGCTGCCACCTATTGCCGCCTCTGCACGCCCCATTTTCAGCCTCTGCGCATCCCATTTTTGGCTTCAGCTGATCTTTGATATTCTGGGAGGCCGATCCAACACCAATCAGCTGCTCGTGCTAAATCAGGCTGTGCTGAAGCTGACCAGGCTGTTGACTGTTTGCTGCAAGGAGGCAAATTGCTGGGAGGAAGAGGCCAAAGGTGGGGGGCAGCGGGTAGGCTGAACTTCAACAACATTCACTCTATGCACAGACATTTCCACCCCCTTGTTTTTGGTGCAAGTGTGTCTTATAATCCGAAAATATGGTAATTCTGAATAGAAAAAAGGATAACTTCGACTATAAGTTAAAGTAAGTCAAAGTACCCTTTGATTTTATTAAAATGTTAACCTGGTATATTTTTACACTTAGAGCATTGAATAGTATAGGGTACTATTCATAATTATTATTTCATGCAATAGTATTTTACTTTTACAAAGGGACAATGTGTTCTATCTCCGAAAATTCAGCAACATGTTAATCAATGTTTATTTTCAATAAAGGTAACTATGTCCAATTTATAGGTTCTAAGAAATATCACTTGAGTAGTGTTTTTTTTTTTATCAAGATCTAACACTTCACTTATAAATCTGCTTTCATCAGTAGCATATCCAATGGAAAAGAAAAGTTGCAAAGCAGGGATTCATGGACATAACTCCTAACACAATTCCAGGCAAATGAAATGAGGCAGATTGTCCATTCTTCCTACACTGGTTTAGAAAAGATCATTACACTATTTTCTAACTTTCATTTACAGTAGGGCTGTCAAACCCATGGCCCGGATGTATCACACACTGTCCACGCCCACACCCGGTTTAGCAAAGGGGAAAAAAGTCCCAATACATCACGTGACACTGCCATGATAACACAAGTTTTATACCCCTGATTTAGATGGATCATACCAAATTACTATATGCTTTCCCCAGACCTTACACTGGGGCAAGACAAAACACAGCAGCATCAGACTTTAATCTATGACTGGTAGTAGAACTCCAGAATTTCTGGTGATAAATAGATATTTCCTGAATTATTCTGTCAAGAAAAAGGCCAGGATTTTTTGGTGCAAATTATATATTAAACATTAATCCCTTCCTTGGAATCCTGGAGTGTGCCAGGCCTTGAAGTAAGTCTGTGTCCTATCTTATTGTGAACACCATTGGGTCATTACTATTTTTCATTTTTTTTATCACTTAACAGACACAGCATGCTACAAACTACTCTCAGCCAGAAATTTGATTAATAATCCTACACAGTGCTTAAATTCTGTTTTTATAGCATTTTTCCTTTTATCTCTATGGTAAACTACTATCATTATCTTAGAGGCTCCAAATTCGTATTTATGAGAGAATGGTGTTTATAATTTTCCTTTATGCCTTTTAATTATTATCACTTCCTACACATAAGAATATAGAAAATCCTCAGTAGCTCTCATGGCTCAGAGTCTGAATCTAAGGATGTTGTTCCAGCCTTCTCCCATTACCTTAATATCAGGTGTTTGTTGTTTTTGTTATGGCCTTCCTTTCTGGTTGCTTCTTTAACACAACAATAAAACCATTTTGTTTTCTTTAAAGACAACTTTAATTTTAGAAGGAAGGAGGAAGCAAAATGGCTAATGTTGGAAGTTAAAACCCACTCCTCTCCTAGAAGAATGAAATATTCTAGGAAATATTAAAAAAGCAGGATATTTTATTTCCCTGGATGAGAAAAAGAGAAACATGTCTTTAAAGACAAAGCAACTTCCTGCAGTTCCCTGGCCCCACCCTTCAGCACCAGGGTGATGGGATCAGGGCATGACAGGATTAGCCCTCTACCCATCTTATCACATGGCACCTGGGAAGATTACATCACCCAGCAAGATTCAACCAAGCTACTCCAGCATGACCCCATGGGAGTCTGACAACCAATCAGGATACTCTTCCTGTCTGTGTGTGAATGGCTTCACCCTTGGACAGCAGCTGGATCTCATTTCTCTGTTTAGCCTTTAACACCCTTGCCTGTTGCTAGCTCCTCCGAGCCATGATCAATAGAACAGGGAAAGCAAGGGTGGGGCATCAGAATTTGGGACCTTCTGCATATAAGAAGAAAAGCTGTGCAGGCTGTAATTGAAGGGTGGGAAAGGAAAATTTTATTGTTGTTGTTTTTGTTGTGAAAGCCCAAAAGCAAAGCCTAGTTCAGAAAGTGTGATGATCCGGGGCATGGCACAAAGGCAACACAATCAGATAAGCAATAACAGTCCCTTTATTATCTCCAACTTTGCCCCCAGTGTCTAAGTTACATTCTGGCTGGAGAAAAATTCTCCCAGGAACAGCCTTTGACTGCAGAAAATTAAATCTAAAACATGAGCAATACAAACTGTAACTTAAAGTCCAAACAAGCCAAACTGAAGTAATTAGTTTGGCAGGGCAGGAGCAAGAATTTCAGACTTGAAGGCACGTCAAAACTTAAATGGTTAGGAAGATGCTAGGAACACAGATAAGCCACGACAACACAGGTTGAAGTCGCGTTTGCTCCCAGCAACCTGCCGCACATGGCCTGCCTTTCTTATCAACTGTCTTCCCAGCTGTGGCTAATTAAGGGAATCAGGGCCCTTTCCTCCCCCGTAAGCCATGCAACCCATGTTGCTCTCTTCTCTGTTCCTCCCTGCATACCCTAGGACGTAGAGGAGGTGGGCCTGGTTCTTCCTCTGAACTCCCTCTCCCTTGTTCTATCTCTCCCCTGCTCTGCCCAGCCAGACTTTGCCCTTCCCCAGCCTCCTCCACAGCCAACAGAGCCACACTCCCATTCCCTGTCAGCTGTCTGGCTTCGTCCTTGGATTCAGACTCTGACAGAGGCATGACAGGAAGTGCCAGTACTCACCGCATAGGGGCAGCAGGTCTTTTCAGATCCAAAAGGGGCCTGAAAATTGTGGGCTAAAAAGGAGGGCCAGTACTCACCAGATTAAAAAAGGTGGCAGGTCCTCCTGGACCCAAAGGGGGTCTGAAAACTGTGGGCTACTGTTCCTAGGAAAGGAAGGACCAGTACTCCCTCCAGTGTCTGCCTGGACACTTTTTTGTCCGAAATTCATGGGCTGATGTTTTTTTTTTCCTTTTTGTGCCTGACTGAGCCAAAGTGAGCCCCACATCTGAGTAGGAACATGGGAAGCGGCAGTTCAAAGGTAGCAATTAGGACTCCCCTAGGAGATTTGCTATAGGCTTGGGAGCAAGAGAAGTACATAAGAAATAGGCTTTGCTGACACAGGAAGACAAATTTGGCCAAATAAAGGTACTTAAAAGAAAAGGCAATATATAAACAGGATCACATGGGTTTTTTATTTGTTTGTTTGTTTAACTTGAGATTTATTGTGGGAATGATCAGTGTGTGTGTAAACACACTGTGCAGTTCTGAACCAAAAGAAAAAAAATTGCTACAAAATTATTAAAAGCACTGAAAGAAAATGCCTTCATCCAGTCTGCTCTGACCAGCTAGACAGAGTGAAGAACACTGAGTTCAATTTTCTTTGTGCTTTTAAGAAAAGCCCAAGGTTTTGAGTGAATGTTTTAAGTTAATTTACAGGAAAAGTTTCATTCTTGCATTTGCTGTGTGTTTGAATGATTCTATCTGTCCATCTAGCACATCAAGTTCTGATCACCTTGGACTTCTGTCTGGTGGGAGGGAAATTTGTCCAGCATGTTTGTATTATCTGTATTGTAAAATTAGCTGCATACACAAGCACACACACAGAGGCACACCATTCAGAATTAGACAGAGGTGATCCCCTTCACCTATCTCCACACAAAGCTACTCCTAGCTTCCTTTTTTGTGTTTTGTGTTTTGTTTTGTTTTCTCTGTGGCACTAAGGACCAAACAGTCATCTCCCTGCTAATCCCATGGGGGAGGGGGCATCCCCTTGTTGGAAGAATTTCCTTCTGGGTTCAGTTCCAAGTGGGGAAAATACACTGGAAACATGGAGGCAGTTTGGAAAGATGGTTTAATGGTGGATGGGATCACATGCCTTGGAGCTCTTGGATGAAGAAAAGGGAAGAGATGTTGAGAGTCCCTGAGTTTTATGCCCTCTCTGGGCTTTGAACTTCCTGGGTCACAGGAAAAGTATCCTGATTGGTTGTCATACTCCCATGGGGCCATGCAGGGGTAGCTTGGTTGAATCTTGCTGGGTGATGTAATCTTCCCAGGTGCCATGTGGTAAGATGGGTAGAGGGCTAGGGGGCCAGGGAACTGCAGGAAGTTGCTTTGTCTTTAAAGACATGTTTCTCCTTTTCTCATCCAGGGAAATATAATATCCTGCCTTTTTAATATTTCCTAGAATATTTCATTCTTCTAGGAGAGGAGTGGGTTTTAACTTCCAACACTAAATGGCAGCATATAGTGTAAAGAGCTCTGGTATTTCCTTTATATATTTCTATTTAACCAACTGCAGACTCAGGTAATCACTGTTCAAAACCAAATTTTCCTGCTAGTGGAACAGGTTTAATAATATAGTTCTTAATCAGAATGAGGGATTTTCTCAGAAAATTTGAAATAATTTCTATTAGAGTTTTTAGAAAGTTCTTAAATTAATTAATTTCTGCCTCTCACTCCAAGAATTCAGCTTTATTTTGGAAAGTTATAACTCTCCAAGCAACTCTGTCTTCCAATTCCATATCTTATTCCTGATTGCAGCCAAGTATTATTCCATAGTTTGTACAATTCTTTATAAATTTCTACTGAAATATCCCCCAAATATTTTGTGTTTATAAACATTTAGTTTCTACTTTTTAGAAATGCTTTATGTCCTTACTGTCAGTAGAATCTTGTTTTTGTCTTAATTTCATTAGCTATCAGAGTTATTTCAACATAACAATATAGTTATCATAACTGGACTCTAACTTTTAGTTTTGAATCCATAATCATTCCTTGTGTATTACTACATTAAATTACTATAGTTTCTCTAGATATAATATTAATGAAAATTTTTCCATAATTGATAGTATTACCCATTAGAGCGAGGAGGAAGGGAATATTGCGGGTCCCATCCCTGAGGGAAATACACCTGATGGGACCCAGAAGAAGGGCCTTCCCTGTGGTGGCTCCCTCTCTCTGGAATATCATTCCCCCAGAGATTAGAATGCCCCCCACTCTAATACTCTTTCGAAAGGCACTGAAGAGCTGGTTTTGCCAGTGGGCCTGGGGAACCCAGAGAAGGATGGAGCCCATCAAATGGCTAGTGTGATCTGCTGTTGTTGGGGCAGGGGGGTGGGGATTGTCTTCCCCCCCCAAATTTTGTTCTATTGTACTTTACTAATTTATTTAATTCTTTTTGTTAGTTTTTATTGTTTTTTATTTTTATTTTTTTGTTTTAAATATGGTTTTACATTGTGTAAACCGTCTTGAGTCACCATGGGCAAATAGGTGGCAATATAAATTAATTAAATAAATAAATAAATTACAATGGTTCTATATATTTCAGATGAGTAATTTTATAATTCTGTTATTTCAAATAATTCAGTTGTCATATAAATTGTATCACATTTTATATTTTCTTACATTCCTTAAACTTATAATTTTATATATTTCTATATTAGTTTATAGCTTTTTAAATTCTAATCAATTGTGTTCTTCTTTTTTGCTGGTCAATGACCAAAATAAAATGAATGAATGAATGAATGGCTTCACATCTACAAGTTAGTGGCCTATTTGATGGTTAAAAGAAATATCTTATAAGAGCTTGTCAGGTAGAACTGTTTTGTAATCAGGTATTATATACTCTTTCTGGAATAAGCATATATAGATACATAATTATGAGGTAATATTATTCCTTCTACTTATGGAATTCTACAAGTATGGATAGACGTGGTTCTAGATTTAAGATAGCCAGTTCTACACAATGTCAAGAGTATTGAGGATGGAGATTGAAAATGCCAAGGTTTAAGCCATCTGATGGGAATGAATCAGCAGATTTTTGGCTGTTATCCCTTTATGAGTCTGTGTAATAAGAATGGCAATGCTGGCATTGATTTTGCTGATCCCGAAGGAGGATTCGGACCCTCGATATATACAAAATTATAGGCTGATTTCTTTGCTAAATACTGACTACAAAATATTTACTTCTATTATAGCAAATAGACTAAAGAGAATGTTAAATGAGCATATACATGAAGACCAAAATGGATTTCTCCCAACCAGACAAATTAGGAATAATTTAACATTAGTATTAGATGTTTTAGAATTTTACGAAGCCCACCCCGAAAAACAAATAGCACTTATGTTTTTAGACACAGAGAAGGCCTTCGATAATTTAAATTGGCAATTTTTAATCCAAAAAATTTGTAATATGAATTTAGGCACCAAATTTTAAAATATTATAACAACCATTTATAATACACAACAGGTGAACATTATAATAAACGGGGAATATATCCGCCCAATAAAAATAGAAAAAGGAGTCAGATAGGGCTGCCCAATCTCACCCTTGCTCTTCATATTATCACTAGAAGCATTATTCACACGAATTAGACAGAACCCAGACATAAAAGGATTAAAGGTTAAGAAAGAAGAATATAAGTTGCAAGCGTTTGTGGATGATATGATTTTTTTCATTGAAGAGCCAGTAGAAAGAGGACAAAAATTGATGAATGAATTACAACAATTTGGAGCAGTAGCAGGACTAAAAATTAATAGGAAGAAAACGAAATTAATGACTAAAAATTTAACAGAAAAACAGAAATTAGAAATTAGAAGAAGTTATAAGTGATAAAGAAAGTTAAATATTTAGGAATATGGTTGACAGCACATTGTAAGACACTAAAGGAAAACAATTATGGTAAATTAATGCAACAGATAAAGAAGGATTTAGAAACATGGGGCAAACTGCAACTTTTATTATGAGACAGGATTGCTGCTATTAAAATGAATATTCTTCCAAAATTCCTCTATATATTTCAGACGATTCCAATGAAAGTACACAAAAAGTTTTTTGAAAAACTAATAAAATAACTGCAAAATTCATTTGGCAAGGGAAAAAATCTAGAATAAACTTAAAGGCAATGCAGGATATGAAGAGCAGGGGAGGGCTGGCACTTCCAATTGGGAGTTGTATTATAGTGCGGCCTCTTTAGTATGGTTGAAGGAATGGGTGAATTTAACCAATAAGAGAATATTACTCTTAGAAGGCCATGACTTACAGAGGGGGTGGCATGCTTTTTATGGGTTGGGAAAACTAGCCAGAAATATTTTCACAGATGCCTAATTAGAGATTCATTATTGACTAATTGGAAGAAAATACGGAAAAAACACTACTTAAAGATACCAACCTGGATCTCAACAATGGAGGCAATGACCCACCCAAATAATCTGGATATTACTAAAATGATTAAACATAAGGACCTATTGGATACGCAAGGAAATCTGAAATCGCGGCAAGACCTTCAAGATCAGGGATTAAAAATTGATTGGTGGGCATATCTTCAAATTCAAAGTAGATACAAACAGGACCAGAAAGAATTTGGAATTAATAATAAACTCCAGCAATTAGATAAAATTTTATTAGGATCAGGCAAAAAAAAAAATATAACAATTTTTTAAAATTATTTATTAGAGGTAGAATTAGAGGAAGAAATTGTTAAAGGGAACATGATAGCCTGGAGTAGGAACATAGGATGTAGTATCACTTTAACAGAATGGGAAAAGGTCTGGGGTAGAAATAATAAAATCACAAAATCGGTAGCATACAAAGAAAATGCCTATAAAATGTTTTACAGGTGGCACCTTCCTCCTTCGAGATTAGCGAAGATGCACCTCAATATGAGTCTGAACTGCTGGAAATGCAAAAAAAAAAAAAAGATGGAACTTTCTTCCATATGTGGTGGTCTTGTACAGAAGCTCAAAAATATTGGCAAAAAATTAGAAATTGGCTGGAGGAAATGACAAGAGAACAAATCGAATTTAAACCAGAGTCCTTTCTATTAGGGATCTTTGATAAAGAACTACCAAAAAAAGTGAAATATATAATAATACATATTTTGACAGAGACCAGATTGACTTTTGCTCAATGTTGGAAACAGCCTCATGTTCCATCAGAAAATTTCAAGTTGTGCAGAAATGGACAAATTAACCTTGGCATTAAAAGATAAAGACACTCCAATTACGACAGCTGGAACTGCTGTACAAATGGATAGACCAAAGATAGGTTTCACACTAAAAGGCAAAATAAGATATGATAGAATCATAGTAGTGATATACAGGTATATGTAAGGATTAATTGTGTATATGGCATAAAATAAGGATAAAAAGGAGGTCTCACAAACTGTTGAAGATGAAAATGTTTTTAATTGTTTTCTATCTTTTTCTTTCTATTCTTTTTTTTCTTGATTTCTTTTTTCTCTCTTGCATTTATGTATGTGTTGTTGGTCTATTTTAATTGTAAAATCAATAAAGTATATTTTAAAAAAAAGAATGGCAATGGTGATATCACAGCAGTACAGTTGCGGCAAGCAGAGCTCCCCTGATTTCTGCCTGCCTGGAGGCTCTTTGGAGCCAAAAGTCACCTCATAGGGGTGACAAGACCTATGGAAGGACTCCCATAGCTCCAAGTGGAGGGCGATCCACTTTGCTGGATCCAGGGAAATCTTCCTGACAGGCAGAGAAGAAGATGGCCATTAATGGCTGAACCAGAGCTGTGACAGCCAGAATAAAGAAAGCACAGAGAGAAGTGGAAAGGGAAACAGTGTACTGGATCTAGGTAAAGATTGCCTAATTTCTACCCAGAATTAAGCTAAGTTCACCAAAAGTACTTTTGAGAAGAAAGGGAGACTCCAAAGAGAAGGAGGGAAGGAATTGTTTTCCCCCTCTAATGGAAAGCTGCAAGTGAAAGTTTTTAGCGGATTACACATCCACTGGAATAGAAAGAGAAACAAATGAATAATTATTTTTAAAATGAGAAGAGAAAGACTGGACTGCAAGACAAGTACAATCTAAGATATGGATATGGATAATATGCACTTTATTGAGTTATTTTCCCTGTTTTTGGCTATAATAAGTGAATGTTTTCTCCCCCTCTTCCTTGACTTTTAAAAACTCATAGTGGAAAGGGAAAAAGAAAGTAAGGATGCCACCCACTGGCCAAAGATAATATATAAAATAAATATTTTGGAAGTGACGAAGCTAGATAAGAGACTGAAAATACTTTGTTTTGAAGACTGCTGCACCTAATGTTTAGAAATAGATTAAAGACTAAATTTGTTTTGGAAATCATCATGGGAAAAGCAAGATGGGTGGCAGTTACAGAGAAGAACTCCTTCTGAATCTTTGTGGGTTACTGTGGTAATATAATCTATTGATCATTTTATCATTTTCTGTAAGGCCTTTGTATAACTAGCAATAGGTCTAGGGATATAGGCATTCTTGGTGGGGGTAGGAGTACCTTTGCTCATGAGTGTCTCATCCTGTTTTGATCTGCAAGTTTAGAAGGAACAGGAAAATAGGTAAAAGTTCAAGGTACACAGTTGTGCTTTCTCATGGGACTTTCCAGACTTTCCCATGAGACTTTCCGTGGCTGTATGATCTCATCCTAGTAAGGTAACATCTGGGACTTTCCAAGATTGTATGTTCTCATGCTGGTGAAGTAATCTCCTGTAGAGGTCATTGTTTCTGAATATGCATACTGTATTTTTGCTTGTGTTTTTTCTCAATAAATACTGCTACCTGAGTTCACTCAGGGCTGGCATTTTCTCAGAGATTTTCCCTGTGTCTCATTTCAAATGTCAGTCCACCATAAATGGTGACCCCGACGTGATAGCTTGAAGGCTATACGCTTCCCGCATCCTATACTCATCGTCGCGGACGTCGACTGGGCCCTCATCTTCTTCGCTGGACGAAGATAGATTCTTTTCGTGAGTATGGGGGAGATCTCTCGAAGGCTCAGAAAGAGCACATCAGGGAATTGAGAGGGATCATTGAGAATAGTTTTGGATTTGGAATTGGCAGTAGGGGTTGTGCTGTAGGGAAGAAAGAAATTGAGGACTTACTACAGTATGTTTGGAAAAATATTAAGTCATATCCGGAGGGAGGTAGTATTAAAGTAGAGTCCTGGAAAAAGATAGGGAAATTTTTGCACGAGGAACCTCGTGCCCTTCTTCAATTTTGTTAACCTGGAGGGTGATTATGGATGCGTTAGCTACTTATGAACAACCGCTCCTAGCACCCCCTGAAGAAGGTTTGCCGCTTTACCATGCGGTACGTTTGTTGCCACCGACGGCACCTCCAGATAAATCTGGGGACTGTCCGGCGCTAGAAATACTTTGTCAGAGGATAAGAGTTTACCTTTAAGGGTTCAGGTGGATGCAGTTACTGCAGCTATTCAAGAAGCAAAGAATAGAGGGGAATTATCAGGAGATGATTTGGTGGAGTTTGGAGTAGAAGTTCAACTTAATCCAGTAGAAATTGTCATGGACGCTGCGTTGAATCCGCAGCGGGAGTGGAAGCCTTTACCTCTTAGGGTTTTGAGGGAAGTTAGCAAGCAGCAAAAGAATATGGTGTTAGATCGCCATATACTCAGGCATTGTTAGAAGCAGTTGGTTATGGAAATAAAATGATTCCGGCTGACTGGAAAGCTCTGTTGAATATGATTTTAACTCCAGCTCAATATTTTAACTCCAGCTCAATATTCATCAGAAATGGAGACAGCTGGCAGTCCAGAGGGGAACAGCAAATGTTACCCCAGATCAGCTTTACGGAGCTGGTAATTTTAAAACAGTGGAACAACAGAGAGATGGTATGCCTGATGAGGGGTTCGTTCTTCTCCCACAATTAATTTTTCAAGCCATAGGGGCTCTCCCTGACGGTGAAGGTGGTGAGAAGACCTTTACTAACATCAAACAAGGGAACAATGAACCCTATGAAAATTTCATTAGCAGATTGAAATTGGCTATTGAAAGACAAATTGATAATCAATTCGCCCAGAAAGAGTTGCTTTTGAAGTTAGCAGTAGAACAAGCTAACACATATTGCAGAAAGATCTTAAATCCACTTGTAGCAAGTGGAGAGCAAGAAATCATGGATTTGATTAATGCATGTAGGAAGGTTGGGAGTCAGTCTTTTAACATGGAAACTTTAGCTCTGGCTTTACAAGCAGGACATGCTCAAAAGGGGAATTGTTTCAATTGTGGGAAACCTGGACATTTTAAAGCGCAATGTCGGGCTCCTGAGGGGGTCAAAGTCAGCAAAATAAGAGATCAATGGGACAGGGTATTCGTCCTAAATCAGTGTGCCCAAAATGTAAGAAAGGCTACCATTGGGCAAATCAGTGCAGACTTCATTCTGAGGGAAAAAACTAGGAAGCAGGGATCAGGGCATTCTCCCTACTCTAAAGAGTGAAGTAATGTCCGAAGAGTTGGAGCCACCAGAGAGAGGTAGGGATAAGATGTGGTCGCCAGCTACTAAAGGTTCAGCAGGAATTGATCTTCCATTAGCTGAGGATTTGGAATTGGGATATCCGCATGTGGTTTGTTTAGGGTCAACGGATTTCTATGGACCGTTGCCTCCGGCTTCTGTGGGTCTTCTTCTTCCTAGATCATCGGCTCATAGGCGTCAATTGTTTGTGGTTCCTGGGGTTATTGATTCAGATTATGAGGGTCAGATCAAAATTCAGGTTCATTCACCTGTTCCTCAATCTTTGAAAAAGGGGATTGTTTTGCACAGCTTATAGTTTTGCCAAATATGTCTTTGGGAGAGTCAGATGGAATTCGTCAGGGTGGATTTGGATCTACGGATAGGTTTAAGGAGTCTAGTGTGTTTTCTATTATGCAAGGTATTAGGCAAAATGACAAACCAAAATTAACTCTTTTGGTTGAAGGCAGAAAGTTTACTGGAGTGCTGGACACTGGAGCAGATGTCTCTGTGATCAGCGAAAGTGAGTGGCCTAGGGAGTGGCCGACAGATCCTACACCGTCTGTTCAAGGAGTTGGAGGACTTCAAGACGCACGGGTTAGTAGGAAGATTCTTAGAGTTAAACACAGCAGGGAGGGGCTGTTGCATTTGTCCAACCGATTGTTCTGCGCCTTCACGTTAACTTGTGGGGCAGAGATTTGATGCAACAGTTTGATACAAGGGTTGTCATTCATGATGACTGAACACCCACCTGTGGAGTTATTAAAATTACAACTACTCCAACAGGAGCCAGTGTGGATAGACCAATGGCCTTTGACTAGTGAGAAATTACTTCATTTACATGAATTGGTTCAACAACAATTAGAAAAAGGACATATAGTGCCTACCACTAGTCCTTATAATTCTCCAGTTTTTGTTATCAAAAAGAAATCTGGAAAATACAGATTTTTACATGACTTGAGAAGCATAAATTTATATTAAAGCCAATGGGTCCACTTCAGTGTGGAACGCCTAATCCTAATTTAATACCTGATGGATGGAATATAAGAGTGTTAGATTTGCAAGATGCTTTCTTCTCCATTCCTTTGCACCCTGAAGATGTAGATTTGTTTGCTTTTACTATTTTGAGTATAAATCAGGGGCAGCCCGCTAAGCGATACGCATGGACTGTCCTTCCGCAGGGAATGTTAAATAGTCCTACAATGTGTCAAATGTTTGTGGATTGGCTTTACAACCTTTCTGGAGTAAATTCCGGATTGGAAGGTTTATCATTATATGGATGATATTTTGATAGCTGCTAATATTTCTGATGATGCCATGAATTCTGCTGTCATTCTTTTAACTGCTATACTAAAGGAGAAAGGCCTAATAGTTAGTCCTGAAAAATTGCAAAAAGAATATCCTTTTGCCTATTTAGGTCATAAATTATTCCTGAGTCACATTACACCCTGAAATTGGAATTTGTTCTTCCTAATCCTTTAACCTTAGTGGGTTTACAACAATTTTTGGGTCATATAAATTGGATCAGGCCATATTTGGGTTTAACTACCCTTCAATTAAGTCCTTTGTTTCAAGCTTTGGCTAGTGCTAAACAAGCATCTGACATAATAACCTTAAATGAAGAACAAAAAGGGATTTTGTCATTGATTGAACAAGTTTTAAGCCATAGATGGACAGATAGATGCTTGCTAGATTGTCCATTATCAGTGATTTTAATCTCAGAACGAAGGGCTACTGCATTGATAGTTCAGGTAAAAGAAAAAAACTGCTTTAAGGATTCTGGAATGGATTCATTTGTCTCATACACCATCGAAATCCATAAATTGTATCACAGAACAGCTTGCTGATATTTTTAATCGTGTTCGTCAGCGCTGCAAGGCTATTGCTGGTATGGAACCAGTAACATGTTATGTTCCTTTTGCTTTAGCTACCTGGGAACAGATGATTTGCAATAGTGAGTTTTTGCAGGTTTTGGTACATTCCTGGCCAGGAAGTTTTCTTGTCATCCTCCAGCCGATCCTAGGCTATCTTTGTATAAATCAGTCAGAATTAATTTAGCAAGTCTTTTTGTAACTCAGCCTATATCAGATGCTCCTACAATTTTTACTGATGGAGGGAAAGTTTTTGGTGCTTGTGTTTGGAAAGATAAATCTGGAATTTGGCATACAAAAGTGACTTCAGAGCAGAAGTCTGCCCAGCAGGCAGAACTTGCTGCTGTAGTTTTGGCTTTTCAAAATTTTCACAATCAGGATTTTAATTTAATAGTGGATTCATTGTATGTATATAATTTGTTACCCTTTGTAGCAGGTTCTTATTTGTCTCCTGGAATATCACCTGATATTTTAAGATTGCTTTTGCTGTTACAAGGATGTTTGGAGCAGCGTGTGAATGTGTGTTTTGTTGCTCACATTCGTAGTCATAGTAATTTGCCTGGAATTTTATCACAAGGTAATGCCAAAGCTGACAGTGCTGTAACTTCAGTCCTCACTGCCCAGCCATGGGACAGTCATAGTTATTTTCATCAAAATGCTAAAGCATTGGCACAGCAATTCAAACTTACTACTGCAGAAGCTGCTGCCATAATTCAACAATGTCCAACTTGTTCAAAGCAGGGCACGACTATCCCTATGGGAGTTAACCCCAGAGGGTTGAAACCTTCAATGATTTGGCAAATGGATGTTACTCAATATCCGTCATTTGCACCCTGGAAGTATATACATGTGACTGTGGATACTTACTCAGGATTTTTAATGGCTACCCTCAAAGAGGTGAGATGGTTAAACATGTCATCAATCATTGCATTAAGACTTTTTCAGTTGCTGGTACACCTAAAACTTTAAAAACTGATAATGGTGCGGCTTATCGGAGCACCGCTTTTGATCAGTTTTGCAAACAATGGTCCGTGGAACATAAATTTGGAATTCCATACAATTCTACTGGGCAAGCTATTGTAGAACGTCATAATGCCACGCCAAGACCATGTTGACTAAATTAAATAAAAAGGAGGGAAGCTCCTGGGGCTTCCGGCGATTCAAGATCAATTAAATCTAGCTTTATATACTTTAAATTTTTTAAATTTGTCTGGTAACCCCCTGCAGCGGCCAGCAGGCATTTTTCTTCTCCTTCTACAGATGCGGTGAGACCTCGGGTGTTGGTGCGGTTTCTTCCGGATCCAGCATGGGTTCCTGCTGAGCTGATAACGTGGGGATGTGGTTATGCAGCAGTTGAACATCTTGGTCAAATTCGTTGGGTTCCTGGTCGGTGTGTTCGGCCTGATCATTCGCAGGCACCTGTGAAGGAAGTTTCGGAGGAGCAGGATGGCGTATCTGTGGTTCCTGATTCTCTTGATGCCGATGGCTCGGACGCGGCGCTGTGAAGACTGGGAAAAGATGACTGCTTACCTGAGATTACCAACTTGTATGCAGCAGGTTTCTTTGGGGAACCGGACTAAATTAATCTGCAAACAGCGGTATCCTTTGGTTTTTCCAGCATATTGGTCCTGTGTTTTTATACATAATTATGAGCCAAACATTACAAAGACTGTTCAGGACATGGAAGATCGTATTGCTCAGCATCAATCTGGAGCCGATGGGTTTAATGCATCATTCTGGGACAGTCTGTGGTCCTGGCTTCCTGATGGATCATGGTTTCGCTCCTTATTGCAAGGGTTGTTATTATTATTGCTATATGTATCTTATTATGTTGTTTTATTCAATGTATTCCTAATCTATTACAAATGTGTACCTCAGTCTTCCGGCATGTGGGATCAGGTCGTGAGGGAACTGTGTACTATGCCACTAAAACACCCCTATCTTTGAATAAATAAAAAAGGAGGGAATGTGGTAATATAATCTATTGATCATTTTATCATTTTCTGTAAGGCCTTTGTATAACTAGCAATAGGTCTAGGGATATGTAGGCATTCTTGGTGGGGGTAGGAGTACCTTTGCTCATGAGTGTCTCATCCTGTTTTGATCTGCAAGTTTAGAAGGAACAGGAAAATAGGTAAAAGTTCAAGGTACACAGTTGTGCTTTCTCATGGGACTTTCCAGACTTTCCCATGAGACTTTCCGTGGCTGTATGATCTCATCCTAGTAAGGTAACATCTGGGACTTTCCAAGATTGTATGTTCTCATGCTGGTGAAGTAATCTCCTGTAGAGGTCATTGTTTCTGAATATGCATACTGTATTTTTGCTTGTGTTTTTTCTCAATAAATACTGCTACCTGAGTTCACTCAGGGCTGGCATTTTCTCAGAGATTTTCCCTGTGTCTCATTTCGAATGTCAGTCCACCATAGATTACAAATAATTTTGGCTGACTGATGGAAAAAGTGGAAAGGCAGATATTTATTTTGAGAACGTGGGAAGAAGACTTTGGATTTAGTATGACATTTTGGAATATTGGAGTATTAAAGACTGGGGGCACAGCAGGCCTTAAAATACTAATTGATAGAAGACAAGACAGTATAAAAGACATTCTTAAGGATAAATATTTTGTCTGTTTCTGCTTCCATTTCCTGGGAATTGGATTGGTAATATGGTCTCTTTTTTTAAAATCTGACATATGGGATATCAAAGAGTCGGGGTGCTATTGGTGATCAGCTTTTGGTTGGTTTGCCCTTAGCTTTTAGTAGGATTGGTGGGTGTACCTGTTGCTAGCTTACAAATAGGGGAAAGAAGAAAAAGAAGGAATTAATATTAGCTGTTGAGATGAAAAGCAACTCAAATTTAACTAAAATAGGGAAAAAGGCATCTTCTACACCATCATCAGCCTCCGCAAGTCCATCTAATCAAAGGTCACTAGAGAGCATGTTACAGATGGAGAAATCAAATACTTTCCAAAACAAAATGCTGGGGATGTTTCGGTCATTACAGGAGCCCATGACAAAAAAACATAATGAGATAAAGAAAGATGTAGGGGAAGTGAGAAATGACATGGGAGAGATAAAACAAAAAAAAAATGCAAAATATGGATGAAAAATTTGAGAACTTTCAGCAAATGATAACAAAAAATGAGCAAAGGATTCAGAAAATGGAGGAGAAATCAGAACAAGTAGAGAAAAAAGTGGATAACATAAATTATAAACTGGCACAAGCAAACAAAGAGCTAAAAAGCACCATGACAATGTTGGAAATAGAAAAAGCAGCTCACTATCTGAGATTTCAGAACATAGAAAAGGAGAAGGGGGAAGATCTACCAGACACAATGAAAGAGTTGTTGGTAAAGGCGCTAGGGATGGATAAGCAGGAAATGGAAGCAGAAACAGACAAAAATTTTAGCATATACACGAATTACGCAAGGCGGCATAATCTTCCAAGAGAAGTACATGTGAGATTTGTGAAAAAAATCAATGAGACGAAATACTTAACAAGGCAAGAGACAAACCATTGCAACATAAGGTAGTCTTGAAACAGATCCCTAGGAGAGTAAGAGACTTACGGAAACAATAGCATTTTTTGACCACAATGTTGATTAAATACAATGTAAATTTCAGATGGCTGATACCTGAGGGAATATTAGTTACTTGGCATAAAAAAAGATATAGATTGGACTCATTGGACAAAGTAATGGAATTTTTTGATCACCACTTCAACATGGAAGAGGGATAAGAAGCAAGGGGAGAAATAGTATATAAAGGACAAGAAGTGCCAATGACAGAAGAAAAGTGCACATGGAGAAGGAAGCTGATGTCATAATAAAGCAGAACAGGGGAACAGAATCTGTGGAACCTATCTGATTTCTGCCTGCCTGGAGGCCCCTAAGGGCCAAAAGTCACACTGGAGGAGTGACAAAGATAGAGGGGAATCCCCATAGATCTTGAGGAGAAGTGCAATCTCCCATTAGATTTGGGGAAAGCCCCTTGAAACTGGCAGGAAAGAAGACAGCCATTATGGCTGAACCGAAGCTGTGACAGCTGGGAAAGAGAAAGGAAGGAAAAAATCAAGGAGCAGTGTGGCTGCACTGGGTGAGACATCTCTCTAACTTTCTGCTGAGGAATTTATCCCAATTTAAATAATAAGGAGTTTGGAATAGAGGGATTCAAAACAAAAGGGGGTGCTTTTTAAAGCTCTCTAAAAATAGCAGAAACTAAGTTTCAGAGCTATTGACAGAAAAGAGAGGGAGTTAATTTTAAATTAAAAGATTAAATGGTTAGTCCCAGAGGGAATGTTAGTTTCGTGGGAGGAAAGGAAAATTAAAATAGATTCTATGGAAAAGGCCCAGGAATTATATGAAAGGTTGGTAGGCCCAGAAGAGCAGAGCAGTAAGGATGAATTAGAAACGAACTCCCAAGAAGATCAAGACCAACTTAAGAACAGATATGGAGGTTTAGGAAACCAAGGAAATAGTCAACCACATCAGGAGAGAGAAGAAGATAGGATACACCTCCAGGCACAAAGAGAAACTGGAGCAGTCACAAGGCAAAGAGCGAAACAAAATTAAATAATGGAAGAAGAAAGGAAAATATTGTCAATTAACATAAACGGTTTAAACTCTATCATAAAAAGGAAAATGACAATAGCCAAATTAATCAAGCAAAACGCAGACATAGTATGCCTACAAGAAACCCATATAAAGAAATCAGATGAAAAATATTTAGAATGCCCAAAATTAGGGAAGCTATTTACTGCACCAGCAGATGTTGGGAAAAAGAAAGGGATCGCAGTGTATGTGAAAGAGGACATGAAAGCAAAGTTAATATAGTCGGATCCTGATGGAAGATCTCTGGTTTTGCAGATCTGGATCAATGCTATTCCAATCCTTTTAGTGGTAATTTTTGCCCCGAATGGAAAGCAAAAAGAGTTTGTTAAGTATTTATATGAAAAAATAGGATTGGAAAAAAGAAATATTTGTATCACAGGGGACTTTAATGCTATTGCTGATTACCAAAAAGACCACAGTATTGGGGGGAGGAACAGGAAAAAAAAAAGAGAGCTTCCAAAAATGTGTATGGAAATGATGAGGGAGTTAAATTTGATTGATAAATGGAGAAGGTTAAACCCTGAGAAAAAACAATTTACATTCTATTCAAACCCCCACCAAATAAGGACACGAATTGACATGGCATGGATGAATGGGGAAATAGCAAATGAAATAAAAGGGATTGAAATCTTACCCAATGAATGGGCAGACCACAGTCCAATTCAGATAATCTGGAAAGGTAGAAAAAAACCCAGGAAAAGGTGGACATTAAATACGCAGTTAATTAGACAAAAAGAACAAACTTAAGGAGGAATTAAAGTATTTCTTAAAGGAAAATAACAATAGAGCAACTATGAAACAAAACATTTGGGACACAATGAAGGCAGTAGTAAGAGATATAACAATTTCTTATAATGCCAAGAGGAAAAAAGAAAAATATGCCCAGTAAAATAAATTACAACAAAAAATTAAAGAATTAGAAATTCAATTACATAGTACTCCAAACAATTCAAGATTGCAAAAACAGATGACAATAATTAAACACAAATTGAATGTAATTGAACAAGAGAGAATGATTATAAATCTGAATACAACTAGACAAACTTATTTTGAGCACGCTAATAAGCCAGGTAGATGATTGTCCTATAGACTTAAAAAAGGGAAAGAAAAAAGATTGATTTACCAATTAATAGATGGAAATGGTGATACACAACAGGGGATAGAACAGAAAAAAGAAATTGCCCATAAGTATTTTGAAGACTTATATAAAAAGGAGGTCAATGAGGACAGGATAAGAAACTATTTAGATAAAATGAAGGATAAAGTAATTGGGGAAGAGATGAAAGAATTATTAAACAAAGATATTACTTGGTCTGAATTGAAAACAGCAATAGAGACCAGAAAAATAGTAAATCTCTGGGACCATATGGGATCCCAGGGGCAAGGCAATAGGAGAACTAATAGGACTAATAGGAGTACTGCAATTTTAAGCACTTTTAAACAACCAAACGATTACTTTTAGTTCAGAACACTAGAAATCCAACACTCCAAATTCCAAAAATCACCAAATAATCCAAAACTGTTTCTTCTTGCTTCTTTTTTCCACTTTCCCTTTCCGGGGGGCTCTGTTATCTTGTAACAAAGTTTCAGTTACAATGTAGCCTTTGGAAGTCTTGTTAAAATTCCACTGTTAATTCTTTTTATTTCCAGGTGGTACTCTCTGTTGTTTCCAAGTCCCACCCTTTCTTTTTTCCTCTACTTTCCTCCTTTTGAAGGCTTTAGAATATCCAGAAAGTCTTTATGTTCCCTTTGACACTTTAATTTCAGCTTAAAATAGCCTGTTAGTGTCAAAGTAGATTAACACAAATGTCTTGCTTAAATCTCTTCTTTTTAGCATTCAAAGCCAATTGCAGCTGTCAGCGTGAGGGAAAAAAAATCTTTTTTCCTTTTCCCTCTCTCCTCCGCCGCTTTAAAAATCTTCTTTTAGGAGTAAGAGTCTTGATAATTTAAATTCCAGGGTACCTTACATAGCCTGGTCTGTCAAGCTCTTCCTTTTGTCTTCCTCCTGCTCAATCTTGTCCGGTCGGGTTCCTCTTTGAGGTAGCCATTTCTGACCACCGCTGCAACCGCCTTCAGGAAAGGGAGTAAAGACCAGCCGAGGAGGAGAGATGCGGCTCCCCTCAACTCAGCTGGCAGTCTCTCCCCTCTTTGCCACCTCTACAGGGTGGCTTCAGCCCCGTATCCAAAGGATTGGGGCGCTCCAGCAGCAAGCATGGATCAAAACCACGCACGGATTTCAGTCCGTCACCGAAGAAACCCAAACCAGAAGCCAGCATCATTTTTTTCTGTCACTGGACATTGTTGGTCTGTGGGTTCTTAATAAGTTAAAAGTTTTCCTTATATCTCCAATACCTGGTGTGTGTGCTGTGGTGGGTGGATGTGTGGTTGGATAGGGAGAAGCATGCATGTGTAGGGTACTTTCTTTCTCCATTTAATTGTATAATATTTTGAGTTAAAAGACATAGCCTTGCTGCCATGTTGTCAAATCATGAGTATTTTAATAACTTCCAACTTAGTATGAATGTGACTTCTGTCTGTCACTCCCTTTTTTGATAGTATGTTTCAGTTTGTTCTTGCTCAAATATCATTTGTCTGCAGTTTGTCTGCCACATTTAGTTTCTTCCAGGCAAATCTTTCCTCTTCAGTCGACTATTGCCACAAAGTTAGGACTTATCTTCCATCTGGATTGATTTACCAGTCTGCAGCAACTGTTAGCAATTATATCCTGGTATTAGAATGAATAAACATTTTCCAGATATGCAAAGAATCACTGCTTCAAAACCTTGCCAAATGTTTTTGTTTTCCCAAGTTACATATTCCACTGGGGTTTTAAAAAACAAATGTACTGGTTTTATCATTTTCCAGTCACTTAAGGTGGTTTTCATCACAACAAAAACAAACTTAGATAAAGAAAAAATAGTAATTGAAAAAAAAAAATCTGGATTTCAAAGCAGTGATATTCTGCATATCAGGCAAATATACTGCACGACCAGAACCATGAATGAAAAGTTTCTGTAATGTTAGCTGAAACAGAATTCATTGAATAAGCATGAAATTGCTTCATAAAGGAATGTTGATTTTAAAGTTCATTATTCTGTCTGCATGTGTGCATTTTTATTTTTTAGCTTTGTCTATATAAATTTTATAATATATATGGTTATGTATTTATGGACCAATGTACACATATACTCTACTAAAAGTATGCATATTCAGTGAATGAAATCACAAAAAGGAAGGCAAATGTCATTTTTAAGCTCCTGTGGAAAGTTGTGTCAACACAGCAGCAGAGAAATTATCCAGTGTGTGTGTGTGTGTGTGTGGCTATGCTAGCTTGTAGTATTCTTAAGATGGCTTTGAGTCCAACCAGCATTAGCTCATGACAGGAAGAGCTTAAGTGTGCAATGCAGAGTTGCAGAATGCTTCAACTTAAAACACATCTGAATTGCTGAATTGTACAACACTTAATAGAATACACACAATAGAAGCAGCACAATATTTTATCTGTGGTAGGCTTTTCAAAATACAAGGATCACTGTGTAAGTTAACAGCAGCAACAACAACAGAAATGATATTACTTACTGGAAAGAAAGTGCTGAGAAGTGGGGCCAAAATCTCGGTGGGCCTCATGCAGCTGCCTGATACGTTCATCAATGGACAACTGGATGGAGAGGAGATGAAGTGCAACAATCAGAAAAAATAATGACTACTTTCATAGACCGGTACAACTATTATTGCTACTACAATTTACAAACATTACAATCAAAACTTTCAAATAGAGAAGAAAATATTTGGTTAAAATCCTGAATGAAGCTTTATTTACAAGAATTCTAGTTATATGAATGATATAGTATGAAAATTCATCATGATTTCAACCATTGGATGAGGAGCATTCTATTTTTATGTTGTAAATAATTTATATAAATTACAAATAAGCAGCATAAACAGATAATGCTTCTTTCATTTATATAGTTAACAGTTAATCTGCATACTTCTGAAGTCTATCAAACCAGATAGGTTTTTTTCTTGATAGTCCCAGTTAAACAAATATTTGAAAATATTATTGTTACAAGAAAAAAATCTGTATCTGGTTTGATAGACTTCAACAGTATGCAGATTAACTGTTATCTATATATAAATGAAAGAAGCAGTATCTGTTTATGCTGCTTATTTGTAATTTACATAAATTATTTACAACATAAAAATAGATGTAAGGTTAATTGAAGTCCCCCATTACTATTGTAGTGTGTTTCCTACATATATTTGTTAATTGGTTAGAAAACAATACATCTATTTTTTCTGCTTGGTTGTATGGCCTGAGTATATACCTATCACAATGTCATTCTTTTTTCTTTTATATTGACCTATATGCATTCTAGGAGGTTTTTGTCTTTGGTTTCATGCATTTCTGTAGCAATGTAGTCTTTTACATATAGTACAACTCCATCTCCTTGTTGTGGTCCGTAGGCTGTCAGCATGGATAGCTGCAGAGTCAGATGAGAAGGTAGAGGGAGAGCCTGGGCCAGCTTCACAGCATCAGAGACAGAGACAGCCAGGGCCTTCCATCCTCCTCTATATGGAGAGGCAGCTGTCTTTGGGGCCTGAGCTGAGGGAGGGAGGAGCAGATGGGGCCCATACCAGATGCACATATGCGCAGAGAGGAAAAGAGAGTTGAATAAAGGAAAGCATTAAGCCTGCTCTCGGGGAGAGGCAGACGCAGATGATAGCCAGCCCCTCCCTGGCTGGGAAATAAATAGGAGGGGTTTGGGAATAGCTGGTTGTCACAGACATCTGTTCATTTCTAGTATACAAGCAATTAGGATTTCTTGGCTAAACCAGGTTTGTTGGGACTAATTATGTTTGCTTTTTTTGTTTGTCCCTGTGAATAAAAGAGTGTAACTGCCCTGTTATAAAAAGATGTTTCTTTTACTTGTGAGTAAACATCTTATCACTACTTGTGAAGGCTGAGTCAGAACACTCCTTTTTTATGGGATCTGTTGTTTTTTTTCTATCAGTATTTTCCAGTCATGGGTTTCCTTCCAAGTTTCTGTAATTTCAACTATATCATATTGTAGGAAGTTAGCACCCACCCCTCTCTTGGAAAAATGAAATATCCTAGGAAATATTAAAAAGGCAGAATATTTCCCCTAAAAAGAGTAGAAACTCAGAAGCAGAAACTCACCTCAGAAGCAGAAGCTCATCCCCACCTTTGCTAATGGACCATTACTCTGGCCTAGGCCAGTCTATTTTATATAACAAAGATCTACTCCAGGTAGAGTTATAATAGGAATTGCCCAAAGCCCTTTCATTACATCATCATCCAGCAAGGCTCAACCCAGCCTGGGACTCAGGACAGCCTACAGAGTTGCCCCTGCATGGTCCCATGGGAGTCCGACAACCAATCAGAGTACAAGCTCAAATTCAAATCCCAACAGAGAGTATAAAACCCAGGCACTCTCAGCATATCAGCCCTTTCCCTTCTTTTCTTCATCCAACATCTTGAAGCATCTGATCGTCCTTTTCACTTTGGAGCTCCAAGAAATGTGGTCCTGTCCACCATTAAACCATCTTTCCAAACAGCCTCCATGTTTCCAGTGTCTTTTTCCCCACTTGGAACTGAACCCAGCAGGATAATTCTTCCAACAATATATTATATCATACTAGAATTCAACATAGCGCAAACACAAGCAATAGAACACAATGATACCAGGGTCCTAGACTTTAAAAGAGCTGATTTTAACAAGTTCAGAGAGAACTTGTAAAAGATTTATTGGATAAAAATCCTAAAGGGGAAAACAACTCAAGAATTTTGGGAAATTCTGAAAAATATGACCATAAAAGCCCATCCCAATATAATAGAAACCAGCATGGCTACACAAAGATCTCTCTGACAAATTGAAAGACAAAAAAGGATAAGAACAACTAAGGCAGAATATCAGCAGATAGTCAGAATCTGCAAAGATGAAGACAGGAAAACAAAGGCTGAGAATGAACAAAGGCTTGCAACAAAAGTCAAAGATAATAAAAAAGTTTCTTCTAACATATAAACAAGAAAAAAATCAAGGAAACAGTCCACTAAAGAGAGAAGACAGCGAGGAAGTAACAGGCAACAGAGAGAAAGCAGAGCTGCTCAACTCATTCTCTGCATCAGTCTTCATTGCAAAAAGAAACTATAGCCCAACCTACCAAAAACATAACTATAAAAGACAGTCTAGAAAGAAAAGTTAAAATAAGCAAAAAAATAGCAAGAGAACACTTGTCTGATCTTGATGAATACAAATAACTGGGACCTGATGGATTACATCCCAGAGTTCTAAAGGAGCTGGAAAATGTCATCTCAGAACCAGTGTACCACATATGTCAAAAATCCTGGAGCGATTTCCGGTGGCAGGACAGGGACATCCAGAGGTGGAGAAGCCCAGCTGTGGCTTTCGAACACCTCTTCTCGCGTTTGGAGGGATCCCCAGTGGATACACGAAACCCGTAGAGCTTCGTGTCAGAATAGAGGACCCCCGGGTTGCTGTTTGGGGGAAGGCAACTCCCCAGCAACGCAGGAAGAGCCTCTGAGACCAGTGCGATTGAGCCAGCCGCCAGCTAATGGTGGCTCCAAAGTCTGGTCTGTCACTGAACTGACGAAGCGAAAAGTGACAGCCTGAAAGATCCGAGCAGAAAAGGGCGGAAAGACTACAAAAGCTGTGAGAGAGATCGGTCTGACCTTCTGTTGTGAATCAATAAAAGTTACTAGCATAAATGCAAATCAGGGTTTGGGAACCTGCATACCTGATTGGCCCTTATACAACAACTAGGGATTGGTCCATAAGTAGTCCCTGATTGGCCACTATTTGGACACTTCTCATTGGTTATAAGTTTGAACTTATTGCACATGTCATTGGTTAACAAGGTAGCAGATAACCCTATAAAAGGGTTGCTGTTGCCCATAGCCTTGCTCTGTTCTATTCTATTTACAATTATTAAAGAGTTGAAGTCACTGGTCAGATGTCTGGTCTCCATTATTTCCCAAACTTAACACTGGCGACGAGGGTGGGATCCGGAGACCGAAGAGCTGACTGAGTTACAGAGCAACTCACAGAGCACGTGGTCGAACACGCACCATCAACGGCAACATGGCCAGTGGTGCCGTACCACCCGCTCCATTCAACCCAGAGACCGAAGACTGGGAGGCATACATGGATCGGTTCCAGATGTTTCTGGAGACCAACAATTTGAAAGATGTAACAACCGGAAAAAAAGAGCTATCTTTCTAACTCACTGCAGGCCTACCGTGTTTAAAATGGCAAAATCACTTGCCAAGCCAGCAGAGGTAAAAGAGATGGACTGGGACGTCCTCGAGCCTTTACTACGGGCTCACTACGCGCCCACCGTGCCAACCTTAGTCAGAAGACACGAATATTACCAGAGGGTCCAACGGAAGGGCGAAAGCCTTGCCAATTACATCGTGGACCTCCGCAACCTTGGAGGCCTCTGCGGATTCGCCGACTTAGAAGAAGCCCTCCGGGACCGCCTGGTTCTAGGCCTAGAAGACGGCACGATCCAGAGCAAAATTATGGCTAAGGGGGACATCAGCCTCAACGATGCCCTTAAAGAAGCCTCAGCTGCGGAAGCGACCAAGAAGTCGGCAGCCCGAATGCGCCGCACCAACGCACCGCTACGTAAACTCGCCAATGATACCTCGCCTCACTCAGAGAGACACCCGGTATCGACTCACCACGAAGACCTAGAATCCCCATCAGAAAGCGATGAGGAAGAGGTCAACCGACTCCGAACGGAACGAGACCAGTTCACACAACCCTCATTCCGACCGTGTGCAGGATGTGGGGCGAATCACCCACGATCCAGCTGCAAATTCCTCGACGCACTCTGCCGCAATTGCGGGAGACGAGGTCACATCGCAAAGGTTTGCAGAAGCAAACAAAACTCCAAACCCCGACAGGCCGAATGCCAATCTTCAGGATTCTTCGGCACACACCGAGAAAAACTGAACCACCAATGGGGAAACCACTCCTACAGAAACAAGCCGTCCACCACTTCCACCAAGCGTGAAGAACCCAGACGGGAAGAGACCCACCAAACAATCACCATTGGCCACGCTACATCCCTTGATGCCGGGAAAATCCAAGTAAAGGTCGCCATCGAAAACAAACCTTGCGTGATGGAGGTAGACTCGGGATCTTCCCTCTCGATGGTGTCGTGGAAAACGCTCCAACAGCTCATTCCAACGATTCGCCGCCAAGACCTTAACCCTCAAAGGGTTATACTCAAAGACTATCATGGCAACCGAATTCCCATCGTCGGGTCCCGCAGATTCCAGATCTCTTTCAAGGACCGTACCATCGCTCTACCACTGACTGTCGTGGACCGCGACAGGCCTAGTCTTTTAGGCCTTCAATGGTTCAGGCCGCTCGGAATTACTGTAGCCAGAGTCCACCGAGCCGAGAGCAACGATTGGGAGGAGGCACTCGTGCAAGAATTCCAAGACGTTTTCGCGAACGGACTAGGCAAGTACAAGGGGACCCCGATCTCATTTAACTTGAACCCTGAGATAGCACCCATCCGCCTTAAGCCACGTCGGGTGCCATTCGCCTTGAAGCCTAAAATCGACGAACAACTCGATAAGCTAATAGCGCAGGGCGTGCTGGAACCCACCGACCACGCCCGCTGGGAAACCCCTATAGTGACGCCTATCAAGCCTGATGGGTCACTGAGAATTTGCGGAGACTATCGGGCCACATTAAACCACGCACTACAGCAAAGTGCATATCCAGTGCCGGTAGTGCAACACTTGCTCCATTCCCTGGGTGGCGGAAAAGTTTTCGCTAAACTAGATCTAGCCCAGGCGTATCAGCAATTGCCTGTAGACCCTACCACGGCAGAAGCGCAAACTATCGTAACGCATAGGGGCGCATTTAAATGCAACCGGCTCCAGTTCGGGGTAAGCGTTGCCCCTGGAATCTTTCAGAGTTTAATGGAAAGGTTGTTACAAGGGATCAGAGGGGTCGTACCATATTTTGACGATGTACTCATCGCCGCCCCTAACAAAGACATCCTAGAAAAACGACTCAGAGAGGTTTTACGAAGATTCCAAAACGCAGGCCTCAGGGTTAAAAAAGATAAATGCCAGTTATGTACCGAAAAAGTAGAATTTTTGGGATACCTCCTGGACAGCCAAGGAATCCATCCCACCGAAGACAAATTAAGGGCGATTAAAAAGGCCCCCACTCCAAGGAACAAGGCAGACTTACAGGCGTTCCTTGGACTTATCAATTTCTATAATGTCTTTTTACCACACAAAGCAACGGTAGCAGAACCATTGCATAGACTATTAGACAAAAAAGCAACGTGGGTTTGGGGACAACGGGAACAATGTGCTTTCCAACAAGTAAAGAAATTGCTAACTTCTGATTCTGTACTTATGCAGTACAACGAGACTCTTCCGCTCACTATCACGTGTGACGCATCACCTTTTGGGGTTGGGGCAATTCTAGCCCACATATTACCAAATGGAGCGGAAGCCCCCATCGCGTTTTTTTCGCGAACCCTAGCTAAAGCTGAAAGAAATTATAGTCAGCTGGACAAGGAAGCTTTAGCTATTGTGGCTGCAGTTAAAAGATTTCATGAATATGTTTATGGCCGTGCGTTTACGATAATTACCGATCATAAACCGCTACTGGGGATCATTGCGGGTAATAAACCAACCCCGTATATATTGTCCCCCAGAATGACCCGTTGGTCTGAATTCTTGGCGGCCTACAACTACACAGTGCAACATCGCCCGGGGAAATCAATTCTCCACGCTGATGCCTTGAGCAGAACACCGCTTCCAGACTCTGTTGTAGATCCAGCCCCAACCATCTCAACACTACAGATCGAAGCTCTACATGCTCCACCCTTGACGGCTAGAGACATTGCTTTGGAAACGAAATGTGACCCAGTTCTGCAACACATCCTGCGCTGGGTTGAACGGGGGTGGCCGACGGACCAAATAGCACCGGAGTGGGCGCCTTTCAAAGCCCGCCAAACCGAACTGTTTTCCCAAAAAGGCTGTATCTTGTGGGGCGATCGAGTCGTAATCCCTGGCAAATTGCAACAAACTGTTTTGGCGGTATTGCATGAGGGACATCCGGGTATCGTGCGGATGAAAGCACTCACACGCAGCTACGCTTGGTGGCCGGGAATCGACAAAAGAATCGAGGCCTGGGTCGCTACTTGTCAACGTTGCCAGGACGTCAGCAACGCCCCACCTAAAGCAAGCCCAACCGAATGGGAAACTCCGAGGGGACCTTGGTCCCGTATTCATATTGACTTTGTGGGGCCTACCAAAGGACACACTTTCCTTATTACTGTCGACGCCTATTCAAACTGGCTCGAGATTCATCGAATGAATACCACTACAACGGACTCAGTCATCAATAAATTAAACAGACTATTTGCCACACACGGATTTCCGGACGTGTTGGTCTCGGACAACGGCCCACAGTTTACGGCATTACCCTTTGAACAATATCTTGCTGATCGGGGCATCCGCCATGCGCTAACCTCGCCCGCGCACCCTGCGGCGAATGGACGTGCAGAACGCATGGTACAATTTGTAAAAAAGACCCTCCACAAAATGGAATTGGCAACATCGAAGAGAAAATCAATCGAATTCTCTTGTTGCAGCACATCACGCCCCACAGCGTGACCAACAAAACGCCAGCTGAACTTCTTATGGGGCGGAAACTACGATCGCACCTTGACCGGCTCCACCCCGCATTCGCACCGGAAAAGCCCTGCGGCTCCAGCAGCAAATGCCGGGAATTTAAGGTAGGCGATTTAATATTTGCCAAAACCTTTTCCGGCGACCCGTTATGGATACCTGCAACCGTTACCCACCTTACTGGGCCTAGATCTTACCGCCTGCTAACGGACGATGGGAGGGTGTGGAAACGCCACATAGACCAACTCCGCTCGAGATTACCACCCAGCACCCATGAATCCCCGGGTTCACCAACTCAAGGGGGAGGAAATATCGAGGAAATTGACTTTGATATGACAAATAGCAGGCCAACGGAAACCCTACGGCCCAGCGAAACACCGGAACTTGAAGCGGGGAGGGAGTTGAATTTTTCAGGGAACTTTAATTCGGGGGAAACCGAACTGCAAAACCCCGAAGAAACACGGAGTAGCAGAGACAACCACAGTGGAAGCAGCACGGAATCACCGTGCAGCGAAACTGTAGTTAATAAAGATCATTCAAACGTTCCACTGGAACCGGACCTTAGACCAAACCAGGTGGAACCACGGAAATCAGCCAGACAGACCAAACGGCCTGTCTATCTTGAGGATTTTGTTACAGCCCCCCTCAAACAGAACCCAAGGGGAGGGGTGTTGTGAATCAATAAAAGTTACTAGCATAAATGCAAATCAGGGTTTGGGAACCTGCATACCTGATTGGCCCTTATACAACAACTAGGGATTGGTCCATAAGTAGTCCCTGATTGGCCACTATTTGGACACTTCTCATTGGTTATAAGTTTGAACTTATTGCACATGTCATTGGTTAACAAGGTAGCAGATAACCCTATAAAAGGGTTGCTGTTGCCCATAGCCTTGCTCTGTTCTATTCTATTTACAATTATTAAAGAGTTGAAGTCACTGGTCAGATGTCTGGTCTCCATTATTTCCCAAACTTAACACCTTCCCTGTTTCATTGTGAGTAACAGTGGTGGGAAGCTGGAGACAAGCGGCTAGAAAAGCAGTTCGAAAAGTGAAAGGGGGATAAACACGGATAGAATGGCTCGACACTTAAAGTGAAAGTGTGGATTGGAGCGTTTGGAAGAAGATTGTCGAGGAGAGAAGAAGGCGGGGGAAATTTAAGAGGCTCGGGAGTGGATTGCCATCTGGGACCAGCGCCTGAGAAGACTAGGAGAGGACTATAGCTGCGAAGGAGGACAGAGCGAGCTGTAGAGAGTGAGAGAGCGACGCACTGACTTTTATATGTAAAATGGATTCCTCCACATTTTGGAACCTTAGGTATCTAGCAATATTGCCTACAAAGCTGATCTCTAAAGTGACCGATCTGAGACGGACACCCATAGTGACTGTGGACTGACAATTGCTGGCAGAAGGGAAGAAGAGGGAAGAAGAAGAAGGAAGAGACAGAAGGAAGCCTGGTAAAGACTGATCGCTGAGCGCTGACAGCAATTAGTCAGCACTTCCTCCCCCTGCTCCTTTGGTGCTCCCAGGAAGAAAGACTATAAGACTAAAACGCCAGCCCCAACTCAGACTTGTTTTTCTATGGAACCAATCCCACAGATACGTGTCTAGTGATTCCCCGAAATCTAAAAGACCCTTTTCCTCCCGCACTCTCTCTCTCTCCCTTTCTCTCTTAGTTTTTTCTTTCTCTCTATAATAATTATAAATATAGGTGTAAAGGCAAATTGCTTATTATAGTTATTAGGGTTTACTGATTAGAGTCTCTTGAATATACAAAAATTTTAAGGTCTGTTAAATAGGGTTGACTCAGATTAATTGAGTCTCTCCGACACCGCAGAAGAAGAGTAGGACATCCACCGACTCCAAGCAGAATGAGACCGGCGCAAGCGGCGGGGTCGTAAGTCAGGGTTCCTGTGCGCCAGGTGCGGGGGTGACCACCCTCGGTCAGAATGCCGGTTTTTCAACACAATCTGCCCACATCGCGACAAGCGGGGCCACATCGCCAAGGTCTGCCGTTTCAAGTGAATCCATAGCCCCCTGCGACGTGACAGCAGCGCCTGGAGACGAGACGCCCCCCCCCCAGGGCCAGGGACCGACAAACCAAGAGCCGGTGGAGCCGAGACGGGAGGAACCGACGCCTCGGCGAGACCCAACAAAGAGAATAAACCCACCAGACGGTCATCATCGGCCATTCTTCAAGCTGGGATGCCCGAAAGGTACATGTGGAGGTAGGCATCGAAGACCGGCCATGCAAAATGGAGTGGATTCCGGATCCTACCTCTCCATGGTTGCATGGTGGGAAATCAAGCGCCTGGTGCCTACCATCCACAGGCGAGAGCTGGAAAGCCAGAAACTAATCTTAAAGGACTACCAGGGGAACCGCATCCCCGTGGTCGGAATAGGACATTTTAAAATCACATTTAAAGAGCGCACCGAAATACTTCCCCTGACTTTCGTAAACAAAGACTGCCCTAGCCTTCTGGGACTGCAATGGTTCGCGCCGCTGGGAATCGAAGTGACGGGCATCAACCACGTCGCCGAGGCGGACTGGGAGGAGCAACTTGTGAAGGACTTCCAGGAGGTCTTCGACGGCAACCTAGGCAAGTACCGAGGGCCTCCTATATCCTTCAGCCTAGACCCCAGCATTGCCCCAATCCGCCTTAAGCCGCGGCAAGTGCCTTTCGCACTCAGACCCAAGATCGATGAGCAGCTAGACAAGCTCATCGAACAGGGAGTACTAGAGCCAACCGACCATGCCAGGTGGGAAACCCCCATAGTCACCCTGGTCAAGCCAGATGGGTTGGTGAGAATCTGTGGGGACTACAAGGCCACCCTCAACTGCGCCCTACAGCAAAGCGCTTACCCCGTCCCAGTAGTACAGCACCTTCTGCACTCACTGGGGGGAGGCAAGGTTTTCGCGAAGCTCGACCTGGCACAAGCCTACCAACAACTGCCGGTCAACGTGGAAACCGCCGAGGCACAAACCATAGTAACCCACCGGGGGGCTTTTCGCTGCAAGAGACTCCAGTTTGGAGTCAGTGTAGCATCAGGGGTTTTCCAGAGCCTAATGGAAAGGCTACTCCAAGGAATCAAGGGGGTAGTGCCCTACTTTGACGACGTGTTGGGGTGAGCGGCCAATCAAAAACAATTGGAAGGCCGCCTAAGGGAGGTACTACAAAAATTCAAAGACTCGGGGCTGAAAGTCAAAAAAGAAAAATGTCAGCTGTGCACCGAGAAGGTCGAGTTCCTAGGGTACCTCCTAGACCAGCACAGAATCCATCCAACGGAAAAAAAAATCAGGGCCATCAAGGAAGCCCCTAGACCAAGAAATAAAACAGAACTGCAGGCATTTCTGGGACTGATTAACTTCTATAATGTTTTCCTGCCCCAAAAGGCGATTGCGGCGGAGCCATTGCATAGGCTGTTGGACAAAACAGCCACCTGGAACTGGGGGAGGTGAGAGGAAATCGCATTCAACCAGACAAAGGACCTACTCACATCGGACGCTGTCCTTATCCAATAAAACGAGACCCTACCGCTAACAGTAACATGCGACGCGACACCTTTCAGCGTCAGGGCTATCCTCAGCCACACACTCCTGGATGGAAAAGAAGTACCCATCGCCTTCTTTTCAAGAACCCTATCAAAACCAGAAAGGAATTACAGCCAGCTGGACAAGGAAGCCCTTGCAATCATTGCCGCCGTAAAGAGGTTCCACGACTACCTCTACGGCAGAACATTTACCATCATCACCGACCACAAACTGCAGTTAGGGATTCTGGCAGGGAACAAGGCCACCCCGAACATACTGTCCCCAAGAATGACAAGGTGGTCCGAATTCCTTGCCGCCTACAGTTACCTACTAACACATCGACCCGGTAAGACAATCTCACATGCAGACGCCCTGAGCCGCACCCCCCTGCCCGACCTGGACGCCGACCCCGCACCCACGATGTCCACCCTGAACATCGAGACACTACCCAACCTTCCCTTGACCGCGTCAGACATTGCCCATGAAACCAATAAAGACAAATGTCTGGCGCGGATATTAAATTGGGTGGGAAAAGGGTGGCCGGAAAGAGACGACAATGAACAATTCAGGGCCTTTCGGAGTCGGCAAACCGAACTTTCCACACAAAAGGGTTGTATATTGTGGGGAGACAGGGTTGTCATTCCGGAAAATCTACAAAAAAGGGTCTTGGAAATGTTGCATGAGGGGCACCCGGGCATCGGTAGAACAAAGGCCCTGGCCAGGAGTTATGCCTGGTGGCCAGGGATGGACAAGCAAGTTGAAGCTTGGGTGGCAGCGTGCAGGCAATACCAAGAATCCAGGCCAAGCCCACCCTCCGCCCCAATCCTGGAATGGGAGGCCATGGTCCAGGATTCACATAGACTTTGCCAGGCCTACGAAAGGGCACACATTCCTAATAACGGTAGACGCTTACTCTAACTGGTTAGAAGTAAGCAACATGAAAACTACCACCACAGAGGCTGTCATCAAAGAACTCAGCAAACTATTTTCAACCCACAGCCTCCCAGATGTGATAGTATCAGATAACGGCCCCCAGTTCACCGCACTCACATTTGAAAAATTCCTAGTGGAATGGGGGATACGGCATGCACTGACAGCGCCAGCACATCCGGCGGCGAATGGTAGGGCAGAACGAATGGTTCAGTTCACAAAAAAGACAATTCAAAAAATTGAAACCGGAGAAATGCAAGACAAAATTAATAAAATGCTATTCATACAACATATAACGCCAAACACAACAACCAACAAAAGCCCGGCAGAACTGTTAATGGGGAGGAAATTAAGGTCCCCACTAGACAGGCTGCACCCCACATACAACCCAGAACCCCCCCCCCAACTCATCGAGGAAACACCGAACGTTCACACCAGGAGATGCAGTATATGCAAAGAACTTCACAGGGGACCCACTCTGGGTACCGGCAACGATAACCCAGGTAACAGGTCCCCGCTCGTACCGGTTACAAACGAACGACGGACGAGCATGGAAATGGCACATCGATCAGTTAAGATCGAGAACTATCACGGGGGAAATACAACCGACACGCAAACACACAGAAATAAAGATCCAGGAGGGGGGGGAGCACCCAAACATCAGCCAAGAAGGGAAGGAAAACCCCGAAAAACAAAACAGACAACCCCAACAAAAAAGAAACCAAGAATACTCACCAGCCGAATCACAGGTAGACGACCAGCTTGAAGCCTCGCCTGGAAGGAGCAGCGAAGCCAGCTCAACCAGCCCAGAAAGACCAGGCGGGAGCAGCGAAGCCAGCAGCTCGACCAGCCCGGGTAGACCGGGAGGGAGCTGCGGCGAAAGGCCCGACTCACCCTTTCAGGTGGTTCCATCGATGAGGCAGAGAGCAACACAGAATCCTACCAAACCGCTCGAAGACCAAGCACCAACTAACCTGCGCAGGTCCAGTAGACAGATACGGAGCCCTGCCTACTTACGGGACTACGTTACGTAGGACCATACCAAGTGGGGAGGGGTGTTCTGTATTGCGGAATTAGCATTCTTGTAATGTGCAACCCTGATTGGCCAAGACGCACCGCGCTCGGATTGGCCGAGTAAGCCGCAGTGATTGGCCCGTTGCGAATCACCCACGATTGGATAAAACCGATCGCGGGAGCTTCGAAACGATGTCATTGGCCGCGGCGCCGAGAGCAAGTTCAATATAAACCGCCACCAAGCCGAAGCCAAGCCGAGCCGATCTAAGCATGCAATAAAAGGGCTTTAAAAGTCACTGAGTCTCGCGTCTCTTCTTGGGACCGATCTACCGATACAACAATTTCTATTCCAGTTACGAAGGGAGGAGTGTCAGAGTATATTCATGAACTGGAATAGAGCTTAGTAACAAAGTCAGCCAATGAATAGGCATGGCAACAGACCAGCCAATGGGAGCTGAATTGGAAAGTGAAACTAACAGTACCCTTTGTGTGGCTCTAGTCTCTGCTCTGAACTCTGAAGCTGCTACTTGTGTTTTGCTTGTGTTACGTTGGAAGAATATTACTGGTATTGTAAATTTTACTTCAAATGAATCCTATTGAATCAGTCATCTGTGTGTGCTTTCTGGATTTGAATTTCTGCTGCAAAATCTAACAAAACTCTACAATAATTTGAGAGACAATTTTTAAAATAGGATATATTGCAATCTTAGAAAAAGGTACAATATAAATTGAGAAATAAATCTGAGTTTGATTGCACAAGCTTCAATTCTTACTTCTTTAAACTGATAAATCACAACATATTTCACAAAACAGTAAATACAGATTCCAAATACTGTACTTTTCTTGCTGGATCAGTCCAAAGTATATGAATCCGGAAATAAAAATAATTATCTTTTACTTGCTATCCAGTTCCACATTTTTGGAGGAACTACACTTTAATAAATATAATAAAAGTAAATGTTATTCTCTGGACACTTTCTCTAATTTCTGGAAACCCTCTCTTTCATTTCTTTCTTCAATAATATACCATACCAATGAAGCATTTTCTATCCTGGTTGGTTGTTTTGAATCTAACACACAGAATTACAGGTAGTCTTCGATCTATGAATGCAGTTGGGACCAGAATCTTGAGCAAAGTGTCGTGCGACTGCTATGCTTAATAACCACAATCTCAGGATTTCTACTTGTGATCTTGTGAGTCATTATTCCCAGGTAAGAAGGATGGGTACCTCAGGAAATGTGGGCAAGGCCCTGGGAGACTAAGTACAGGCAATATTCAAATTGTACGAGTATTATAGACAAATATCTCTACTCCAGGACTGTAAATCCTGCTTGGATTTTTGGAGGGAGGATTTCCAGTTCTTGAGTGGAAAAACCTATCCGCAGTATCCCTCCCCCATTGTCTTAACCACTGAGCCATTGAGCCACCCTAAGAGCAAGATATTATAGCTGTTCTTCCTATCCATAGTTTCAAGAATATACCAGTAATATTGTTTTGACTCCATTACAAATTATTTAGCTAAACAGCTAATAGCTAAATAATAGCTCTGGGGATTGGGGAAAGGTGCAATAGTAGGAGACATCTACTCTAGTGACTTGTGATCTTTCCTGCAGACTTCCCCATTGACTTTCTGGGGAAGCTGGCAGGGAAGGTAACAAATGGTGCAGGACAATTGTATATAGGTTACAAATGGCACAGGACAACCAATCATAATGTAATGGGTTGCCGATCACTCACAATGCAATCATGTTGGAGTCCTGGGATGGCCATAACTCTAAGGACAGTATTGTCATAATTAGGAACGATTGCTGATTGACATTCCAATTCGCAGATTGTGGACTACCTGTATTCCAATATTTCCAAAGGATATTTGGTTCAAATGAAATATTTCTTCATTTCTTTCCAGAAAATAGAATTATTATTTCTCAAAACCTCATATACGTTGCTAACAATACTTAGTTGGAGATGAAGCCAAATATTAAACAATCATGACAGGTTCTGACAACCTTGGAATTGATGGCAGAGAAAAGAGACAGCTCCTTTATTTATCCTTTGTTATAGAAGTTTTGAATCATTATGAAGGCCAATGAAACAATCTATCATGGTTAGTAGCAGAGACACAGCAAAAACAATATGGAACTTTAAATCAATGCACCCAAGTTTCACTTTCCCCTACTCACAGGATAACCTTGTTATATTTTGCACAGCTGTCAATGGCCTAGACAAAGGATTTTTTAAAAGTGATATAACTAATTTGAACAGCCCTATTCTTATAAAAATCCATATATTAGAAAAATGTCTTGAAAAGGAATGTAAGAGACATTTGTGCTCTCAGTTAGACAGAAAAATGGCCAAAGATTTGTTGGAAGGAAATTTTGCTGTTTGTTTTCCCAGCTGGGAAAATGTTGCCCATGTTGAGAAAGAATTTAGATCGAAGCAAGCTGCAAGAAAGCAGGATCTCTTTAATTAAGGAAAGCAAAAAGGCAGTGACACAGGTCAAGCGTTCCTGGCTAGCTAGCAGCTCCTATGCTGTGAGTACATGGTACTATTTTCCTCTGTGAAGTTTGTTTTGTGCAGTCTGATGAGATTTTGTGTGCTTCTTGTGTGCTTCTTTTGTGTGTGTGATTGTTTTGTTTATTCTTTCCTATCCTAATGGTTTTAATCCTGTCTTGTGCCTTTGTTTTTCTGTCCTGGGGTAATCCCAGCAGGTGAGAGGGGAAGGGAAATCTAGTGTGCTTTAATGAGTCAATATTTGTTTGATTCCTCAAGTATTTTCAGAATCTGCTTTATATTCCAATTCTTTGTGTTAGCCTTTAGCAATAGCCCAGACCTTCTGTTTGCTTTTCCTTTCCAATAATGAGTCTTAATAGTTTTCTTCCCTGCAAGCCCTGAGTTCCAATATAGTTTGATATTTTGTAATGATTCTTAATGGTTCTGGTATTCTCTGTAACAATTCTTATTAGCTTTTGGCAACGTGCCCAGAGTTTCAATTATGTCACTTTTGCTTCAGGCATTTGTTGGGCAAAGTTGTATTTGGGTCAGGGGTGAAATTCAAAATTTTTCCCTCCAGCTCTTTGGGCATGGCTTGGTGGGTGTGGGTTGGTGGGACTCAGTCTCTAAAAGGAAGAAGATGGGCAGGTGTGGGCAGGGCCAACCGATTCAAATGATCCCTACCACCTATCCGAACTGATTCAAATTGTCTCTGCCATCTCTCTCATGAGGTGGTATGAGGTGTTTGAATTTCACCCCTGATTTGGGTGTTATCTGTGTTATTCTAGAGGTTTCTGGCACTACCTTCGTGTGGTGCCCTTCTACCAGTAAAATGGAGATGGACTAGAGTAGAAACTGCAGGAAATAGGGTCTGAAGAAACAAAGTAATTTAGCAAAAAAAAAAAAAAGTAGAAGGTTTGCAAAAAAAATATTTGAAAATCTAGGCTGGTAACATAAGTTAAAAAGTATATTTATGCAGCATATTTTCAAAATGTTCAAAATGCTATATATTAGACCATAAGTTTCTTCTTACTTCCCAATATTTTTTCAGAGGTTTCACAAGAGTAGTAAGTAGTACATATCAAATTTTAGAAGGGCTTTAGCCCCGCCCTCTTTTGTGACATAGTTTTGTTTACATTATAGCCCTGCCCATTTTGTGATGTATTTTGTTTACATTGTAGCTCCTCCCCTTTTGTGACCTCATAGATCCACCCCCTAATTACCATGGAGAGATGACATCATAAACTCTTTACCCACAAACCCAAGTTTCCTGGAAGAACTGTAATGTCATTGTGGGGTGCAAATTGTCCCATAAACCCTTTCAGCCTGTAGGGCTGTGTCATCACCACACGATGACCCCTGTCTGGCCCCTGGGACCTTTCACCCGGAAGCTCTGTAACAGCAAACACCCCACTTCCCCCTGTCCCACAATCCCTTTCGTCTTGAAGTGTTGCAACATGTTAATTATTCACCTGAAAGCTTTCTCATTGGCCTGTAGATGTAGAATCAGAGAGTTCATGAAGTAAAAAGCAATAATGAGTAAAGTACGATGAAATGTAAAAAATAAAGTGTTTCTTTTGCAAAGAAAACTTTTTGTATGCCTTTTTTGTATTTTTTCAGGAACTGAGGGACAGATGGTAATTTGTAAGAACGGATAAATTATAGTAAGACTTAAAAACTGATAATAAAACCCCCAACCACAACTCCACTCCTTCCCCTTGGTCTCTGTTTGCAGAGTTAATGCAATTGTAAGGAAGGGTGTGCTGTCCCAGGCAGTCTATGGGAATTGGATAGTTACTTAGGAATTACGAGCTGTCCCCTTAAGGGAATGCAACATGGTAAATGTAGTTAAAGGTATCCTGGGAAATGTAGTTCATGTCACGTGGTCACATCTGTAATCCTGATTGGTCACTAAATTGACCCTCGAGGGGTTGGGGGAGGTTTCCCTCCATTCTTGCCTGGACTCATGAACTGATAGCAGCTTTTCTACCGCTATGAGATGGGTTAGGAGATAACCATCTTTCACTACAAGGCAGATATATAAAGGATATATATATAAAGGATATATAAAAGAAGAACTTCATCACAAACATGAGTTATGAAGCTACAGAAAAGTGAAAGATGAATCCTAACCCATCAGAACAGATTTGTTAATTTTGGATTTGTGACAAAGCAACATAATATTGAAGCCAGGAGTGAATATGCAGTGTTAATCTAAACCTGCATTCCCATCATCACTCTTTGTGAGCATCAGAACTCTTTACATGCTGTTTACATGGTGGGAGGGGTTGGAATTCCCCCACATGCTACAAACAAAGAGAATCAGTAACCCACCCACCTCCCTTCTCCATTTACGCAAGAGACTTTCAAACATCCTATTCTCTGACTTAATCTGCGTCTTCCCATTGTTGGCCAAAGTAACCTGATAGCCTGTTTGGAATTGAAGGAAGGGGCCAGGTATTCCCCATCTATGTCTATCTCCAGTTACAAACCCTTTCCAAACGCAATTGAAAGTTTGAGAAATCTTGCTTGTATTGCTAAAAGGAAAGGCTTTGCATTCTTATGCTCTTGGCTGCTTCAAGAGGTAATAAAGGAGGCCTCTCCAGCTATTTTACAACCACTCTGGCCGGTTTTATTGGGGCTATAAATCACAGCTCCAGCAAGTAAGCTATGTGAACAGAGAGCAATTTCCTTTCCCTCACGAAGCATAGAGTTTATCCATCTTATTTCTATGTCCCAAAAATTTTTTTAAGCATAACAAGGACTGCAACAACCCTTTGAACTGTTGTACTTGTTTGATTAACTTCTCTTCCAACGTGTACAGAATAAATACCTTTGAGATCCAACCACCCCTCTCCTAACGGGCAACACCACATCTTGGTAAATCAGCCTACAGTCCCATCTGGTGGTCAAGAAGAAATTTCCCAAACTTTGATTTTTTTACAGTTTCTCAAATATTGACCAGAGTGTTTCTCCAATGATAACCCCCTTTGAAACTATTGTGGACAATTTATTCAATTTGACCAGAGTGATTATCCAATGACAATCCCTTTTTTGAAACTATTGTGCACCATTTAATCAACTTAATTCAAAGGTCCCAAGAGTAACTGCAACCTAACATGGGCATAGCAACAGCGTCTTCCTGACTCTCTGCTGTCACCTTGTCAAGCAAGCGACCCTTATAGGCATATTTCTGCATTCTGCCCTCAATTCTTCAGACTACGCGATGCATATTTCTGCGTTCAGCCCTCTAATCTTCAGATTTCACAACACAACCTCTAGTGCCCCCTTCTGTCGCAAGCTCACAATGCACCCTAGAAGCAGCCATACTGTGTGCTGTGCTACGATCACCCAGAGTCTGCAGTGCCACCTACGTGCTCAAGTATTAAATCCAGCAGCAATTCTACTTTCTTCTACCTGCTAGTACAAAAAAAGGAATTGCATGAAAAACCACTAAAATTTTCCAAAATTCTTCCTTTGCCAATTTGAAGCATGGCAACTTCCTCAGCCATGATAGATGTGTCCGATGTACCAGAAGACCTGAATCCTCCACCCACCCTTGTTGTAAGTGTGGAGCCTGGTTCCCAACAACCACCTTTAGATGTCCAACCTTATGGAGAAACTGTGATACTTCCGAAAGCCTATGACCTCAGAAAGAGTAAGAAGCTTACTGAATCCATGGAAGAACACTTGAAGAACGATTGGCAGCAGCAATATCACTGCTACACAGACCCATGGGCAAAGCTTGAGAAGATCTGTGATGCCCCAATACATAAGCTGCCCCCTGAGAAACTCCGTACATTGCTAGATGATCTAGATGCCCTTTTCGCATGGTGAAGACCCAGCGAAAACAACCTTAAGTCCATCCAGTCAAGATGGGTGACCCCAAACTCCTAACACACATCCAATACTTCGAGGAGTTTCACAAGGAACATGAAGACTGTGTCGAGGAAAGCAAGACAGCCCTCCAGGCAGCACTCCATAATGCTCATTGGCAGGAAGTAGAATCAAGGGAGCAGGCCACATCTGATATAGCTCCTCGATCACATGTGTCTTCTTCCCACCATCCTAAGAAAGCCTCCTCCCTCCATCCCAAATCAGCTAGATCGCAAGCAGGTTCTAGTGTCTCACGCCAATTCTCTGCTGCCGGCTCTCATCATCTTTCCAGAGCATCCTCCTGTCGTAGCGGAGCATCTCAGGCCTCCAAAGCAGCAAGTTACACTGAATGGGCTGCAGAAGCTGAAGTAGAAGCTGCAGTAGCAGACACAGAGCTACGCGCCACAGAGGAGGTGACATGGCAAAAGGCAGAAATAGCAGCTCAACAGGCAGAAATGACCAAAGCCCAGGCCAGTCAACAGGCAGAAATGACCAAAGCTCAGGCCACTGCGCAGGCCAAATTGGAGTTGGCTAAACAGTGAAGAGACTCAGCAACAAAGACGGCACGGGCTGCAGCATGGCAGAAGATGGCTGGCAACACCTCCCTCCAATTCAACCTTGAAGAGTTGGGAGAAGAGAGCCCAGATACACAGGTCAAGGCCTACGTGGATTAGCAGCACTTGCTTCGAAATGAGCAGATGGAACCGCCTCAGTTGCCTAGCAGTCTCCCACAACCAGGGAAGCAGAGGGATGAATCTCAACCACAGCCTCTACATGTTACTTATGCAACTGATGTACGACCTAAAGTACGAGATTCACTTCCCTCCAACATCAAACCTTCCCCACCTGATGTTGTATGTACTAAGGTTCGAGATTCTTTTTCCAGCACCAGCAACCCTACTCCAACATCTCATGGCCTGCCAGGTGAGCAAATTAGCCCATCAGTGCTCACAACAACTTCTCAACAAGTTGACCTGCAACCAATCACAATTGCCACACTCAGGCTAAAGAGTTCTCTCCACAACCACTAAACAACTCTGATGCACAGCATGGAACCTACACCCAACCTCAAAAGGTACTACCTACATATGCGGGGGCGGATGTCGACCTCCTCATAAAGTACTCTCTGGCAAACCATGTACCATCCACAACACATGCCCTCGAGACAGAATGCCACGCCTATGATGACATCCTATGAAGAGATTACTTGCCCTCACAGAGAAGTAACAGAGAACCATCACTAAGGTATGGCAGATTAGACTTAGCAGCCAGCGCTGTGTACAAATTCAACAACAAGCCAGGCAGAGAATACCTACTATGGAAATCTATTTTCATGAGCACTGCCCAAAGCAAACAGCTGCTTCCCGGTGAAGAACTTAAATTTCTGTTGGCATGGCTAGGACCACAGTCTAACTACATAGTGAAAAACATTTACACAGGGTTACTTAATGACCCAGACACTGCCCTAAAACAAGTGTGGGATACTTTGAACTGGAAATATGGCAAAGACACATTGATGGAATATTCACTCGTAGAACGACTTTACAGTTTCCCATGTATCACCATCCACGAAACCCAAAAACTAGAGGACTTTTCCAATATCCTTACGAACAGCCAAAGAATGTTCTGACTTACCAGGACTGGCTTGCCTTGATCTCTTCATAAGGCAAGAAGCAATCATCGCCAAACTCCCAAAAGAAATATTAGAACGATGGATTGTTTTGTCTGACACCTTGCTGGCCGCAAACTGCAGACGAGACCCACCCTTTGCCTTTCTCCAAGAATTTGTCTTCTGGCAAACACAGTCCTGCAACAGCTTCAGAAATCTTCGCCTCAGAAGCAGAGTTTACCAACCTAATAGGGACTGCTACTGCAACTCTGGACCTCTTCAGCCTCTACTGCACATCTCTACAAATCATCACCAAATGTCAACACATAACACCGAGATCTACTCATCCACACATAGTTGGGGAGAGACCTGAGCAGATACAACCCAATTTAGATCTACTACTTCAACAAGAAGCCAGTTTTGTCCTATGCACCACACTTGTCACTCGCTGAACAGCTCCACTGGGTTTGCAGTGAAATCACTGACCCAACGAAAAGAGTTACTAAGAGAGTACCAACACTGCTACAAGTGTTGCAAATTCAAACATTCACCCAAATACTGCACAACCAAAGTGCAATTTCATATCTGCAAAAGTGACCAGCACCCAACCGCGCTGCATCCAGACGCCGAGCCACCACGGCAGATATCTCGCAACCCTCCTTCAAACAAGGAGCCTTATCGTACCACAGAAGCACACAAACTCAGCAAACTGACAAACTGCAACCAACACCAAGCATGAGTGTCAACTTCACAGCACTGTGCTCCAACTCACCACACCCTTGTTCGTGTCTTCCCATCTGCTTAGCCAAAGTGTACCCTGAAGGATGCCCCGAAGATGCCATGAAAATGTACATGCAGATAGACACTCAAAGCACCTGCACCCTGGCCAAATCTGCATTCTTCAATCTCTTTGAGGTACAACAGAACAAACTTCCTTTCACTGTATCAACATGCCATGGAAGAAGCACGGTGGGGAGGAGAGCTACTGGACTCTGCATAGAGTCTTTGGATGGAAGTTCCCGGTTCCCACTACTGCCTGTATTTGAATGCGATGGGATACCGAATGACCGCAGTCAGATCGCAACACCTGAGGTCATAAGTAGCATGCCTTACCTACAGCACCTGGCTCATCACTTCCCTGCACTAGATCCAGAGACTGATATCCTACTCCTGCTGGAAAATAATGCCCCATGCACCTTTCTCTTCTCCGAGTCAGTCGGCGGCCCTGTAGACAGCCCAGTGGCCATCAAATCTCCACTAGGATGGGGGAATTGTAGGAATTGTCAGTGACACTCAGATGCAGACTCCAATCCAGACAAATGCCTTAGCACCACCCATTCCAACAACCTTCTGACACCCTTTGGTACCATCGAAAACAAGAATGATGTTCCAACCTAAAAGGCCACCGCCGATCAGTACACTTTCACTAGGACACCCTAAACGGCTGCCAGCAACCACCAGCCATCCACTAAGATGGTCTACATGAGCATACGCCTCTGCAACACCCTTTCCAGCAGCTTCCCGATGCCCTTTGACACTGTGGAAGCAAGAGTACCATTCCAACCCTAAAAGGCCGCCAGAAGCGACCTCCAGACTTTCATCTTTGCCACCAAGAGTACCTGTACACCCTAAAAGGCCACCAGAGGTGACCAGCAGACTTCCACCTTTGCCGCCAAGAGTACCTGTACACCCTAAAAGGCCGCCAGAGGTGACCAGCAGACTTGCACCAAGAGGCTGAACTTGAAGATTGAACCTCAAGCTTTGCAGGCTTTGCTTTGTTTGATACTTTATTAATGTTTACTGTTTTTTTTTTCTTAGTTATATAGCTAACTATTTATCTTAGTTATATAGTTATATGACTATAACTATATGAACAGTTAGTATTACTGTTTACTGCTTATTTTAGTTTATACTTTTTTTCTCTCTCTCTTCTCTTAATAGTGGAATTTACAATTCCAGGCAGGGAGTGTGCTGTCCCAGGCAGCCTATGGGAATTGGATAGTTACTTAGGAAATATGAGCTGCCCCAAAGGATTGGTCATAAAAGAAGAACTTCATCACAAACATGAGTTATGAGGATACCTGATCAACCAATAAATGTTCTTTGTTATGGACGTCTTGTTGAGTTATCTCTCTGTATCTGTACAGTTTATGAATCCACCTCTGTACAAGATACAGAAAAAAAGGTAAATAATGGTGAGACTTAAAAACTGATAAGACCCCACACAGCATCCCCACACCCTCCTTGGTCTCTGTTTGCAGAGTTAATGCAAGGAATGATGGTTGTCAATTCTCTGCTCTTGGAATTTGTTTTTTATTTGGCTGAGATGTAAAAAATAAAGTACTTCTTTTGCAAATAAATCTTTTTGTAGGCCCTTTTTGTATTTTTTCAGGAACTGAGGGGCAAATTGTAGAATTGTAAGGGAAGAGAAATAATAGTAAGACTTAAAAACTGATAATAACAAGCTGGATGATATGTGCCTGCTTACATGTGACAAGCGGATACAGGACAGGTTGGGGCATGTCCCCATGGGTGGTGGTGTGTGGGCTTGCAGAGGTTTGATAGAGGGCATGCATGCTATGCTCATGGTATCACATGTGACAAGCCTGTTTAGGGCATGCTCGGACCTGCCCCAGGCATTGTCTTGGTCTGTTAAAAAAGAGCAATGACAATTCAGCAGCTTAAAGTGTAGATCGTGTTTAACAGCGACATGGATTCTTACGATGGAAATAATAAAAAGTTGATAATGCACATACAAACGATGATTTATTTGATGTAAAAATTACACCAGAACCAACAAAGAGGCCCTGTCGAGTTAGGAAGCGTTGTAAAAAAGTTGATATTGAGAGTAAACGTGAATTGGGCCTTAAGATTTGTTACTGTCATTACTGTCAGACAGATGGTGAGCCTTTAGACATTGAAAATTTAAAAGTAGTATGAGTTGAAAACAAATATGTAATAGACTTCTTTTTTTCTTTTAGAGTCGGATGACCCACAGAATATGGCCTTATTCAAATTGTCAAGGGCTGTGTTGAGAAGATTTTGCATCACTGTTTACTGGGGTATCTAAAAAATGAAGATCAAATGGATTTTATGGATGAAAACAGCCTTATTAAAAGACTATGCCCCCAAATATCTATACCACAAATTGTATGGATGGTTATTAACATTTCAGACAAAGTGAATAAATTATATTTCACAAGGGATACACTGCAGGAAGTCATGGATTGTATACAGAACGTTGAGAATGCTAAGGATCCAAAGGTGTTAATGACAAAGATAAAAAACGACATTCCAATTCATGTCAAGAGAATGATTTGTCAAGAGGTGTCAGACATTTATTACAAAATAATGCTAATGTAAAGGAATTTTAATTTATAATAAAGATGATGAACTTTTAAGCCTCTTGCAAGGTAATGATATGACAAAACATGTCAGACATTTATTATAAGATTTTGTAATTGTAAAGAATATGGATATCTAATAAAGCTGGTATACTGAAGAGATTTGTGCCCTCTTGTTATTTCTGTTGGGTAACATATATTTAGATAACTTGTAAAGTTGGTAGCGGGGTGTAAAGGCACCAGGACATCCCTGATAAGTAAGAGGGTCACTTACCCAGTGACTCATCTCTCTGTGAGCAGTAAGGAGACATCTTCAGGATGCCAATATGACTGTAAGTACGATGATGATGATGATGATGATGATGATGATTATAATTTTAAGATAGTGCGTGGTATATGTGTAGTAAATAATTATTATAGCCTTACTTTTTTGTTTATTAGGAGGATGTGTCTGATACCCAGTATCGAGGCCTGTAAATTTGCACATTTTAAAGTGTAAATTTAGAGGGGCTGGGAGCCTTTTGCTTAGCAGCACAGATAACAGCTTATTTCAATTTTTATTTCACAATGTGAGGAAGATGCACTTTTAACAGAATTAACATTGCCCACAGAGTCCCAGTGGAATTTATATATCAGTGGGATGCTTGCTATGCCATTAGGGGGCCCAAAAGAGATGGAATTAGAAGGTTTGTTATTTAATTTATGAACATAACTATTGTATAAATGACATTTCTTGTTAGGGAATGATGGACATTAAAATTAATGTGTAACGGCAGTGGGATGTTCATACTGCATGTATTTATTATGTTATATAATTCTCAACAATTTATGTAGCAATGAGAACACCTATATGATTGATTTGTCAGAGCAGTTTGATGATGATTATATATTTGCCAATTTTACAATGCCAATGGATTCTCAATGGATTGCATATAACAGGGGACATGGTGAAATCCTATTACAAGGATCCCAAGAAAGGAAGATTTTTTTGTAACTGGAGGTACCCTGTACGTAAGAGTGGTTCTTATGCTGTTACACGACAAACATTACTATGGGATAAAAAACATCAAAGGCTTCATGGGTGCACGGTACTTCTGTGAATTGTGCCACATCTGTTATCACCACAAATTTAAGCATGATTGCCAATATTTTTGTCGGGCCTGCACAGGTTTGGAATGCCGTGAGGCGGTTGACGGGAGGGCTAGATGCCGTTCATGCAAAACGCTTTGCCATACTAAGGCCTGTCTTGAAAGGCACAAATGGTTGGCTCCGGAAGGAAAAATTGTTTGTGAAACGAATGTATTTTGTTCCAGGTGAGGCATCTATGTGCCTGCCCCACATGATGAATGTAAGAAGTCAAAGTGGACAGTGTGACACCAAAGTAGATAGCCTGACAGACCACTTATGTTTTCTGAAAAGGATTTTTAAACCTAATATAGGTTACAGGTATATTGTGTATGATTTTGAATGCTGTCAAGAAACGGGGACACACATACCAAACTATGTCTATGCCATGGACATGTTGGAAGATGGTGATGTTAGGAGGTGGGAATGGTATGGTGATAAGTGTCTGGAGGAATTTGTGAAAACGTTTCTACAGCCCAAGTTCTACAGCTCCACATTCATAGCTCACAACTCCAAGAGTTATGACGGGTACTTAGTCCTCAGGCAACTCATTCATGAAAAGGTAAAGGTACAATTCTTAACTCAGGGGGTAAACTGTTATACATAACCCTACCACTCCTTCACATACGATTTATTGATTGTCTTTCTTTTTTACCCATGAAACTGAGTAAATTACCCAAAGCTATGGGCTTTCAAGGTTCCAAGGGTTATTTTCCTCATTTGTTCAACACGGCTGAGAATCAGGATTATGTGGGCACATTGCCAGAGGCCAAATATTATAGTCCTGAAACCATGATGCCCGGTGAGAGAGAGGAATTTGAGAAATGGCATGCTGCTAATAAAGGTACAACGTTTAACCTCAGAAAAGACCTTGCACACTACTGCAAACAAGATGTTAAGATACTGAGAGAAGCTTGTAATAGGTTTAGGGAACAAGTAATGGAAATGATCGGAAGGGATTTTTTTCACAGGGAGGGATGGAGATGTTCTTGAAGAGAGAGAAAGACGCTGCATTGATCCTTTCCAGTTTGTAACATTAGCATCTATATGCATGGCTCAGTACTGGTTCATGTTTTTGAAGAAGGATACCATCGCATTGTCCCTCTGGACAACTACCAGAAGAGCAAGGAAAGTTTTTCTGCTCGCTCTATACAGTGGTTGATGTATATAGAGCATACTGAGGGGATCAATGTACAACATGCTCTGCGAGGCGGTGAAAAGCAAGTAGGTATTTACTTTTTGGATAGCTTCACAGTTATAAATGGGGTCCTCACTGCATTTGAATTTTATGGATTTTTTTTTCACGGTTGCCCTATATGTTACAAGCCCTAGGACTTCAACAGCCTGCTTGATTCAACCTATGGTGTGTTGTATGCCTACACTAGGACAAGGGAAGAATACCTGAACAGTGAAGGTTATGTAGTACGCTGCATCTGGGAACATGAATGGAACGATATGTTGAAGACCAGTGAAGATTTTAAATGCTTTCTAGCAGATCATAAATTACCCATTCCTTTGAACCCCAGAGATGCCTTTTTTGGGGGTAGAACAAATGCCACATGTTTGTACTATAAACCAAAGCAGGGGGAGCAAATCTCATATTACGACTTTACAAATTTATATCCCTTTGTGAACAAGAACAAGGTGTATCCGATAGGCCATCCATACCAAAACTTTGGGGATATAAAACAATATTTTGGATTTGCTAAAGTTAAAGTGTACACATCGAGGGGGCCTCTACTTTCCAGTACTGCCACACAAGTCGGGGGGAAAATTAATGCTTAGTTTGTGTGCAACCTGCACAGAAAAACAACAAGTTATTGAGTGTCTCCACAGTGATAAAGAAAGAGCCCTAACTGGTACGTAGTGTACTGTAGAATTGAATGTTGCTGTAGAAAAAGGCTACAGAATTGCAGAGATTCATGAAGTGTGGCATTTTGAAAGGAAGACAAAAAACTTGTTTTTTTTTTTTTTTTTTTTTTAAACAAAAATCTCTTTTTAGTGGACAACATATTTCCAGGTCATCATCTTTACATACAAATATGACAGAAATTATACATTGATATATGCATACTTAATTCTATTATTACCTTTTCCATTCCAAATTTTCAGTAAGGAGAGAAACAAACACATTAATTCTAACCTCTTTCATTAATTTCAATCAATTTTGTTTCATTTCAATTATTTCAAATATAATCCTTTAATATTTATTTTTAAACATAAAGATAAACAATATATATTTGCCTAATAAATAATAATAAGGTTTAATTCTAAATTCTTTCATTAATCCCAATCTAAACATTTTTAAATTTCATTTCAATTATTTCAAGTATAATCCTTAATATTTATTTTAAAAATAAAAATAAACAATATATATTTGCCTAATAATGGTAATAATGAAGTTCAATGTCTCTCCTTGCTTTTAATAATCTATATTAAACTTATTAATCTTATTAATTTAGCTGGTTCTTTAGTCTGTCACATTCCCTTTCCATTACACTTTTTTTTTATAAATTCTAAATTAATACAGATCTTAACACACCCACACAAAAAGAAAAAAGAACAAGTATAAGTTTCCCCTTTTACTATTTTAAGTGTTCCACCTTAATGATTAGAATATACCTTTATTCCCTCATCTTAATTCCCAATAAACCATTAGTCATTACATCTTCTCAATTGGATTCCACAGCATATTTCCCCCTTTAATAAGAGTTATCAGTATCTATATTACCCTATTTTCTAAATATTTTTAATTGCAGAAATATTCTTATTACCCCTTGTCACCCTGCAGAATCCCCCCCTTAATTCATCAACCATTATCTCTGAAAAGGCAATTTCTTTTCAACATTTTACTAGTTCTGTGTTTCTCTCTTTCACCCACGTGTTTCCCACTGCTTCTCCTCCCCCTCTCTTGCCCATGTCTTTTCTCATTCTTTCTGCATTTCCTGACTTCACAAGTATTCCTTCTTTTAATTGTAAAGAAACAATTTCCTTTCAACATTTTACCAGTTCTGTGTTTCTCCCCTTCACATGCGTGTTTCTTACTGCTTCTCCTCCCTCTCTTTTCCCCATAACTTTTCTCATTCCAATTTATCTCCTTAATATCTTCCCTTCCCCTTTTCTGCTGAATCTTCCTGCATCTCCTAACTTCACAATTATTCCCCCTTTTAATTGCTTTCCTGAAATTCAACTTTTTAACCTTCCTTTTTCCCCCACTTCTTTGTAACGTTCTTTGTGTTAATTGTCCATTCAAAATGTCTTCTCCTTGAGTCAATTCCTGCTCCTCTGAGAATCTTTCTTCTTGTTCTTCAATCGCCATTTCCATTTTTTCTAGCACAGAGCAAAGTGATTCGCCTCTTTCCTGTAGTAATTCTCTCATATTTTTAAGTTCCATTTTTAAATCCCAGAGAGATATCATCATTCTTATATTTTATGATCCTTAAAGTCCACAAAAAGAAACCACTTTTACTTTCCTTCTTTCTTCTTTCAATTTTTAAAGTTCTCAGCTATTCCAGTCCAGGGTCTAAACCAAAAACATCAATCAGTCCCACAAACAATCTTTCCTTCCTTGCTTTTTCCTTTATTCTGGTTCTGCTTTCACTTTCCAAAATTCTTACTTTGTTTCAATATTTCTGTAATGTTATATCCATATCAGTTCATTCAAAAACAAAATGTTTTCCTTTTATTTGAACTAAATTTTTATTAAAAGGTGACACTCTCCATTATACGAAGTCTTCACTTTTTCCCCCTGTATTTTTATTTAAGGTTTTTCGAACCTCAATATTCCAACACAATCCAGTCTCCAATTTGTAAACTTTATTATTATTATTCTTTGACAATCTTAAGTCCAGCTTTAATTTTATACTTGATTATTCCCAAATTATTTTAGTCCAATTTCATAAAATCTTTAATTCCAGCTTCTTCCTTTCCCGGTTCGAAGCCCCATTTAGCTGACAAAAATATTTTCCTTTTTTTCTCTGTCTCTTTGTAATTTCGCCGCTCACGTTTCTTTTCTTAAAAGTTCTATGTTACCTTAATCCCGGGGTACTTTTATTTGGTTATGTTGCCCAGTTGTCCCGGTTCAGATGTTATCCACCTCTTTCTTCCCTCCTGCACAAATCTTAGTCAAGCTGAGTCATCCTCTTCGGGATGGCCATTTTAGACCATCGCTGCAGTCGTCTTCGGGAGGAAAAAAAACAAGCCCGGGGGGAGATGCGGCTCCCACAAACAGGCTTGTTGCTTCCTCTTACTCCGCTGCCCTCCAAGGCAGTTTCAGCCCCTAATCAGGATGATTGGGGCTCTCCGACGAAGAGCACGAACGATAGCCGCAGAGAGTTGCGATCTACCGCCCGTCGGGCGAGGAGGCTCCGCCTTCTTCCCTCAAAAAGCTTGTTTTCAGAATATATTAACATGCATCTCCGTCAAAAGCAGGGGGCTAGAGCAGGGGTCCCCAACCACCGGTCCGCGGACCGGCACGGTCCGTGGAACAAGTCCTACCGGGCCGCTGGTTTGCTGGCGCCGCCATCTTGTTTTGATGAAAAAGTGCTTCGGTGAGCTTTTCCGGCAGAAAGCCATTTCTACCCGGAAAAGCTCACCGCTAGCGCCGCCATTTTTTTTTGATGAAAAAGTGCTTCCGGTGAGGTCACCGGAAGCACTTTTTCATCAAAAAGATGGCGGCGCCCAGCTGATGCCGGTACCGGCCGCGGGGCGCCCAGCTGATGCCGGTACCGGGCCGCGGCATAAAAAATGTTGGGGATCACTGGGCTAGAGGATATCCCGATTGGTGTAAAACAGAGGAAGATAAAGAGCGTTATGTTCAGGATTATAAAAAGAATGAAGGGGTCCAATTACGCCGGGAACATATTGAATTCAATCCTGCTAAAAGGCAGATTGCAAAGCTGTTTTTAAACTCCTTGTGGGGTAAATTCGGTCAGAGTACTAACCAACTAACTACATGGGTGGTGACAGAGCCTGAGGAGTTATTTAAATATCCTTTTGTACCCTATTATGAAGTGTCCTCTTGTGAATTTGTGGATGATGAAGCAGCCATTCTAACGTAGAAGACCGCCAAAAACCAACCTACGAAGTCAACATGCACAAATGTGTTCATCACCAGTTTTACGACTGCTTATGCAAGGATAGAATTATACAGATTATTGGACCGTTTGAGGGACAGATGTCTCTATCACGATACAGACTCTGTCATTTTTATTAGCAGAGAGGGGGTGTGGTCACCAGCATTAGGTGATTATTTAGGACAGCTGACAAGCAAGATTCCTCCAAACACTTCAATCACTGAGTTTGCAGCAGCAGGTCCCAAGACCTATGGGTATGCTTTGTCGAACGGGTCAACGGTATTAAAGGTGAAGGGTATAACGTTAAACAGTGCCAACAGTATTAAGGGTAACTTTGAAAGCTTGAAGGAGCTGATTGATGAGTTGAAAAGAAAGTGATCAGGGTACAGCAGCCGGGGATTGTTAGGATTAAGAAACGGTGGGCTCTGGAAACCAGGGTACTCAGAAAGACTCTAAAAGTTGTCTATAATAAAAGGGTGCTCAAAACAGAGGATTATTGCACGCTACCTTATGGTTGTTAAGTATGATGACAAACAGCGATCAGTTTGTACATCCTTTCTCTAGTATTATAAGTGGGCCTTCCAATTCCGGAAAATCTTATTTTATAAAACAAATGTTAGAACATGGTGAACTTGTATTATCTCAAATGACTCAAAACATTATATGGTTTTATAACTGCTGGCAGCCTCTGTACAAAGAAATGCTTAATAAATTTCCTAATATTAAGTTTATGGAGGGCCTTCCTGACTCTTTTGAAGACGCTGATTTGTTTCCACTGAACTGTTAAGTCGCGGGAATGAGACTCAGGACACCAGCATGATTTTCTATTGTTTTATTTCCTTCTAGGACTGAGCGCCGAAGAAACCACAGCAGCTCTTTTTATAGTCAGGCTGCTCGCAGCTGTGGCCAGTGATGGCTCTTCAAATTTCCTGCCGCCATGGATCAATCAATTGCAGGTAAGTATGCTAATACATAACACCCCTCTCCACCTGGTCCGGTCCAACCAATCTGAGCCTCGCCTACCGTACGTAATCACGCAGTAGGTGGGGCTTTTATATGTTCTACTGGACCTGCACAACTCAGTCGCAGTTTGGCCTCTGGACTGTTCGGACAGATCTGTTGTTCTTCCCTCCGTCTTCTTGGAACCTCCTGGAAGGTTGAGTCGGCCATGCCGCTCCCTCCAGGAATTTCCTGGCTAGTTGAGTTGGCTCGGCCGCTCCCACCATGATGCTTACCACTAGCCATTTGGAGTAAGCTTCTATGACTATTAAAAATGTGTGTCCTTTGGTTGGGCCTGCAAAATCAATATGTAGTCTTGACCATGGTTCCCTTGGTGTTTCCCATTTGTGTTTTGGTGCTGTGGGGGGTGTTGGCCTAGATTCCTGGCAGCGTTTACATGTTGCCACCCAGTCCCCTATTTCTTTGTCCATCCCTGGCCACCACACATAACTCCTTGCCAGGGATTTCATTTTTACAATGCCCGGGTGTCCCTCATGTGACAATTCTAGTATGCGTTTCCTTAAAATGTCCAGTATGACCACCTGATCCCCCCATAGTATGCACCCCTTCAGCATTGAGAGTTCTGTTTGTCTATTCTGGAATGGTTTGGCGGCCTCGTCGCTCTCCGTTTCTGGCCATCCATTTCCTACCCAATTTAAAATCCACGCCAGGGTTTTGTTTCTAGCCATTTCCCTAGCGATGTCTGCTGCCGTTATGGGTAGGTTTTCTAATGTCTCTATTTGAAGGGTTGATGTGGTTGATGCTGGGTTGTCTTCTATGTCCAGTAGAGGGCAATGGCATGATTTATGTCCTTTCCGGGTTGGTAGGTTAAATTGTAATTGTAGGCAGCCAAGAATTCCGACCACTGCGTCATTCGTGGTGACAGTATGTTAGGTGTAGCTTTGTTTCCTGCGATGATACCCAGGAGTGGCTTGTGGTCTGTGACAAGTGTGAAAGTTCTTCCATAGATATATTCGTGGAAACGTTTTATTCTGGTGACAGTGGCCAATGCCTCTTTGTCTAGTTGGCTGTAGTTTCGCTCAGGCTTTGACAGAGTCTTTGAATAGAATGCTATGGGTGCTTCTTTCCCATCTGGTAATATGTGGCTGAGTATAGTGCCAATGCCGAAAGGTAATGCATCGCAGGTTAGTATTATTGGAAGTGTTTCACTGTATTGTATTGGTATGCAGTCTGATGTGAGCAAGTTTTTTATTTCCTGGAATGCCGTTTCTTCCCGTTGCTTCCAGGCCCAGGTTGCTTTCTTGTCAAGCAACCTGTGTTGTGGTTCTGCAATGGTTGCTTTCTGTGGTAGGAATATATTATAAAAGTTAATGAGTCCTAAGAAAGCTTGCAGATCAGTTTTATTTGTGGGTCTCGGAGCTTCTTTGATTGCTCTGACTTTATTTTCTGTGGGGTGGATCCCTTCACTGTCTATCAGGTATCCTAGGAATTCAACTTTGCCGGTGGCCAATTGGCACTTCTCCTTTTTTACTTTTAGTCCCACCTCCTTGAATTTGCTTAAGACTTCCTTTAGGAAGTCTCGCAGTTGTTCTTTGTCCTTGGCTGATACCAGGACATCATCAAAGTATGGTACCACCTCTTTTATCCCTTGCAATAGGCGTTCCATTAAGCTCTGGAACACCCTTGGGGTGATGCTGATGCCAAATTGTAGTCTGTTGCATTTGAATGCCCCTCTGTACGTCACAATTGTCTGGGCTTCCGCTGTTTCGGGGTCAACAGGCAACTGTTGGTACACCTGTGCGAGGTCTAGTTTCACGAAGATTCCCCCCCCCAAGGGAATGTAATAGGTGCTGTACCACTGGAACTGGGTATGTGCTTTGTTGGAGTGCGTGGTTAAGGGTTGCTTTGTAGTCCCCGCAGATGCGCACCAACCCATCTGGTTTAATTGGTGTAACAATTGGGGTTTCCCACTTTGCGTGGTCAATTGGTTCTAAAACCCCTTGTGCGACGAGCTTATTAAATTGTTCATCAATTTTTGGTTTTAGCGCGAAAGGAACCCACCTCGCCTTTAATCTTATAGGGGCTATGTTTGGGTTTAGACTAAAAGAAATTGGGGATCCCCGGTACTTGCCCAGTTCTCCGTCAAACACGTCCCGGAATTCTTCCATCAGGTCCTCTTCCCACTCTGCTTCAGTGATGATGTTTATCCCTGTGATTTCGATTCCTAATGGTGCAAACCATTCGAGTCCCAATAGGCTGGGTCGATTTCAGTCAACTATGGTTAGTGGAAGGATTCTGGTGTATTTTTTGAATTTTACTTTGAATTTTCTACTATACCTACTTTGAATTGTCTACCTACTATAAGAATTTTGTTTCCCTGGTAGTCTTTCAGCGTTAGTATTTGTCTTTCGAGTTCTTCCTGGCTTATGTCTGGTATCAGTCTTTTTATGGTGTCCCATGATACCATTGATAAGTATGAGCCTGAGTCCACTTCCATCTGCCACGGCTGGCCTTCTATGGTGACCTGGATATATACTTTCTTGGTGTTTGTCGTGTTAGAGTGTCCGATGGTCACCGTTTGGTGTGTTTCATCTCTTCCATTGCTCGTCTCTTTCCCCCACCTGTTTCTGTTGTCTTGATTCCAGCAGCTTCCTGTTTGTTTCTCCCTCTCTCGGGTGTGGGTGTTCCACCTTTTTCTAGGGCCGTAGTTTTTCTTTGCTCCGCATGCCCTAGCAATATGTCCCCGCCATTCACAATGTTTGCAGATCGCCTCTAGGAAACGGCATTCAGAACGTGGATGGTTCCCCTCGCAACCGGCAAAATGAAATTCCTTCCTTTTTCCGTTCCGTTCTTATCTGCCTTGTTCTGAACAGAGTTGATTTACCCCCTCTTCTTCCTCATCATCTTCCGATAGGGACTCAATGTCCTCGTGGTGGGTTGTGGTGGTGTTTTTTGGTGTTTCCATTGGTGCTTTGTTCATTTTCCGCATGGCAGCTGCCAATTTCTGCGTGGCTTCTACTGCGGTAGCTTCTTCTATTGCTTCTTGGAGCATTATTTTGGGTTTTGTTAATAATTGGCCCTGTAGTGTAAGGTCCCTCAGCTCCAGGACCACACGATCTCTCATGGCTTCATCCATATTTAGGAATTCGCACGCCCTGGCAATGTCCCTCAGCGTTGCAATGAAATCTTCGATGCTCTCACCTACTTTTTGGTCGCGTTGATAAAATTCATGTCTTTTGACGAGGCAGGAGATGGTTTGTGTGTAGTGAGCCCTCAATATTCTTTCCAGGTCTGGCCAAGCCATCGTTTTCACGTCGGTGGGTGCCGCTAATGCTTTGGCCATCTTGAATACCGCGGGCCCGCAATGGGTGAGGAAAACAGCTCTCTTCCTGTGTGCGGATATATTATGGAGGTTGCTCCCTTTGAGGAACATGAGGAATCGGTCGATGTACAATTCCCAGTCTTCGGTTGCTGGATCGAACGGTGTGGGTGGCGAGTTGTTTCCGGCCATTTCGTCTCGATGCATTGCCGGTGTTCGTCAGTCGCCACGTGCTCTCTGGTTCCCTTTGTCTCAGTATCCCACTTTCATCGCCAGTGTTAAGTCGCGGGAATGAGACTCAGGACACCAGCATGATTTTCTATTGTTTTATTTCCTTCTAGGACTGAGCGTTGAAGAAACCGCAGCAGCACTTTTTATAGTCGGGCTGCTTGAGGCTGTGGCCAGTGACAGCTCTTCAAATTTCCCACCACCACGGACTGACCAATTGCAGGTAAGTATGCTAATACATAACATGAATCAAACCAATTTAGCAGTGGTAGATGATCTCATGTCCACCGCCCGTGACAGTGATCAAATAGAGAAAGCTTTTACACAGTAAAAATGCTTAACCTTAGCATTATTATCATACATCAAAACCTCTTTTTTCAAGGTAAAAAAATGGGAACAATAACTCTAAATGCAAAATATTTGGTGTTATTCTGATGTCCCCATGACCAGATGCTAGTCACACTGGCACAACAAATGTACCCAACGAACGCTAGGAATAGAAGTATTCCAAGATGCCACTAGCAAGCCCCATGGCTATCTTTTAGTTGATCTGGCTGCTGCTACTCCAGAAACCTTTCAACTGAGAAGCGGAATCTTTCCACCTGATTGGCCTGTAGTTTACACTGTAAAAAAGAAGGGTAAAAAGTAATTGCTTCATAGAGGCTGTTCTCAGTTTGTACAGGATGTCGAGAGAGTGCGCAGAAATTGGGGTGCTTTAAAAATACTGGTAAAGGCCGGACCAAAACAGAGAAAGGCCACCTTATGCAATGCTAATAATGACCTGGTGAGGGGCAATAGCAGAAATAGCTCTGAACACATTAAAAGGTAACCTTCTTCTGAACCAATCACAATACAGGAGTTTAAACAAGAAAGAAAGACTGTATTAAAAAGCTGAGTGATAGAAAGCTCTCCCTGAAAAAGAAGAAACAGGTCATTCTCCAGTCAGGAGGTTTTATCGGGCTGTTACTAGGTGCTGCTATACCATTACTGGCTAATCTATTAGTCCAGTAAACATGGAGCACGCTGAGAAAATGTATTTGGTGTCACATCATCAGATGGAACAGATACATGGACGACTCGCCTACAATAGGTACTACAGCTGTTAGCCAGCTGGACAATGACATGAGGGCCATTCTTCAGAGAATGGATCTAAGTGAGGATGACAAGATAAAATTGTACAACTCGGTGCTGCAGAGGTTTCTAAGGTTGACCAGGCAAAATGACTCTGAGAAGGATATTCTGAATCTTATCCCTGTACCTGAAGACCTTAAACCCCCACCTACTGTATCAGAGAAGGGGCCGCCATCCAGTCATCTGAATGCAAAAGAGATATTAGAGGGGATGAGCACTCAATACAGGAAAAATGCTGAACAGTTGTTGAACAAAATGAAACAGCATCAAGACATTTTGGAGTGGGATGACCACAGCACTGTATTGTACAAGGGGACCCCTATTCATGGAACTAACATTGTAGACCTCGTCAAAGGGGTTTCTCAACACCAATCACGTACTGTGAAATATTATCCTAAGGGCTGGAATGAATTTATGTCTGCTATGGCCGAGATGAACGTTCCAACCGTATGACTAGGTTCTAACTCTGTTAAAGAGCAACTAGAAATGCTGAAAGAAAATGGTACTTTTAAGTGCACAAGTCCCAACAAACAACCTTCTGCTATGTTAACCCCTGTTGTAAGTCCTGTGTCAAAATCTAAAAGTGTTCTAAATATTGGTGAATGGCTCTGATGGTAAATGAATAAAAATCTGTAAACAAACAAGACTTTTAACATTTTGTGTTTATTTTATAGTGCACCATACATGTTTGCATACATTGGTAACTGTTGCACGTTCCGAGACTTCTTCCAGGCTTCATTTTTAGTACAAATCGCTTCACCATTTCATCATTTCTGACATCTTTTTCAGAGTATAGCTTTAAAACATCCTCATAAGGTACACCTTTAAGGTGTTTTAGTAGATAAAACAAGCAATGCTGTCCACAGGATATTGCCAGGGGGTGCTGCAGTTTAAGCGGTTGATATGTGTACTTCTTAGCTTGCAGTTCTAAAAACCTCATGATGCCAACAGGGAAGTCTGAGTCATCTGGAGCTCTGCCATAGGAGTCAAAAAATTCACCATGGTTATGAGTTGGAAAGTAGAGTGTCAACCAATGTTCGCCTGGTAGAGTATGTGGATGGGTGTTTACAACCAATCCGAAAGGCCGCTTGGAGATTTTTCTCTTGGGTAACAAATTGCAGGGATAGACGCCTAAAAAAAGTGCATTTCCAGACAGCATACGGAGTATTTGCAGGGTATCCATTCTCACATATAATCAAACAATACTTTCCTTGTGTGGCTTATTTCAATAAGATTTTCAAAGATCGCATACAGTATCATGTTGACGGTATTGGGGAGGGGTACAGCAAATCTAATTTCCACTCTGAGATTACCATTCCTGATCATGGAATAGTGCTCTGAGCAACCTTGATCAGGACTCAAATCAAAACAATATAAAGTATATCCGCCGTTAAAATCATTACGGTTGATTAGCACGGAATGATCTTTCATTATTTTGCCAGACGTTTGCATCAACTGCATATATTCTCTCACAAAAAGGTTATGATCGTAATCAGGCTGAAGGGGTTTAGCAGGAATCTGTTCACCGTCACAATACAGGGCACAAAAGTTAACATTATAATGTTGAAAATTGAAAGGATTTCTTTCATAATTGCCACTAAATGCATCGTTATCCACTAGCTGCTTAGGTAACTGGCCTAGAAATAGATTTTCCTGATTACAAACATGCCCTAACCGCACCCCGAGAGACACTTTAACACATTTTACAAAGAGAGACGCGGACAGGAGCTGTATTTTGTAATTCTCATTACCGTCTCTCATCAGGCAGAACTCATTTTTACTTCTCAAGAATTTGATTTTCACATCCACACCATTAATTAATAGTTTGTCTTGAAAAAAGAGATTGCTATGCAATGGCCCTAACAGATCCCATTTACGGCTTCTTGCTGTATGTCTGGCTCTCACTATGAATCTGGAGTTACTGGCGATTGTCAGCAGGGTATTCTCCATGAGAGCAGCGTCATCCTAAAAAACACCAGCTGAAAACTGGGTTCCCAAGGCATCTCCGCCATAGTTCAAAATAAGCTCAATAAGACCTCTGTATGCATAGCAATGATGACCCAGTCACCTAATGTAACATCCACCTGATTGAACAATGACACTATGGGGTAGTTGACAAGACTCACTCTTGCACCATCATTGATATCCGTGCCATCTGCCTTCACGACCTTGCAGGTTACATACAGCAGGGTATTGTTTAAATCCGTGTAATGCTCGCCGTTCCCCGTTATAAAAAATTCCAAGGGAGCATTGGGGGTAAGTGCTGATAAAGGGGGTATTTCGATGTACGTACAGTTTTCAATGCTGGTTTGCATAGGGGCCAATTGAAAAAGATCTAGCTCTGATTTGACACATTCCTCTGAAGCCTCGTAGATAAAAGCCATTTTATCTTAGAAGATGTTCTGCTTGTCACAGCGCTTCCTTCCGTGTATGAGTTTCCTCTTTGTATGGTGTGGTTTTTTAACAACCCGTCTCTTTTTAGGGGGCATAGGATGTCCAACAGATGGCCTCTTCCTGATACCAGTGCCCTCCTGTCCAACCCCAACAACGCGTGATACAAGCTGCCTTGACACATCTCTGACAATGTTATTAGCCGCTGCTTTCATATATCATGAGATAAATTTAACTAGAGGAGAGACCTTAATAACTACTTGTGATTTAGCTATTGAATCAATACTAATTGAACTGACCTCAGAGAAAGTCAAAAGAGCTCAAAACTGCAGGCTGCCCAGCACCAAACCCTACACTTTTTTCAAAAATAAAACAAAAACCTTTTCATTTAGATGTTAGAATATTACATTATCAAAGAGACTGACACTAGATATAACTACTATTATATAATGAAATATAATTATTATTATTAGAATGAGCAAGAAATCAGCGTATACACCATAAACCACTCAGAGAGTCTTATGACCCACACTCTTACTGCTTTACATCAATGACCTATGTGATAAAATTAGAGCAGCTGCGTCCTTTTCACCAATGACGTAAAATTATTTAATGCCACCAACAATGCTTCTGCCCTGCAAAGCAACCTTGACTGTGTCAGAATGGTCGCGCAATTGGCAACTTCAAATTTCAATCAACAAATGCTCTTTCCTACACATTGGCAAAAAAATCAGAACACCAAATACAAGTTCGGTGGAAACGATCTTATAGATGACCCTCACTCTTCCAAGGACCTAGGAGTACTTACCTTAAATGATCTAAGCCCCAGAACTCACTGTAACACCATTGCCAAAAAGGCTTTAAGAATGTTTAACCTTATTTCGCGAAGCTTCGTCTCCGGCAACATTGAATTGTTAACTAGGGCATACAAAACCTTTGCCAAACCAATTCTCGAATACAGCTTGTCCATCTGGAACCCACACTATATATCGAACATTAACATAATTGAGCGGGTTCAGAGGTATTTCTCGAGAAAAGTATTCCACTCCTCCACTTATGCCTCCAGATTGTCCAGGCTTGAAATTTTGGGCCTGGACAATCTGGAACTGTGCCACCTGTGGTCTGATCGAAGCATAGTTCACAAAATTGTCTGCTATAACTTCTTGCCTGTCAATGACTTCTTCAGCTTCAATCACAATAATACACGAGCAAACAACTGATACAAACTCAAGGTAAACCACTCCAAACTTGATTGCAGAAAATATAACTTCAGCAACAGAGTGGTCAACACCTGGAATGCCTTACAGCCATTATTACAGCCTCAACCCCTCACAGCTTCAACCTCAAACTGTTTACTGTGGACCTCACCTCATTCTTAAGAGGTCCTTAAAGTGCACCAGTAGGTCCCTGTCTTACTGTCCCCATTTATCTGTATTTACTTCCTTTGTTCTTGTTTATGTTCATACATATACTTATCTTGTACAAGTTTGACAAACAAACAAATATATTGCACCATTTGAGTATACAAAAATACAGTTAGAGTAATTTTTAGAGTAAAAATTAGGACAATTTTTAAAAAGGGATAAAATAGTGTGTATGATCTACTCTACACAAATCAGTAAACCAGTCATAGTGATTATTAAAATTTATATCACATAAATCAATCCAGGGTGGAGAGCAGAAAGACCCACTGATTAATTTACTGGATTATAAGGACAAATAACTACTTAAAGATAAACTTCAATTCATAATCTTTCCTTATATCAAAATAGAATTATAACAAAAGAATATTTAATTGGAACTAGAAACTTAAATTAAATAAATAAATAAACTTAAATTAAATAAAAACAGCCCAGACACAAATAATTACAACAGAAAAACCTGAAAAAAACTTCAAAAGAACTTGAAGCGGATCGAAAATATAAGGTACCAGCTCGATACCTGTGCTCCACAAAACTATGTGGTTGGGCTTAGTTTTGGGGGAGGAAAATTGGGGGGAGGGAAATCTGCCTCTGCCTACCAGCATCCATTGGTATTCATCTGGCTAGTGTCCTGTCAGTGTGTAAGAGAGTTCTTTTCAGGTGGGGAAGAGGAGTAGAACTCCTTAGAATCAGAGCATATTAATAATAATATACGAAATACTAATGCTCTGATGGTCATTTCGAAAAATCCTTTCTTAGTGAGCACCTAGAAGCCAAGAGGACCTAGGTGCCAAATTTCAAGTTTGTAGGCTTTACGGTTCTGGAGATTTTGTAATGATGTGTGAGTGGTATTTCACTTATTTTTTACTTTCAAGAAATTAGAAAAAAAATATTACTGCTGTGTGATAATATTAGCTTTTTCTTTTAAAAAATTCATTAAGCACCTTTCTAAGTTGCTGAACTTCCTTAGTTTGCAATATGGGGAAAAATGCCTGTTTTTCTACTCAATCTCAATCTCAAGTTAGTTTCCATATAGAACCAATTTTCTGTTTCCTTCCTTCCAACTTTCTATCTTCTTACAGAATTCTCATCTCATATGCTAGCAGGAGTAAAGCTGCAGAGAAATTATATTACACTGAAAGATAATATAAGCCTTCAGAAAAACAACTACAGAAGCATGCACAGACATCCCACAACTAGAATATTGTATAATGTTCTCAATGATGCCCAATTTATCAGTGTTACTAAAGTCTTTAGAGTAATCACTATATTGAAATTGATTAGGATCTATTTGTTTCTTGCTTTGCTTGATGGAAAATCAGAACAGATAAAAAAAATCCAAATCAACAGCCTGACAGTATTGATTGTTCTTAAGGTGTACCTGCAGGAATTTCCATCTTCCATTCAGGTCTTCTAGCTGGTTGAGCATATATGGAGAAAGTGGAATCTCAGATGAGGTAAACTGATGAGCTAAGCCATTAACATTGTTCAGGTTCTCTTTAAGAGGTGTAATTTCTCCTTGGTAGACCTGTGTAAACAATGTAAAGTTAGGTTGATATATATGAAATAAAAAAAACTATCTAAAACAAAACATAAAAAGGGTGGGGTAATTTGGTGCTCTCTGAGCTTGGTTATTTTCTTGCAGTCATTTCATTACCCAAATTAGGTAACATCATCAATGCAAGAAAACAACCAAGCTCAGAGAGCATCAAGAACTCCTCATTTCAACCCTGAGCTACAAATATTCTCCTTTATTGAAACCATAAAACCCTATGGTTTCTGCAAATTAGGATTAGAATCAGGGGTGGGATTCAAATTTTTAAACAACTAGTTCTGTGGGTGTGGCTAGGTAGGCATGGCTATGTGGGCATGACTTTTTTTGTAACCCCCCATTTTTTTCCTCCTGAGCCTCAGGGAAGCCTCCTGGGGACGGTGTTTTTGCTCCCAGAAGGCAAAAAATGGAGACTGGAGGGGCGCACCCCCCCCATGTTCCATCTTTGGGCCTCCTGGGCCTCAGGGAAGATCACATGAGCCATTTAATGGGCTCCATCCTGCTCTGGGTTCCCCAGGCCCACTGGCAGAACCAGGTCTTCAGTGCCTTCTTGAAGAATATTAGAATGGGAGTTGTTCTAATCTCTGGGGAAACGATGTTCCACAGAGAGGGAGCCGCCATGGAGAAGGCCCTTCTTCTGGGTCCCACCAGGTCTATCCCCCTCAGGGATGGGACTCATAACATTCTCTGCCTCCCCACTCTGATGGGTTGGGTAGATGTGACCAGCAAGAGACGGTCCCTCAAATAACCTGTTCCAAGCCATGAAGGGTTTTAAAAGTGACAGCCAGCACCTTGAATTGTACCCAGAAGCAAACTGCACCCAGGAGCAGAATCAATGCAGCTCCCGCAGGAGAGGTGATACTTATGCACACTGGGGTCTGCAGAAAACCATATGGGCCACTGCATTTTGCACCAACTGGAGCTTCTGAATGCTCTTCAAGGGCAGCCCCAAGTAGAGCGCATTGCAATAATCAAGATGGGAAGTGACTAGGGCATAAATGTCTGTGAGTAGGGACCATTGTCCCAGTAAAGGGCATAACTGGTGCACAACTCACAGTTGCGCAAAGGCCCTCCTGGCCACGACCACTACCTGCTCTTTGAGCAGGAGTTATGAGTCCAGGAAAACCCCTAGGGTCTATTTGGGAAAGTGCCACCCCATCCAAGACTAAAGGTGGGAATTCTCTCTGAGCAAACAAAACCCAAACTCAGAACCATTCAGTCTTGCAAGGGTTTAGTTTCAACCCGTTGCTTCCCATCCAGCCCCTAACAATCTCCAGGCACTGTGAGAGGGAGGACACAGCATCACTTAACTCACATGGGCTGAGACATACAGCTGAGTATTATCAGCATATTGGTGATACCTCATTCCATGGTGACAGATTATCTTACCCAGCGGCTTCATATAAATGTTGAACAGGAGCGGAGAGAGTACCGAGCCCTGTGGAACCCCGTAAAGCAGTGGGTGAGGACTGGATCTCTCCCCTCCTATTAATATATTTAATATTAATGTGTTTTAGTGGAAACCAAACAAAAAGCTTTTCAAACATTAAAGAAGCCATCAAAAAGGGGCTATTATTATGCCATATTATTCAAAGAACTTTTAGCTGTGGAAGGCCTTGCAACTCCTTAAGCTCCGGCAGATTTTAAGAAGATGCTTGGGAAGGGCAAACAAAGGATCTATAAAGGGGTGTGTGTGTGTGTATGTGTGTGTGTGTTTATGTTGATAATTATAAAAGCAATATTATAAGCCACTGCCATCAACCTCATAAATTAGATCTAAGAAAAAACTAAGAACTAAGGAGACCACAACCTACTTCTTGGTAAACTGGAAAAGTGTGGGATAGACACTATCACCACTAGATGGATTTGTAACTGGCTGACAAACCGTAGTCAACAAGTAGTTCTTAATGATACTACATCATGAGTGTCAAACTCGATCGTGTCATGTTATGTATTATGACGTATTGTTACTTTTTTTCCTTTGCAGACCCAAAGTGGGCATGTGATGTATCGGATCCATGGGCTACATCTACATCTACATGGGGGGTAGTAAGCAGTGGGGTAGTTATGTCTTAGGCCAGTACTCTTTAATATCTTCATAAATGACTTAGATGAGGAAATAAAAGGGGAACTCATCAAATTTGCAGATGACACTAAGCTGGCAGGAAGAGCCAACACCCCAGAAGACAAGCTCAGAATCTAAAAAGATCTTGACAGATTTGAACAATGGGCCCTATCCAACAACATGAAATTTAATGTCGAGAAAAACAAGGTTTTACCCCTAAGCAAGAAAAACCAAAGGCACAAGTACAGAGTAGGCAAAACCTGACTCAAAAACAGTAACTGTGAGAGGGATCTTGGAGTCCCAGTGGATGACCACTTAAACATGAACTAGCAGTGTGCAGCAGTAGTCAAAAAAGCTAATACAATCCTTGGTTGTATAAACAGAATCAAAATCACGTGAAGTATTAATACCACTTTATAAAGTCTTAGTAATGCCACACCTGGAATACTACATCCAGTTTTAGTCACCACATTACAAAAAAGATGTTGAGACTTGGAAAAAAAAGTGCAAAGAAGAGCAACTAAGATGATTAATGTTTTTGCCTCAATTCCTTTTGTACTAGTGTTGGGGATCCTGTTTTAAATAGTTTAAATATCTCCATTCTCACTTTGGCCAGGCAACCATTTGGCTGGTATAATATTGTGGAAAATGAACTCAGGCTTAAAGTACAAGAAATTTTTTTCCCCTTCTCTCTTCCTTCAGTTAACAGCTCCAGCCCAGGCAGACAGCCAAGAACTATTTAACAGGTGAATACTTAGCTGCCATAACAAAACTGCAGGAATGCAGTCAGCACAGAAACAATAGAAACTTACAGATCATCTCCCATTTCAGCATCCCACTTTTATCTTGTTCAACCACCGTTAATCTACTATCAATGTCTCCAATCTTCTTGTCTCTTTGTTTATCTTCTTCTTCAATTTTTTGGAATCTCTCATCATACTTCGCCATCATTTGTTGAATATTCTCCACTTTTTCATCAGTTTTCCCTGTTCTTTGTTCGATGTTCTCTGTTCTTTGTTCAATGTTCAATGATCAGAATTTTATCTCAGATTTCAAAACATAGAGGAAGAAAAAGGACAAAATCTAGCTGAGATAATGATAGAAATATTGGCTGAAGCTTTGGAAATAACTGAAGAGAAGATGATGGATGGAGTACATGAGGTATACCGAGTTTTTACAAGATATGCGATGAGAAGTAACTTACCAAGAGAAGTTCATATCAGATTTACAAAAAAAGCCATTAAAACGCAAATATTACAAGTGGCAAGAGAGAAAACGTTGAAATACAAAGGCAAGGAGATTGTGGTCTTAAAACAAATACTCAGAAGAGTGAGAGAGATGAGAAGAGAATATCGATTCCTGACTAAAATGTTACTGAAAAAAGAGGTGAATTATAGATGGCTGATCCCAGAAGGGTTAATGTTCACATGACAAGAACAGAGACATAGAATTGATTCAATTGAGAAAGCAGAATTATTTTACTCAGAATTCTTTGGAAGGAAAGAGGAAGAGGCAGAAAAAGAGATCTCACTAATTGAATTCCAAGAGGACCAAATGGGGACTCAAAAAGAAGAAGGTGCAGTAGGTGGACAGGTGAAAACCAAAGAACAACGTGAACCAAGATCTATGAGAGCTGCCAAACCCAACTATAAAATATAATCATGGAAGAAAAAAATTGATCACAATTAATATAAATGGACTTAACTCAGCTGTTAAAAGAAGGAAAACTTTTCATAAATTAGAGAAATTAAAATTTGATATAATTTGTCTACAAGAAGTACATATTAAAAAACAATATGAACAACTGTTGGTACAGCCAAAATTAGGGAAAATATTTACTTCCTTGACCCAATGTAAGAAAAGAGGAGTGGTTTTATATATTAAAGAAACCACCCCAGCAAAACTGATTTATACCGATGAAGATGGAAGAGTATTAATGGTGGAAATAATGGACAATAATATGAAAACACTCCTGATTGCAATTTATGCTCCGAATGATAAACAAGAAGAATTTTATAAAAAATTACACATGAAAATAATTGAACTGGACTATGCTAATATAGTTATGATGGGAGATTATAATGGAATTGTAGACAATAAACTGGACTATACAGCAACAACAACAAAGCAAAACAGAAAGACTCTCCCTAAATCTTTCTTTAAAATGGTAGATGAAATAAACTTAAAAGATATATGGAGAGAAAGAAATGCTAAAACCAAACAATACACCTTTTACTCTAATAGACATTTATCATGGTCCAGAATAGATATGATATGGATGTCAACAGAATTAATATCTAATATTCAAGAAGCAAATATTGAAACAAGCACTTGGGAAGACCACAATCCAATGACAATCAAATGGAAAGGACAAAAAAGAAGATTGAGATGGACGTTAAATAATACTATTTTAAAGGAAAAAGACTTTACACAGCGGATGGAGAAAGAATTGGCCTTTTTCTTTAAAGAAAATAAAAAAGAAGATACATCAATTCAGAAAGTATGGGACACAATGAAGGCATACGCTAGAGGCTTGATAATAGATTATACAAGGAAAAGGAATATTAGAAAAAGGCAAGCCACTAAGGTTCTAGAAGATGAGCATAAAAGACTTGAAAAAGAGCTACAGAAAACGCCACAGAAAAAGGACATCAAGCTGAAAATGGATATAATCAAACACAAAATGGGTCAAATAGAGAAAGAAGAATTAGCACAGAAAATTAGAGGTGCTAAACAGAACTATTTTGAAGATGCAAACAAACCAGGTAGATGGTTAGCATATAAATTGAGAAAAGAGAAAGAATCAAGGAAAATATTGCAGTTAATAGATGATCAAGGCCAAGTTCGCCATGGCAACAAAGAGAAGAAGGAAATTATTCGAGATTTTTATGGGAAATTATATAAGCAAGAGAATATTGATGAGGAAAGAGTTAAGCAGTATTTACAGAATGCTAATCTACCTAAGATACCCAAAGAGACTGAAAAAATGTTAGAAAGCAATATAACAATAATGGAGTTAACTGAAGTAATTAAGAAGCAAAATAACGGAAAGGCACCAGGCCCAGATGGACTTCCGGCAGAATTTTATAAAACACTACAAGAATCATTGAACCTCCCACTGCTAGAAGTTATGAATGAAGTTATGTTAAAGAAGAAGATACCTAAAACATGGTCAGAAGCCTATATTTCACTTATTCCAAAAGAAGAGGCTGATCTATTGCAAACTAAGAATTATAGACCTATTTCTTTATTAAATGCAGATTACAAAATTTTCACTTCAGTGGTAGTAAGTTCTGGCTGGCCACACCCCTGACCCGGTGGGCCAGTCACCACTGGCTCACTTGCCCCACCTGCCTGATGCTCGCTCATTCTGCCCACCTGACTCTCGCCCCTGAAGGTATTTTTTCCCCTTCTGACAATCAGCTGTTCATACAATCAGCTGTGCCGGGATACCCCTTGCTGAGGCCCAGGAAGGCAAAAAATGGAGGAAGGGGCTCAGCCTCCTCCTCCACCATTTTTTTTCTTCCTGAGGCCCAGAGGAGTCTTCTGGGAGCAAAAACACCCCCCAGAGGCTCCTCTGCGACCAGGAAGATCCCAAAACGGAGCATGGAGGGGTGCTACGTGCCCCTCCCATGCTCTGTTTTTTTCTTCCTGAGCCCCAATCAAGTTGGCCATGCCCACCCAGTCACACCATCACCCAGCCACACCCACCTAGCTGGTCATTAGGGCAGAGAACCAGTTGTTAAATTATTTGAATCCCACCACTGGGTGTTATGTGCATGCACATGTGACCCCTTTGTAGCATGTCTGCGCATGCGCGCATGATCACCCCCATGCCATCCATCTGCACATGCGCATGTGACCCCCAGCATGCACTGCACATCTCTGTGCATGTGCATGTGTCTCCCGTGCATCCCCGCCTCCTCCATGCATGCGCACCAGATACCTGACAATCAGCTGTCGGGCAGCAGCGGCGTGCACGCATGGTAGTGGGGCTCTTCCGGCCAAGCTCTCGCGTGCCAGGGGAAATGGCTCTGCATGCCACTTCCGGCATGCGTGCCATAGGTTCGCCATCACGAGTGTAGAGTCTACACCATTTCTGATAAATGGCAGCCCAATCCCTTCTTGAAAGGTGGGGGACTTACAAGGTCCCTTCCAGCTCTATTCTGATTGAAAAATATTTTTTTATTATCTTTCACCTTGAGAAAATTAAAGGCAATGTATTCTGAAAAAGTTTTAAGCTGATTTTTAGATGTCAACAATTAGATTTACTGTATTAATTTTCTTTAAGCAGAACAGCTACAACTTCATTTTCTAGTTTTATTTTATTTTCATGGGGAAAATTTGGGGGGGGGACTAGACTTAAAAATCTTAATGAGATTCACTGCAGCTTTTCATATCTTTAACAGTAAGATCTGATTGACCAGTTGGCATCACAGCAGGACAGTTATGGAATAGAGGAGCTCCACAGAGCACTGCAAAACCCAGCTGATACCTGTGTGCCAGGAGACCCTACAAGGTCAAAGCCGCCCTGTACAGGTGGTGAAGAAATGAGGGATGTTTTGTAGAGGAAATGGAAATGTCCTAATTTGATCCAAAGAAAACCCTCTTGATCAACAGCAGAGACAACGGCCATTTTGGCAAGACCGAAGTTGTGACAAACAAGACAAAAATAATATGTGCTGGAGTGGTTTGCGGACAGAGAATTGAAAGTGGGTGAGATATCTTTCAACTTCTACACTAGCGACTTAAACCCAAATAAAAGAATTCTTTAAAAAACGACTGACAAAAACATTAAGAAAACGGCAATCTAACACATGGAGAAAGAAAAATAACAAGTGAAATAAACTCTTAATGGAAGATTATGAAGCTTTAAAATATAAAAAGACTGGACTGGAACTAGTAGTAGTGTGAAAAGTGATTTAGTTTGTGGATAATACTGTTTGTTTACTGGAAGAATCTGTACAAAGAAAGAGGAACTTTCGACAAAGAAAGAGGAACGCCTTCTGACAATCAGCTGTTTTAGCTTTGCTGTGTTTAATGCTGGAAATTAGAGTGGTGGTGTCATCTACTGGTCAAAGAAGTATATGGTGGGAATAAACTTGGAAAGTAAGGATTATTTGAAAATACAAGAATAACAAAGAGGAGAAGAAACAAAATAGTGAAAGACAAACAACACCTGAAAGGCCTTTTCATTTTGGTTTCATATCTACTGGAGTTTTGGCTGTTTGGAAGTATTATTGAGCTTTTTAAAGATTTCTAACGCAAGGTGGACTATAATTAAGAAAAAAGCATCCTTAAAATTGAATATCTGACTTTGTGGATTAAAGGCATTTGAGGAAATTTGATGGGCCAATCTAGATTATTAAAATCATTTGACAGAACATCCTACAAGGTGAAAGATGAAAGAAAAATTAAACAAGTCTTAAAAATTTGGAAAATTTAAAGGGTGCAAATTGGAAAATTTTAAGCTTTATAAATTTAGGGGATTTTGAGAAGCAGTTCTGGGACTGTGTAAATTTTATTAATATTGGCATTTTTGGTGTTTCCGGGCAACTGGGATATTGAAATTTTGCAGAAATATTGAGCAGTGATTAGTTTATTACATTATCACAAAATGTTTCAACAAATGCAATTTATAAAGAAATTTTTATTGATGTTTCAATGTATTCAACAAGATATAACAAGGAATCGTAGGGAGATGATGGAATTGATGCAGGATACAGGTGTGAGAAAAACCTGGATATAGGTGTGTGAAAACCCCCAGCAAATGACAATAAAAATGATTAAAAATTCCAGAAAATAGAGGAGGAATCAGAAGGAGTTGAGGAAAGAATAGAGGAGATAAATACAAAAATGATACAAGCAGACAATGATATAGAGGAGATAGCAATAATTTTTAACATGGAACACATAGATTATTCCTTAAGAGTTCAAAATATAAAAGAGAATAAAGAGAAAGATCTCCTAAAAATGATGGGGGGAACTGTGGATGGGTGCTCTAGAGATCCAAAAGCAAGAGATAGTTGCTGTGGCAGATGAAATATTTAGATTAAATAAACATGGTGAAAGGCGTTACAAGATACAGGAGGAGAAGCATGAAAGATTCACCAAAAAGTTAGTAAGGGTTGAAAATTCAAAAAAGAACAAGAAACAAGAGATGATGGATAGATATGGAATATTTTTTAACATGGTTATTTTATTAAGTGTTAGAAAAAAGGAGAAAGTAGAAATTGGGAAATTAGTATTATGTATACTGATATATAATAGGACATATTATAATTACTATGTTTACACACAAATATTAGAAGATGAAAGATTATGACTATGTATATTTAAATAGTACTATCATTATTAGAATTGTATGTAAAGTATATTGACCCAGACAATACACCAAGCACTGTTCACCAAGCACTGATTTTATTTTATTTTATTATAATTGCACCTCATACAATGAAATTAAATGCCATCTTCAGCGTACATCATACATAAGAAAACTATTAAAAAATAAAACAAAAACACACATCCTCCACATTCTGTACAATTGAATTGAAAATATTGCATTAATATTATACTATATAGTAGAATTCAACATTGTTACTGCTCTGGGAAAGAAGCTGTTTTTCAAGCCTATTTGTCCTTGTTTTTATTATTCTGTACAGTCTGCCAGATGGTAATAATTCAAAAAAAGGGTGCCCAGGATGAGATGTATATTTAAGAATGTTTTGAACTTCCTTAAGGCAGTGGGAGCTATAAAGCTCTTCCAAAGAGGGGAGATGGCAACCAATGATTCTCTGGGCAATGATGTTAACCCTCTGGAGCGCTGTCCTATCTGCCACTGTGCAAACCATACACAGGTGCAGTAAGTTAAAATACACTTTATAGTGCAGCGGTAGAAGATCACCAGCAATTTTTCATTCAATTGTTGTTTCCTGAGAAGTCTCAGGTAGCATAATCTCTGCTGGGCCCTTTTGACCAGTGCTGCAATGTGAGTGCCCCACTCATATTGGGTGTTAAAGAAAGAATTATAAATAAATTATAAATAAAAATGAACAGTAAGATCTTCAACTGTTGACCAATGTGAAAAAATAAATGAAGTAAATATGCTTGCAGGATACAAATGACAACTTTTCTTTTTATTGTGTTTTGCACATTATAAAACATACAATAATCTGCCTTAAAATCAAAGCTAACATGTTTGTTATAAATGTGGAAACTGCTTTGAGCAATAAAAACATACAGAAGTAGTGCTATCAGAGCTTAGTTTGCTTTAGATGAGAAAGCAAATTTATTTAATTTATTTAAAATTTATTTAATTTAAAATTATTTAAAATTTATTTAAAAGCAGCTGAAGACAAAGATGTGGCATTTTCTGGTAGTGGCATCTACCTATTAGACTAACTTCAATCTTTCATTTGGATTGAGCGTCTGTCTAAAAAACATGAGACTATACATAGTAAGAAATCCATTGTCACCAAGATGTAGAAGCTGGGTTTGGGGATATGTGGGAATAGACATGCAGCTCTGTCTATACAGAAAGCTGTATTCCTTACTTATTCAGGTATTGTGAGCTCCCTGTTACAAAAGAATATTAACTGAGCCTGCAAAATTGTAACTCTTTTAAGATTCATACAAGGTATCATTCTAGGTATCCTTTAAGTATTTTATCCATTGAAATGCATTTTGCTCTCAGTCACCTGATGTAAATAGTAGGCCAAGCAAGTTCAAAATATTTAAAATAATCTTTAATGCACAAAGAGAATGGAAATTGCAAAAAAACTCCATATCATTCTAATTATCTCTACTGGGAGAGTGTGTGAGGAATTCAGAATATTAAACTGGCAACTCAGGAATATAGTATGTAGTGACCCATCAAGCTAATTAGGCACATCATGAAATGAAAGCAGATAAATGAAAGAGAAAAGACTTAAGGAAGGATTGTCATAGATAAGACATGACCAGCAATTAGACTTTATGCTGCTGCAGTCAACAGTGCTATGGAAGATAACGAAATGCAGAACTTGAAAAGAAACAGGAGGAAATATATGGGTCTTACTTTTATATGTTAATCCAGTGGTTCCTAAATTTTTCGGTCCACTGCCCCCTTGGTGCTACAAACTCATCCTTGGTGCCCCCCACTCAGGGGTGGGATTCAAATTTCTGTGGGTGTGGCCTAATTTAAGGGTGTGGTTTGCTGGTCACATGACTGGGTGGGTGTGGCTTGTTGGTCATGTGACTGGGTGGGCGTGGCCAGGTGACTGGCAAACCAAATACAAGTGGTCCTCACTTAATGACCGGTTGTTTAGCAAGTGTTCTAATTTATGACTGGCCTCCCCAGAGCTACTTGACCAGTTTTTGGAGTTTTAACAACTTTAGATCAGGGGTCTAAATCCCAATCCTGCCTGTGTGTGAGAGAGAGAGGGAGAGAGAGAGGTTGAATCAGATCTCTCTCTCTCTCTCTCTCCCACCAACGCCAGAAAGCCACCGTCAGTCAAAATTCATATTAGTGGTCTCCGGGATTTAAAATTATGAGTTTGGTGGTCCCCGAGGTCCAAAGGTTTGGTGACCCTTGATCCAAAGGGATGAGCCTGAGAGAGGGAAAGAGAGAAAAAAAAGAAAGAGAGAAAGAGAGAGAGAAAATAAAGAGAAAAGAGAAAGAAAGAAAGAAAAAGGGACAAAGAAAGAGGGGGGGATGGAAGGAAGGGACAGAAAAAAAAGAAATAAAGAAGGAGGGAGGGAGGGAGGAGAAAGATAATGAGATATCTATTCTAGTCCAATCACCTGCTCCAGAAGGGTTAGAAGAGAGAGAGTGTGTGTGTGTTCTCCTTGTAATTTACCAGTACATTTGGTTTTGCCTTCTTTAGGGTGGAGATCTGGTCCAATGGATCCTGTTTAAAGCCTCAACAAAATGTGAGAGCTTCCTGATAGTTTTGACCATGTTTCATCCACAAAACCTTTAATAGAAGCCAAAGAGGTTTCAATGTGTTGGTAAAGATGTTTCAATGTGGAAAAAGGCCTCAGTCTAAACTAGGCCTCATTCAATCTGATGCATCAGGTCTCTCTCTCTCTCTCTCTCTCTCTCTCTCTCTCTCTCTCTCTCTCTCTCTCTCTCCCTCTCCTCCTCCCTCCTCCTCCCTCCCTCCCTCCCTCCCTCCCTCCCTCTCAGACTGGCTTTGCTCTACTTTCCTGATGTGCCTGCGGGGCCAGCGCTTCGTACATGGATGGATGGATGGATGGAGAGAGAGAGACAGACAGACAGACAGACAGGCAGGCAGGCAGGCAGGTAGGTAGGAAGGAAGGCAGGCAGGCAAACAGACAGACCTTTTGGATGGATGGACGGACGGACAGACAGACAGAATGCAACAGCGGCAGCACTTTGGGAAAGCGATGGGAGCGGCTTTTCCCAATGTGCTGCCACATTCAAGGCAACGATTCTGGAGCATTACTACAATCAATGGGTGAACCTGCAGGGCCAGCACCTCGAACGACCCCTGCTGCCTCTTAGCATCCCCAAGGGGGCCGTCAGAGGGGGGCTAAGTGGCGGCAGGGGGGCGTTCGAGGTGCCAGCCGGCCCTGCAGTTTCACCCATTGACTAGCACCGCTCTGGAGCCGGTGCCTCCAATGCGGAAGCGGTGGCATGTTGCATGCCGCCACGGCCATGTTAGATGCGCCGCCCCCTTCCACCTCTTAGCGCCCTTCTGCTGGCCCCCTTGGGGATGCTAAGAGTTGGCAGGGAGGAATTCAAGGCGCCGGCCCTGCAGGTTCACCCGGCTCTGGAGCGGTTCTACAGTCAATGAGTGAACCTGCAGGGCTGGCTCCTCGAACGCCCCCTGCCGCCTCTTAGTGCCCCCCTGCCAGCCCCCTTGCCTCTTAGCGTCCCCCTAAGGCATCCCACTGCCCCCCAGGGGGCGGTACCACCCTCTTTGGGAACCACTGTGTTAATCCTTCTTTGTAATAATAGGTTAATGCCAGACTCCGCTTAATGTCCCATATCAAACTTAACTTCTTACATTTCATTGAGATATATTAGAAATAGATCTCAAAACTGATGCAGAACTTGCTTAAAAGAAAGTGGGGGGAAACTGTGGTGTTTTGAAATATATTTTGGAAGGGAATACATTTGTATGAAACTGTCAAGATTGAACTGCTTTGCTTCTTCCAAACCTTAATGCTTTTCAACTTGTCAATGAACTGGGGGGAGGGAAGGGAAAATTAGAATACTGAGAATGTGTGCATGGATTGTAAGAATCTGGCAACCATCAAGGTCACCACTGCAGGTACCTGCAAAAGAAATGGACTGTTCTCATAACAAAAGAACATCTTATAATTGGACAATGTGATCATCCAGGAGTGGGAAGAAGGGGAAGCTATTGTTTAACTAGACAAGCATTTGTGCGGGAAAACCAGAACTGGTTTTGATTCTTGTAGTGTATGTAAGACTCTGCATTATGGTCTCAAAAGAAAGGAAGTTTGGCTTGAACTTCTAAAGGAAAGGTGGAACATAAATTGAACAAACAAATAATTCAGATGAGACTCAGCATCATTATGAGTCATTATCATTATTCAGAATAGAAACATCTTAAGAATATTACAATACACATTATTTTTATTGTAAGCATATTAATAAGAGTATTAATTTTATATTTAAAATATTTGAGCATAAAGTAAATGTTATTCTAAGTATATCAACATGAAGAGTGGGAAAATCCTATGAATTTATAAGACATCTCCAAAGCCCCAAAGTCCCTTCTTCATGTTTACCAGTCTAATTTATTTTGAAGTCTTTGGATATCTTATAAAAGGGTAGGATAAGAGATAATTGAGGCTAATGTTTAACATGACCTAATCTTAAAAACCATAAGGGTTAACACTGGTTTTTGAGGCTGGTAAATGTATATAAAAATTAAGTTTTAACATCATTTATAAATTTTATGTCTGTTTTGCATAAACCATAACCTAAGCTATAGAAGTTACTCAGAATACTGTGTACTACAGTACTCTAACTTTTACACAGAAGATGAAGCTAATTCTAACCATTATAACTAGATATGCAATTAGCAAACTAGATTAGTCTGATAAAGTATGTTTTTAGTCACCTCCCCTTATAAAGGTAATATTAAGTTCAGAAGATGTCACAAATATTTCAGAGATCTCTATCAGATGGGTTACCATTTTATAAGTTGTGCCTTCTGTCTCTCCTAGGTTAAGTTTCAGATTCTTTATTCCCCCATCCACCCTATCTCCAAATAACTCAGCATCTTTGCATTTGTATTTGGAAAAAAATGGTATAATTTTGTGTCATTCACATACTGGCAATATAGAAGAGAGTTTGAGAGTTTTCATAAAGTTGTTAGATAATGTGTGATATTTGAGATACTGATTTGGACAAGTTGGAATATTTAAGATACTACGTCAAAAGGTTTTTTTATAATTAAGATCTTACTATTGTTTTTTTTAAATACTGCCTTTTAAAAATATTCAATAAACTCTAAGCTCTTCTTCTATTACTAATGTATGCATTTTCATAACTCAAGAAACATACATCTCCCCTTTAAAGATTCCTGTTGATGCCACTAAGTTCCATTGTACAACCAAGAAGGTATAAGTAAAAACATAGTCATGTATTCATAACTATGTTTTTACTTATACCTATTACCTTGTAAGCAATTGACAAACCAAATAAAATAAATAAATAAAGAAAGATATTAACTCAATCTGTATTGAGCACAACATTCAGGTCACCATGGAGATGAATAATTTGAACAGTAAATTCTGGGGAAAATGTATTACAATAGGCTTTACTGTGATCCCATGTACCAGAATTCAATAGGCTTTCTAAACTGCTCAGCTTTGGGGAGACAGAGTAGCAGCAGAGACAAAGGATTTCTTCAATAACATCTCTGTCACAAGCTAGTCTTTCAAATGAGGTTTTTTTTTATAACAGCACTCCAGTCCTTTTCACTTTTTGGCCAACAGCTTCGTTGAAAACCAGGCAGTTTGATCAACTGTACTCAACAGGAAAGCCCATTAAAGGATGGTTGTTTTTATTGCATGGTCCATTTTCTATTTTATTGGTCAATCAGAATTTGACAGAATTGCTTGATGATGAAAGGAACATCACCAAAGCAGACCCATCAGCCTCCTGCAGTGGACTGTCTGTACCAATCCATCACCTCTCCAGAATAGTTGTACCATCTGGAATGTCAGAGTATATTCATTAGATGTCAGATCCGTGTATCTGTCATTTCTTCAGTGGAAGAAGAAAAGTGGGGGGAGACTGATAAAGAAATCCTTTCTTGATGTAACCTGAATATATTTAATCTTATATCGAATTTGTATAACCCACACATGATACAATGGAGGGAGGAAACCCAGATGGCCGGAACCTATCACCTCTGAGAGGCACAGCCAGGAGATGAGAAGACCATAAAAATTCCACTGTGAGATGTGTCCTGGGAACCTCTGGAAAAGATCATTCTGAAAAGGGTGTAGGGGGAAATTAGGTATGCCCTGGGAAACTGTGAAAAAGATCGTTTCTACAAAAGGGGTGGGGGAAATTAACATACTGACATCGAGATAAAGGGATGGGTTCTAAACTCCTTTATCTATCCCTGTATGCCTGAGAGACCTGAATTGTCTCATCTCAATAAAGGATTCCTTTTGATACGTTTGGTTTTCAGAAGTTCATTCTTGTTAATTGAATGGGAAAAAGTTCTGTAGCCTGACATAAAGTAGCGTCTGCAATAGAGGTCAGCCTGGAGAGAGAGAAAAAATTAAAGAAAAAAGAAAGAAAGAGAACCTTTCACTCTACTGAGGGGACCCTGCAAAAGAAGAAAAATGTCTGAATACAGCAAGGAGCAAGGGGGAGCTGAATGCTGGGAAGAAACGTCAACACTTACCCAGCCAGATACTGACTTAGTGCACCCCATCGAAGACAGCAAAGCTGCCTGCGAAACCTCCACCAAGCCCTGGTGGTCTATAGGTGTAGGAAAAAAAGACAGCTGGGACGGAAGAACCAGATGAGTAACCCTCACCTGGGGAAATCATAAACCCGGGTGGAAATTGGAGCTGGAGGCCCTATCGAATCAGGAAGAATGGAGCGAGGAGCCACCAGACAACGACCAAATGAGACGGTACAAAAATTGCCTCGTGAAGGAAGCCCTGGAGAACCTCGAGGTGAGGGATGCACCAGGACAACAACGCAGGAGAGTGAGGGAACCAGAAAATGAGAGAACCTGAGCTGCCACCTCGGATCCAGAGGAGATTGAGCGGGCAGAGGGACAAGCCAAAGAACCAGCAGCCATACCAGGTACCCGACCCTTAAACACCCCGGATTAGGGGATTAAACCTGGCCAACCCAGAGACATACAACTGCAGAAGAAGATCCCGCCCTTGGGGGTAAAATTCGATGGAGACCCCCCAGAAACTGGGATTTTTCCTGGCGCAAGTCCTCACCTACATGCAAGAATATGGGCGGAATTTCCCAACCCAGGGTTCCCGAGTACGAGTCATCACCCTGGCCCTTGAAGGGGCAGCAGCCAGATGGATGGTGATGCTCCACAATGTCAATGTTCCAGAATTAAGGAACCTCGATCGCTTCATGATGGCCTTACGCCACCACTTCAAGGACCCCCTTGCCGATAGAAAAGCCTGCGACCACATTAGAGTCATAAAACAAGGCCCTCGCCCGATAGCAGAATACACCGAGGAATTTCGGGTAGACTGGCCAGAGGATATCCTAGTCTGTTGGTTCAAAGATGGACTAAATGATGATCTATACACCACCTGCCTGGCCCGTGGGGCCCCAAACCTCCTGCACAAATGGTACATGGTAGACGAATGGTACAGAGGAGGCGGAGATAGACATGACTCGAAACTGGTACCGCACTGACAAGTTTTGGAAAAGATCCCCACCCCAGGGGAAATGGGAAGTTTTCAAACCCCAATCCACCATGACTCCAAGAACATCTGGTTGCTTTATATGTGGAAAGGAGGGACACCGCGCAGCAGAATGCCATTTGAAAACCCCTGCCAGAAAGCCAGACCACACATCAGGGGGGAAGCCTGGAACATCCAGCCCTTGTGGAAAAGAGACAGGCCTGAGAAGCAGAGTAGCTGTGGGATTCCGATCCCCCCCCAACCCTGAGGAAGAATCCAAAATGCTCCAAGGGGACCTGAGCCAGTCCAAAAGTGATCCGGAAGATGACCCGCTGGTAAGCAATCCAATTGAACCAATCACCCTTCCCCTAAGACTGTTTATCCCCAACCGAGGGAAGGGGGAGGAAGTTGCAGCGTTGCTGGATTCGGGATACACCCGATGCCTAATAAACCCCTCCCTTGCAGATAAATTGGGAATCCAACTGAAAGAAATGGAAAATCCCATTGCTTTCTGCCAATTAGATGGAACTATAGCGGTGCGGGGGGGGAGCTAGCCAAGTTTACCACAGAACCATTGAAAATAAGACTAGGGAACCATAGGGAGATGCTCACATTCATTGTAGCCCCGGGAATGGAAGAGCCGCTGGTCCTAGGTCTCACATGGCTGCAGAAATGGAATCCAAAAATAAATTGGAGGAAAGGAACTGTACAATTCCAGAGAGACGTAGTATTTGCAAAAAGCTCAGAGGAAAGGATAAAGAAAGGGACAGAGAACAGAGAATCAGGCATGACTGGACAGTCGGCTGAACCTATTAACATCCCCAATGAGTACCAGGATCTGGCCCAAGCATCTGGTGAGGAAGCTTGTGATGAACTCCCACTCCATCGAGCCACAGACTGCGCCATCAAAATCCTACCAGGGGCTAAACTCCCAAAACCACAAATGTACTGCATGTCTCCCAGAGAACTGAAAAAACTCAGAGCATTTATCGATAAATTTAAAAAGGGGCTTCATCAAACCCACCTGACCAAAAATAGCTGCCCCAGTATTATTCCGTGAAAAGAAAGATGGCTCCATGCATGTGTGAATTACCAAAAATTGAACGCAATTAGCATAGAGAATATGTACGCACTCCCCCTCATGAAGGACATGTTAGCCCACCTCTCGAAAGGAATTTTTTTTTCAAAGTTAGACCTATGAGAGGCATATTTCCACATCAGAATAAAGGAAGGGGATGAGTGGAAGACAGCATTTAACACCCCATTAGGATGCTTCCAATTTAAAGTGCTCCTTTTTGGACTGCAAGGAGCGCCCGCTGTGTTTATGCAATTGATCAACGAAACCCTTCATGAATTTTTATATAAAGGAGTTTTAGTGCATCTTGATGATATTTTAATCTACACAGAAACGATAGAAGAACACATCAAGCTACTCCGTGCAGTCCTCACAAAACTCTTAAACACTAAACTATATGCAAAACTATCTAAATGCGAATTCCACCATGAAAAAAATTGAGTACTTGGGGTATAGTATATTCCATGAGGGAATAGAAATGGATCCACAGAAAGTAGACAAACCAGTTTGCAGGGCTTCGGTGGCAGGCAGGAATCCGCGATCGTGCACGGTTTCTGCCTGGGCTCGCCACTGGAGCGCCCCGAGCCAGTTTGGCTTTGGGGCTAAGCCACCCCGTAGAGGTGGTGAAGAGGGGGGAGGTCCCAGCAGGGTCGAGGAAAGCCACATCTTTCCTTCACAACTGGCTAAACTCCCTTTCCTGAATGCGGTAAGAGCGGCGGTCAGAAATGGTCGCCTCAAAGAAGCACTCGTCCGGAAAAGAAAGTGCAGGAGGAAGTTAAGAAGTGAAAGTTTTGGCTGACCAGGATAAGAAGCAACAACTAAGGTATCCTGGAATTTAAATTTTATAAAAGATACATCGCTCCCAAAGAAGATTCGGAAGCAGCGAATGAAAGTGAAAAGAGAAAGTTTTTTTTTTCACTCTCCTTCCTTATGGTGACAGCGAAGAGAGATGAATGAGAAATCGGAAAAACCCGCTTTGGCACCAATAGGTAATTAAACTGGAAATATAATTAAATGCCAAGGGGACAATAAAGATATCTGAATATTAAAAATCCTTTTTTTGTTATAAGTGGGAAGGGAGAGGAAAAGAATAAGAGCAGGATTTGGAAGGAGAAGCCTGCCTGGAATTCAAAAGAATCTAAAGTTAAATCTAAACAAGACTTCTAAAAGATACATTTTAACTGGAACTTTGCAACTAAATAGTAACCCCAGGAAGAGAAAGTGAAAAAAGAAGAAAGTGTTAAAAGAAACAGCTTGTGTGTATTTGGATTGCTTGGTGACTTTGGGACTTATATTTGAATGACTAAAAACAATTGGGTGGTTGTTTAAAAAACCTCTACAATGGCATCACTTGTGGATGAACTGAAAATGGAATTTAAAAAATATAAAGAAGAGGAACAAGAAGGGAAGGGCTCCTTTGGCTCCGTTTTTCAATTTTTAGAAATGGCGATCTGTACCTATGAGAAGCTACAAGAAAAGACTGCGCAACAAGAAGATTGGGACAAAGAAGAAGCCATCTTTGATGAACAAGTAACTTTATCTGGGGAAGAAAGGGGAAAGAGAGTGGAGAATTTAAGACCTAAAAAAACAGCCAAAAAAGGGAAAAATAATGTGAAAAGTGGATATAATGTTAGAAAGCAACAGAAAAGGGGAATACAGAAGAAGGAAATAGAGGTGGAGAGACAAGGGGGTAAAAAGGGGAGAGAGAAGCAAGGGAGGAAGGAAGGGAAGAGGAGTTACAAAGGTTTAAAGCAAGATGTAAAAAAACAGGATTTATTCAGAGATAATGGGTGAAAATTTAACTGAAAAAGCGATTCTGCAAAGGTACATAAGATTGTATTGTTATATTTGTATTAGAAATAATGTTAGAAAATTGGAAACAACATATGATTAAAAAGTGGGATAAAATAGTCAGTGTAATTCAGTGAAACTTTTGTGAATAAAATAAATGAAATGAAATAAATGAGAGAATTGAACTAGGAAGGAATGGGAACATTTTAATTATTCTATGTTTTATAAAATATAAGTGAAGTGGGTGGGGGATAAGTGTTCCCATAGAAGTATGATACCTATTTGAATAGAAATGTGTAAAATGTTTAAGAGTTAAATGAATATTAATATGAATGATAGAATTGAATTGGTATGGATTGTTGTTTTAATTATCTTATATATTTATAATTTTTTCTTTTTTAAAAATACAGTGTGTAGTTTTAGAATGTACCAAGCAGAATCCGAACGGAAGTTATGTATTATATTAAGTGTTATAATTTTAGGGGAAAGATATAAAGCTGTCATACTCCAATCAGTGATTACAGAAGAAATTTAGTTTAATGAGAAAAGATAATAGACAGCTGAAACAGGACAGACAAAGAATATAAGTATAATTATTTGAATCGAGATGAAATAAATAAAATAGTATTAAGAAAGTTAAAAGAGGGGAGAAGCTATATAGAAAATGTAGAATGGTAATGAGATATATAAAAATGAGCATGAACTTGAATTTGTGTCTGTACAAAGAGATGTAACCCGGGATCAAGCTGCTTTCAAAAAAGATGTTTTATGTTTTTATGTTTTATGTTTTGTTTGTTTATGTTTGTTTTTAAAATCAATAAAATTTTCGAAAAAAGAAAAGAAAAGAAAGAAATGGACCCACAGAAAGTAAAAGCTGTAATGGACTGGGACCCACTGCACACCAGCAAACAACTGCAAAGCTTCCTGGGGTTTGCGAACTTTTATTGCCAATTTATTCCAGCTTTTGCAAACATCACCCTCCCTATCACGAACTTCCTAAAAATGAAGCGGGGGGGAGAAACCCAAATCAAGGCAACCCCTTATCTGGACAATGGAATGCCAAGCGACATTCAAGAAACTCAAAGGTCTATTCTCAGCAGAACCAGTCCTTAAGCACCCAGATCCCAAACAACCTTTTGTCATCCAAGCAGACGCTAGTTATGTTGCAGTTGGAGCAGTCCTCCTCAAAAAGAATGGAAGTGGACAATTACAACCATGTGCTTATACATCCAAGAAACTGACGGAAACCAAGCAAAGATGGGCCATATGGGAGAAAGAGGCATATGCGTGATGGGCAATGCTCACATGGAGACATTTCCTGGAAGGAAACCAATTCCCCTTTGAAGTATGGACTGATCACAAAAATCTGGAAGCCCTGAGAAATACACGGAAACTCTCCAAAAACAAGCAAGGTGGGATCAATACTTTAAAAAGTTTAATTTCACTCTCAAATATTTTCCTGGGAGAAAGAATTTCTTAGCAGATGCACTGTCCAGAAAACCCCAATACAACAGCAAAAAGGTTAAGGTTATAAAACCGATGATCCAACTGCCCCAACTAGCAGCCACAGTAATTGCCCGGGCATAAGAGGAAAAAAAATCACCCCTGACTGAAGACACGATGACGTCAATATTTAAGGAGGCACTACTTAAGGATGACTGGCTCCAGGCTAACAGAAACACTTGTTTAATCAAAAATGGACTGGCTTGGGTAGAAAACAAACTTTATGTTCCTGAAAGCCAGAGAATGGATCTCATGAAACGCTGCCACGACTCCAAAATAGCAGGACACTTTGGGCTTGTAAAAACCCTGCACCTCATCAAAAGACAATTTTGGTGGCTGTCCCTCAAAAAGGACACTGAAAACTATGTTGCGAGCTGCCCCACCTGTGCTGCTGCAAAGAGAAGACAAGGAAAATATCCTGGACTTTTACAAACAGTAGCAGACACTTCTGCACCCTGGAAAGAGATCTCTATGGACTTTATAGTGGAGCTTCCCGAAAGTTCTGGAAATACTGTCCTTTGGGTTGAAACTGATCTCATTCTCTTCCTCCAGCTCTCTCGTTGCGACCCTAAACCTTTCAAGATTGGGGACCATGTCCACAAAATTCTTAAAATCATTACAACCCTCTAAGAATTTAGCACCAAAATTCATTGGCCCATTCCCCATCTCCAGAATTATTAACCCCGTGACAGTAGAGCTTCGACTTCCAAAAACACTTAGGCAGATTCATCCAGTATTTCATTGTAGCTTGCTCAAACCTGAGATCACTTCAAACCTCAGACCCCCTCCTTCCCATATTGGGGTGAAGCCATATTGACTGCTAATTATTTAATTAATAGGTTGTGGAGTTCCTCCATTAATGATACTCCATATGCAGTGCTATATGGGAGAAAACCATCTCTGGTTTTCATTTAAGTTTGGAAGCAATGTGTGGGTGCATATTCCAAAAGCAATTAAAAGAAAGGGACAACCAAAGGCTAGAAAGCACAGCCTATGAGCCAGACTCAAAGAGTTATCACTTTAGCGATGGGAACAAGAGAACATGAAGTGTTCAAATCTATGACTTTGGCACAGGGTAGCAAAGCTGTAGGGTGCAAGTGGGTATACAATAAGAAAGTACTGCCCAATAATCAGATACAATATAAAGCAAGGTTAGTGGCACAAGGGTTTTCACAGATGAAAAATCTGCACTATGATGAGGTGTTCCCACCAACTGTAAAGAGTGAAAGCATCAAACTGGCACTAGCATTGGCAGTGGCACATGTCCATAAAATCTGGCATTTTGACATAACCACTGCATTCCTCAATGCAGAATTAGAGGAAGAAATTTACATGGTTCAAGCACCAAGATATGAAAGTAAAAAGCCTAAAATGGTGTATAAATTGAACAAGGTGATTTATGGGCTGAAGCAGTTAGCCAATTGTAATATATGTTTAGATACTGCATTGAAAGGTCTTGGGTTCAAGAGTTGCTGATGCTTGCATATACACTTGAAAGTTACAAGGTGGGGATTGTGAACAATTAGCATTTGTGGATGATCTTCGTTTCATTGCAAAGGATGTATCACAGGTAGAGTTTGCTAATAAGTTGGAGAAGAAATTTGAACTAAAGAATTTGGGAGAAATACAAAATTATCTTGGTGTAGAGATAAAAAAAACTAAGTCACTTCACTGCTACACCAACCCAATTGTGTTGGATAGGTATAAAAAGGAATTCTCAGGTATTTGGAGGGAACTATGAATGTGGGTCTTCAAATACACGTATCTGGAGAATATAAAGTTAATTGGATTTATGTCTCTTCCAGTTATGAAGTGGGGGGGAGTGTCAGAGTATAGTCATTAACTGGCAGAGACATGGTTAACAAAGTCAGCAAGTGAGTAAGCATGGCAACAGACCAGTCAATGGGAGCTGACAGCCTGGGTGTGGTTTGGCTCTGTGCTTTGCTGAGAATTGGAAGTGAAATTAAACTTGCTTGCTTGCTGAAACTAGGTATATGCTCTGAGCTGCTGCTGCTTGTGTTTTTGCTTATGTTATGTTGAAAGAATCTACAAATGGTATTGTAAACTTTACTCATATTAATATGTTTATAAAGAAGTTAATGATCCTGCTAAATCAGTCTGTGTGTTTTCTGGATGTGAATTTCTGCTGCAAACTCTAACATGGAACACTAAAAGTACTGTGCACACAGCACCTTTTCAGAAAGGTAGAATTATAATAGGCCAGTATAACTCCCCATTCCTCGCTAGTCTCCAAAATTCTACCTGCTACTACCGTGTTTCTCATATAATAAGGCCGGGTCTTTTTTTTTTTTTGAGCCCCGAAAAAATGGCTAGGTCGTCTTTTCGGGGGTGACTTAATTCCCCCCACCCTGCATCTTCGGGCGGGTGGCAACGGCTTGGATGTTGACCTCGGTGTTGGTGGGGCACTTCGTATCGGGGTCAACGCAGGCAGCACCATATCTGGGTGTGCAACAAAAGTACTTCCTAACGGCAAGCCCCCCCACCATTCCCCCCATTTCGCATGTTTTAATATAGGCCTTAATTTGGGGGGAGGGGCTTAATTTCATTTCATGCCTATAAATCATGCTGGGACTTCCTATTGGGGGAGGCCATATTGTTGGAGAAACAGGGTACATATGGCTAAAGCCAAGTAGGCAACTCTAACAAGACTCTAACAACATCATCCTTGTCTTAGCCAGAGTCCAAGATGCTACTATTTTCCCAATTATGTACTTGGTACTCAGCAATTTTATTTTCAGTTCAGGAAACTGTCAGCAAGACTATTGAATCTCTCAGGGGAAAACAACCTTCTACTACATTTATTCTCATTAACTGTTAATAAATTGTTCCTCCCCTTGTCTTCTCTTGTTAAACAGAAAATAAAATCTTCACTTTAGAAGAAGAAACACAGAGATTCTTAATTCAAAATTTTCTCTAAATTAAATTTTCCACTATGATGCAAACTTTTGAAAATATTACTTGATGAACTTTGTAAAAAAATAAAGAAATATAAATAATCTTTAGAGGAGTATGACTGTTCGCCTACTATTACTGACACTAAAAAACCCTCACATTTTGTCTCAGTATCTCCATATAAATATTCAGTTGAAATGGGTGAAATGTACTTATCAAAATGTAAAATTTAATTTTATGCTACATATGGATAGATAATGTTGGGATTGCAAGCAAAAAGAAGAATATACAAATTTGATTTAGTGGCTTAAAAGCATGTGAATAATTACAACAATACGGTATTCAGAATTTGTTTTCCAGAAAATTAAAATAAGTTCAACACAAAGATTTTTCTTGGAAAACAAGCATTTGATCTGGGATTATTCTTTACAACCAAGGTAAAGATATTATCTCTTTTCTATCCCTTCTTTAAAAAAAAAAAACATCCTCTTAAATATTTTTGTTTATGTTTGCTCTCCAATGCAAGGATATGTCACAAGCATAACAAAGAATCTTTCTCATTCTCCGTGTAATTCTATTCCTTGGAAACACATACTGTGGAGTTGGGAAATAATAATGTGAAATTACTTCTCTTCTGGTCCAGAACTGTATAATTCAAATAGTAACAGAGTTTTGATTGCCCTTGAGGCATCTTGTCCAACGTTTGTGAAATGAATTGATACATTTCTTACCAATAGCAGGGAATGGTGCATGTGATATAACTATAGTGATATAACTGAGGCTGATAATTATTACTGTCTACATTGATAATATTGATAATATAAATAATATATGTCTATATGGATAATATCTATATATTGTTTATATGTAACTATATTGTCTCTGAATTATTAAAAAGCATTATGTAATAATCTCAACTGACCAAAGTTACAGTGGGTAGACAAGATATCTGGTCCCTTTTGGTAACCATATAAAAGATTGCTATTGGACTTTAAGAAGAGTATATGGCAAAATGAATTAATAAATACAATGAATGAAATAAACAAAACAGAACGTACCTGTGAAATTAAAAGAAAGAGGAAAGAGATCTGAATGAAGGTAGCTTGATTCTGTGGAGTTCATTTGATTAATACATGCATTAAATTTAAGGTTAAAAGTTTAAAATACATGTCATAATTATGAACTAGAGTTATCTTATTAGGTTACTGTAGTGCACATGATTCCATAAATTATTGATAATTGCATGTTATATTTCAGTGGATTGTGATAATCAAAACAAACATATGAGAAAATTTGTATAGAATTCTCAAATTAGGTGATATAAATTAGTAGGAATAATATGAGAGAGTACAGAAAAATTAACTGGGTCATTTAGTGATCTGTAATGAATAAGAATGAAAACTGCTGAGTACTCTTTATTGAAAAGCTCCCCCCTCCCCCAAATGAATTGAAAATCTGATGGAAATAAATTTGCATTGCTTTTGTATAGTCAAAGATAACTCAAAAGGAGTTCAGCATGGAATTAAAAGTAAAAGAAATTGGTATAGGAATAAGAATGATATATTATAGAATTGATGATGATATGATATAAACATTTTCATCAAAAAGACGATTAATACATCCCAAAAGCTATGAAAAATACTTAGATTGCATATATAGATAGTAATTGAAGAGGCATTAAAATATGGATGTGATTTACTTATGGACTGAACATTCATTCTTGCTGTATTTTTCCATACAATAGAACTTAATGAAATTTAATGGAATTTAATGAATTTAATGGAAAGTGAATATTATTATATAAGCAACTTTTCTAACGGTCAAAAACTTACTTGGAATAAAATAGTATATTTTAATCTAATTCTCATGCTGATTATGTACTGTCAGAACCACTAAATATATTAATGTAATTAATTTATCTTCTATTGAGGCTAAATCTGAGAATTATTATCCAAATTCTTTAAATCCCTGACAAGTATTGGGATACTGTTTCTGTGGAAATCAGTTTTACCACCTTAAAACTGCAAGACAAATATGTAAGCATCGCATCAAGAAAACTTTGATTACTGGGGACTTCCGGTTTGTCGGCCGCGAGCGGCAGGGATTTGCGAAGCTGCGCGATCCCTGCCGCGCTAGCCGTTTTTGGGGCTCCGACCCACACGGAGTGCGGAGCTAGGCTGCCCTGCAGGGGCAGCTGAAGGTAGGGGATCCGGAGAAGGGACTGGGGGTGTTGCAGACCCCCTCCCTGGCCGGCAGAACCCCTTTTCCCAGGACGGTGCAGCGGCGGTCCGTAATGGCCGCCACAAAGAAGCTGGCAGCCGGGTAAGAATGCGCAGGAGGAAGTGGAGAAAGTGATTGAGAGGAGAAAGTTTTTCTTGGCTCCTAGGACTCTAAGACATATTTAATAAAATTCCTGAAAAGTATGACTTTCTGAATAATACCTGCCAGAAGAGGAAAAAAGCGGCTGTTTGAAGGTGCTGAAAGGATAGCTTTCCCTCTTTTCCTACGGAATAAATAACTGGATATTAAGAAACTTATTTTTTTAGGTGGAAATTGGTTTTAAGCGATGAGTGGGAAGAGAGAAGATTAAAAAGAAAATATTTGTATGCTAAGACTTTGTTGGAGCAGATGCCTTAAGGATTTGAAGACTAGAATATATTGTAATAAGATTTTAAACAGATTTGGACTTTCTTTCTCTTTGATTGATATTACCCCAGAAGGAGAAAGTGAGAACTCTGCCTTGGTTTGGACTGATTGATAACTTTGGGACTGTTTTATCTTTTTTATTTTCTTTTGAATATTCTGGTTGTTGTAAGAAGAAAGAAGGAGAAAAGAAAAGAAAAGATTTATAATGGCTCTTTCTGTTGAGGAACTAAGAAAAGAATATGAACAAGCAAAAAAAATGGTAAAGATGGTGTGGAAGAAGCTTTCCTTTTCTTAGAAATGGCGCTTACTAATTATCAACAAACATTACAACAGATGAAGACAGCAGAGGAACAAGAAAGAAAGGAAGGAGCCATCTTTAATGAATCTCAGAATTTGATCCAGAAAGAAGGAAGAGAGAAAGAAAAGAAAAGAAGAGAAAAGAAGAAAACTAAAGGACTTAAGGACTTAAGATCTAAAAAAACATTTAAGAAAGGGAAAAATAAAGTGCAAAACCAATATGATGATAGTAAACAAAGGGGAAAAGGAATACGACAGAGAAGGGAAGCCGGTAAGGCAGAGGCTAGAAGAAGGGGGGTAGAAAGGTTTGTTGGGAGAAGAAAGAAAGGGAAAAGGTGGAGAAAAGCTACAATGTTTTGAAATTAAATGAAAAAAAGGAATTTTTTATGGATAATGGATAAAGTATAATTTTTTTTAAAAAAAAAGATTTTGCAAGGTACATAAGATGAGATGGTAGTATTGCAATGGTTTAAGAGTTGATAAGAGATTAAAATGTTAAAATGTTTAAAAATGATTGGCTTTAAAACTTAATAATAGGAGAGGTTTAGAATATTGTTTTAATTAAAGAGTTTAATAAAATTATGGTATTGATGTTATTATAAAATTTTTATTATAGTATTTTTTTTTAATATTTGGATTTATTGTCTAATTATGCACTTAATTGTGTTGGATGTATTAGTTAGATAGAATGTACCAAGCAAAATCTGATTGGGTATTAGATATTATTTTAAAGATTAATTTGATTAACTTAGGGGGAGATAGAAAGGCATCATACTCTGATTAATGATTTCAGGAGAAACTGATTTTCTTTTTTTTTCATAAGGAATGAGACAAAGGGATGATAAAAAATGGACAAAAGATACAAATATAATGATTCAAACTAAGATGATTAATTAAGGTAGAATTAAGAAGTGTGAAATATGTGGAGAAGTTAATATAGAAGGCTTAGAATGGTAAATAAAATAAGTAATGATATGTAAGATGAGCATGAATATAATTGAAGTCCATGAAGAGAGAGACACCTGGGTCCAAGTTACTTTCCAAAAGATTTTTTTATGTTTTGTGTGTTGTGTGTATATGTCTTTTTGGGGGAGAATTAGTAAAAACTTGTAGAAATATAGAATGAGAATAATGGTAACTAAGTCAGAAAGAAACAGATGAAATAATAATAATGATATTGAATAAGAGTAAAGAGAAGTAAAGAGAAATTGAATAAGAGGTTTTGGTATGTTATATGGAAATGGTTTAAAACAGAATCATAATTTATCTGACTTGTTAAATTTACAATGGAAAAAGGTTTAAACATGTAATGAATAATGATAATTTGTGTGTTTTAAAAATTAATAAAACTTGTTTTAAAAAAAAAAAAAGAAAACTTTGATTACTCACATATTGGGAAGCTACTAAAGAAATAGTCATGCTAATGTGGAAAATCAAAATGAGTTGCTATGGTAATAGATTGTTTATAAAGAACTGCAATTTGTTGGTGGCAAAAGTCTCCAAAGAAATGTATCTGTTTCTCCACCCTAACTCTATCATAAATAGGGGTGGGCTGCTGGGAGCTCGCAGGGGCTCAGGTGATCCCCTAGCTAAGACTATGCAGGGCTCAGCAAGCACCCAAATCCCACTCCTGGCTGGCCTTGTCCCACCCCAGTAGCCAGAGCCTTAGTGCAGGAGCGAAGCGGCCTTTGTGCCACACTTCGGGCTGGAACTCGTGCCCACTGTACTCAGCTAAAGAACTGCGCGGGGGACAATGTCATGGCAAGGTGATGGCCGGAGCCTTAGTGCAGAAGTGAAGCGGCCCTGTACTTGCCTTCGTGCCACATTTGCACTCAAGGTAGCCCTTGCCTCCCACAAGGGGAGAGGAGAGAGATAAGAGAGAGGAAAGGGAATCCTCCCCTTTTCTCTCTTTCATTTCTCTATCTTTCACATGTGCACACAAGCAGATACCCTCCTGGGCCAGGATCACTGTGGCGGCAACAGCTCCTGCTGCTGTAGCCACTGCGCGCTCATGTGAGTAAGCCAGCCGTGTTGCGCAGGAGAGCCAGAGCTCTTCCCTCATTGCATTCAGCGGCGGCAGCTGCTCCTCCTTCCTGAGCCGACACGAAGGGGACTGTGGCTGGCACTGAGCGATCAGTTGCTTTTTGCGATTCTGTGTCCTTCACAGGCAGCTCAGCACAAGCCATGGTCCCCTTCGTGTCGGCTCAGGAGAGAGAGAGAGAAATGAGAAAATGATGGAGGAAGAGAATGAGAGAGGAAAGAGAGAAACAAATGAGAGAGAGAGAGATAAAGGGGAGAGGGATACAGAAATGTGAGAGAGCTGGAGGAAGAGAATGAGAGAGAGGGAAAAGAAGGAAACAAATGAGAGAGAGAAGGAAGAGAAAGAAAAAAATAAAAAAGAGGGAGAGAAAAAAACAGGGAGAGAAAGAGAAATGAGAGAAAGAAAAGGGGAGAAAAAAGAAAGAGAATGGGAAAATGATGGAGGGAGAGAATGAGAGAAGAAAAAGAGACAAATGAGAGAGAGAAGGGGAGATGGAGAGAAATGAGAGAACTGGAGGGAAAGAATGAGAGAGTGGGAAATAAATGAGAGAAGGGGAAGAAAGGAAGAAAGAAAAAGAAGAGAGGGAGAGGGGATGGAAAAAGAGAGAAAAATAGAAATGAGAGGGAGGGAGGGGGACACAGAGAGAGGGAGGGGAGGAGGGAGAGGGGCCCATTTCCCACAGAAAACACCAGGACCAACAAAACCCTGGGGAGTCATGTGACTTGGTGGAGTGGTGTTGAGTTGGTCACGCCCACTCAGCCACACCCACCCAGGCAGTCATTAGGGCAGAGAGCTCCTTGCTAAAAAAATTTGAAGCCCACCCCTGGTCATAAGATATGCAAAGTGTAACTTTATCTTATGCATGAAGGATGTAAAATGATCTAACAAGTCAAAATACAAATAAAATAGAGAATAACCATAGGATCCTTTCCCTAGAAAACTCCCATATTCACATGAACGAATGTGTTCTTAACAATCTTGAATTCAACTAGAACCTTTCTGATATCTTCAAAACTCATATAGACAAAATTGACACATAAATATTCTGTTGCTAGTATATGTTTCATAAGGCTTCAGATCTGTGTTCTATAGTGGCAAAAGAAGAAAGAGTACCAGACATCCAATACATAGTACTGATTTCACTCTGTTTTCTTTGACAGAAATAACATGACCTGACTTTGGTATCTATTTCTTCAAAATGGAAAAGATAAATTCTAGCTTATTGAAAAAGAGGAACCAACATAATTTAATACAGTAGGTTATTTTTTGCTTTTGTAATACATCCTGAAATATAATTCAGTTGTCAACTGCATGCAAATTGCTAAAACCATATTTTCATGATGCACTCTAATAAAGAGAAATGAACATTTTAAAGACTTGTGACAACTTTAGCGACATACTGTTGCAAAAGAATGTAAAGAGATGAGCGTGGTAAATGGAAGAGGAATAGAGTTACAAAGGAAAGGAAAGGTTAAAACAAAAAGGTCAAGGGGTAACTATGTTAGCAACCAAGAAATTGGGGGGGGAGGAAATAGGTCACAAAGAACAGAACAGAGGCATGGGGGAGAGAACTTAGGAAACGAAATTACAAACGAGAAGAAGTCATAAATAGGACCTCCTGGATCCTCAAACCTTTTCATCCCACTTTTCTCTGAAGGGATATAAAATATAAATAATTTACTTTATATAAAGGATAAAAAAATAGACAAGAAGAGGGTGACCAGCAGTAAGGAAGATGGACTTGGTTACAGTGGCAATAAGTGCACTGTTGGAAGAACTGAAGGACCAAGTTAGGGATAGATCATTGAGGAGAATATCTTTATGGCTGCTAAGAGTTGTCAATTACTTGGCAACAATAATTAATCAATCAATTACTGAAAGTAGTATACATATGAAACAGGGTGGATTGCTGGGGGTTTGCAGGAGTTCGGGAGATCCTCTAACTAAGAGTGTGCACAGTTCAGAGAACCCACCAAATCTCACTCCTGGCTGTCTCTGCCCACTCCACCCCACCCCTCCCAGGAGTCCCCACACAGCCTATTTTGGATGCAGGTAAGTGCAGGGCACGCACGGAGGTTCAAGGACGGTGAAAAACGGAAGTTCGGGAAGGCTGGAAATAGGCCCTGGCTTCCAGAGAGCCTCTGAAGCCCAGGGAGGCCGTTTTCACTCTCCAGAGACTTGAGGAAAGCCTCCAGAGTCCGGGGAAGGCAAAAATGCCCCCCCCCCCCATGGTGCAGGAGGCCGACTAGGCCATGCCCACCATGGCCACGCCCACCCAGCAACTGGGCAGAGAACCCATTGCTAAGATTTTTGAAGTCCGTCCCTGATATGAAAGCATGTTCTTGTACCTTATGAAGTAGATAATTATCCCACAAAATAACTATAATTTTGCTGACATTTGGTAATTTTTCCATAATGTATATATAAAAATAAATTTGGTTACATTAGCAATAAATAGACAAATGAAGTTTCCTAAAAATGCACAATTAAAATAATTTGGCATATAAAACTGAATGCCTTTGGAATTTTTCCCTATCCTATATTTTAAGACACAACTAAATTATTTAAAATAGCAATAATAAATTGTTATTTATATTTTATCTCAATATTCGTTGTGATTAATTAAAATAATTATGAAGTCTCTCTTGGTATTGAAGGGGGAGCTACATCAGAATGTTAAGTGTATCTTAATGCAAACAGTACTGAACAAAAATACCATTTTACCTTCAGTTTATCGAGATGATCCTGCAGTGAGTCAATGAGCAAATCCCCAACTGGCTGCCAAGACTCTTTGACAGTTTCTGCCTGATGAAGTTTTAGATCGAAATCACCCATTGCCTCATGAAGCTCTTGTAGTCTTTCAAGGGCTTCATCAATCTTTTTTTGCCAGCCTGCAGATTGTAGATTCAGTTTATCCCATTCTGTTTTAACATCATCTGCCTGCTTCTTCAGGGACCGAGTCACATTCTGGGCTCTTTCACCTGGAGACAGCTCTAAAAGTGAAGCATATAGATAATATAAATAAAATTTAAAAACAAAATTGAGATTTTTTTATTATTAACAAGCAAAAACTTTCAAGTGTTATATCCATGGCACTGGCTCAAATTGAATAGTATCTAGGGGTGGTATCAGTGGCATTAAGTCCACCTAAGTGGCATCATGGTCACCTATTTCCATATACGGTTGAACCAATATTAGATTAGAATATGCAAAGACAGTATTGGGAATAGAAATATAAAGTATATGCTCACTTTAATTTTAGATACTAATGTTTTATTGCTTATTCTAGAACCTTCTCTATGCCAAGGAATACAGATTTAGAATAATGATCAATAAGTTACACATTAATAATTGTGCCCAATATTGCTATGCTCATAAATCTGCAAATTGTTTACATTCTGTGTATTTTCCTTATTCTTTTCATATTAAGCTTGCAAAGATTTAGGAAGATCCAATAAGAATGGATATTTTTTTAGCCACTACTGCTCCTTTTTCTGGAAGTTTATTATTGCTCTCTAGCATTTACCTCTCGGATCCTGGTAAAACTTCTCCAGTCCTTCCAGAGGCTTTTCAGATATGAATATTCGGGCTGTTTCAAGTGCATTCAAGATAATAGGGTCTTTCATTTTTAGTTTCCTCATAAAGGCCTACATAAGGAAACAAAAATATAAGCTGACATTTAAGTTGTTTTCATATCCTGATTGTATATTTTCTTTTTGTCACTGAATGAAAAAGCAAAAAAGGTTAAATGTTTTCATGTTCTGTTTAGTAAGTGAAAAGTAAATAAATAAATACCAAGCTAGTTTGGTTAAATACATCCTTCTCAAACTCATGTTCTAAATTCAGTCTTTTTTTTTAAAAAAAAAAAACACATTTTATTGATTTCCAAAAATAATACACAAACAAACAAAACATAAAACATAAAACATCTTTTCTGAAAGCAGCTTGATCCCGGGTTACATCTCTTCGTACAGACACAAATTCAAATTCATGCTCATTTTATATACCATTCCATATCTTATTGCCATTTTACATTTTCTATATAGCTTCTCCCCTCTTTTAACTTTCTTAATTTTATTTTATTTATCTAATCTCAGTTCAGATCATTATGCTTATTATTCTTTGTCTGTCCTGTTTCCAGCTATCTATTATCTTTTCCCTTTAAACGAAATTACTCCTGTACACTGATTGGAGTATGACGCCTTTATCTCTTTCCCCTAAATTTATAACACTTAGTATAAAACATAACTTCCATTTGGATTCTGCTTAGTACATTCTAAAGTTACACACTAATTTTTTTAAAAAAGAAAATATTATAAATATATAATATAATTAAAACAACAATCCATACCAATTCAAATCCATCATTAATATTAATATTCATTTAAATCTTAAACATTTTACACATTTTCAGTTAAATATCATACTTTTATGGGAACACTTATAAACTTTCCATAGTTATTCCCCCCCCCCCACTTCACTTATATTTTAAAACATTGTGTCATTAAAATGTTCCCATCCTAATTCAATTCTCTCATTTATATCATTGCCTTCCTTTTGTTCACAAAATTTTCACTGAATTACACTGAATATTTTATCCCACTTTTTAATCACATGTTGTGTCCAATTTTCTAACATTCTAATACAAATATAATACAATCTTATGAACCTTTGCAGAATCCCCTTTTGAATTAAGTTTTTACCCATTATCTCTAAATAAATCCTGTTTCTTTACATCTTGCTCCACACCGTTGAAACTTCTCATCCCTTCCTTCCTCCCTTGCTTCTTCTTCCTGCCCTTTTTACCCCCTTGTCTCTCCACCTCCATTTCCCTCTTCTGTATTCCCCCTTTCTGTTGTTTTCTAACATTATATCCACTTTTCACCTTATTTTTCCCATTTTTGGTTGTTTTTTTAAATCTTAAAGTCTCCATTTTCTTTTCCTCCTTTTCCCTTTCTTCCCCAAGTAAAGTTACTTGTTCATCAAAGATGGCTTCTTCTTTGTCCCAATCATCTTGTTGCGCAGTCAGTTTCTCATAGGTACAAATCGCCATTTCTAAGAATTGAAAAAGAGAGCCAAGAGAGCCCTTCCCTTCTTGTTCCTCTTCTTTATATTTTTTAAATTCAATTTTCAGTTCATCCACAAGTGATGCCATTGTAGAAAAAAAAATTTTTTCCAAACAACCATCCAAATGTTTTTAGTCCTTCAAATATAATTTCCAAAAGTCCCAAAGTCACCAAACAATCCAAATAAGCTGTTTCTTTTAATACTTTCTTCTTTCTTCACTTTCTCTTCCTGGGGTTACTGTTTAGTTACAAAATTCCAGTTAAAATGTATCTTTTAGAAGTCTTGTTAGTATTTAATGTTTCTTTTAAGTTCTAGGCAATCTCCTCCTGCCTTCCAAATCCTGCTCCTATTCTTTTCCTCTCCCTTCCCACTTATAGCAAAAAATTTTTTTTTTGAAATGTTCAGAAATCCTTATTATCCCCTTGACATTTAATTATCCAGTTTAGTTACCTATTGATACCAAAGCGGGTTTTTCCGATTTCTTATTCATTTCTGTTTGCTGTCAACGTTAGGAAGGAGAGTGGAAAAAAAAAACTTTCCCTTTTAACTTTCATTCGCCGCTTGCAAGTCTTTGAGAACGATGTATCTTTTGCAAATTTTAAATTCCAGGGTACCTTAGTTGTTACTTTTTGTCCCAGTCAGCCAAAAAACTTTCACGTCTTAACTTCCTCCTGCACTTTCTTTTCCGGCTGAGTGCTTCTTTGAGGCGGCCATTTCTGACCGCCGCTCTACCGCCTTCAGAAAAGAGAGTTTAGCCGGCTGGGGAGGAGAGGTGCGATTCCTCTCGACCCTGCCAGATCTCCCCTGTCTTCACCACCTTCTACGGGGTGGCTTAGCCCCGAAGCTGGGTGGCTCAGGGCACTCCAGCGGCGAGTGCAGGCAGAAACCGCGCACGATCGCGGATTCCTGCCTGCCCCGAAGCGCTGCAGACCAGAACTCCTGAATTCAGTCTTATCTGGCACATTATATTCAATTGCTTAAACTTTTACCAAGCCCCACTCAAACTAATAGTCCTCACTTCCTGGTCAAAGCATTTACTATTGATTCGGATTCTATCCCTGCCTGCAATTTTCCTTGCACCTTGACAACAGAAATGGAAGGGACTGGGTGGAAGCCTTGGGGGGTATTGGGAAGGGCTGAGGAATCAAGCGAGTCAGCTGGGCCCTGTGAAAGTTCCTTCACTTCAAAATCATGTTATGGGAATGCTTTGAATGGCACAGTTTTCCAAAAAGGAAGAAAGTGTTGGATTGGCGAACAATGGACAATGGGAGGCCTAAAGGGGAAAGGGGGAACTTTACCTATGCACCTTTAGAATTTGCTTTACTTCATCTGCATCTATATGGTGCAGATTATATTATACTCTTGGTAAAATTATGTTCCAGGAGTTTTTTCCCTTTCATATGCTAATAGGAAAGTTGACACTACAAGATAAATAACCAACAGACATTCTTAAAACTTAAACATGTACAGCTTCAAAACATATTTTTAGAATGTTACACTTTACTTCAATATTTCATTTTTTCCTGCTTTCTTGACTAAGTCTTTCTCAATGGCTAGGATCAGGTCATGGATGCTCCTTGTACTTCCTTTCATTTTCTGGAAGAGAACACTGTCAGATATTCTCTGGAAGAATCCTGTTTGACAGAATTTTCTCCCAGTATAAGTGCCTTAATATTACTTTCTTAGGTCCTTTGAAAAAAATTTCTGTTTGCCTTTGGAAAGCATGTTTTTGTTGACTGGTTGGACAATAGTATTACTTTTATTTGCTTCCCCACATATTTTAACCCACAGCTCCCCACTACACCAACAATATCTTTACACAGCACACACTTCTGTAACTTTGCTATTTACAGTTGTTTTTTTTAATTTTTAAATTTCTTATATTTCAGTCTTAGAGTCATCCCAGTAAAGGGAATTCACTAAATTCCCTCACTCGACTATGATGCTTGCATGTGTTTTTCCTGTTTTAAGCCTGATATTTTTTGCTAGAAGTAATAAAATAGAGTTATAAGTTTCAGTTCAGAATCTTACTCTTATTTGCACAAATAAGACAAGATGGTACAATGAATTAAATACATGGCAGATAGGGATTACTGTACCTATAATGGTACACATAAAATAAAATATTGTCAAATTCCATGGTGTGTGATTAATCAATTTTATTTTCTATTATGATATACTTAATGTATGCAAAATAAATACAAAATGACATATTTTACTGTGCAGTTCACTATTTTACAAAAATTATATGCAATATTGGAAGTCATAGCTATTTATATTGGATAAGAACCCAAATACCTACACAAACAAGATTATCCATAGAAAGAAATCCAGAAAATCCCTATTGAAACAGTTTTGGGATGAGAACTGAAAAGAAATATAGTTTAATAATACGTATAGTAGCCAATGTTGGATTGGCGTTGTGGGGTTGTCCTTTAAAAATCTAGAATGTCACACTTTTTTCTTCAATATTCCTGGTGTTTCTGCTTCCTTGACTAAGTATTTCCCAATGGATAGGATCAAATTATAGATAATTGATACTCTTGTATCTAATCTAATGTACCTTACAACATTTGTGTGAAAATAAAATTGAAACAACTCTTGAGAAGACTAACTGATTTCTAAATGATCTGACATTTTAGCACTATTGTTATGCAAAACAATAAATATATCTTTAGGGTAGTACACAAATTGTTTTGATAAGGACATGTACTAGAAAGAGAAGGAGAACCCTGAAAAGTATAAAGTATCTGTCAAAGACAATTTTAAAGTAGGTCTTAGTTTCCACCTTTTTTAAAACCAATTATATTATAAAGTTTTCATAATGTTCAAAATTATGCCTGGCTCCAAAATAACCAGCTCTAGCTGTTTTATGAAGATCTTAAATAGCAGGGAGAGAAGCATAGATGTTTACAGATAGCAAGAAAAGACAAATAAATTTGAGTCATGATGTTACAACACAAACTCCATGATTTATGGTAATCAGGGATTTGTTTCCTGATATCAGGATACAAATACAAAAGGCAGACCTTTGTTTTGTGATGTTCTGGAATATTTCATTATTTTTCAGTTAAATATATGCAGTTTATATGCACTATGAAACTAAATGAGTATGGAGACCTATGGATAATCATAGATCTGGTATTGAATGGCAGCTTAATATTGTTGTTACAAACATCTGGAGTTGGTTTTATGGGAAATCCAGAATTCTGCACAAAGAAACCCCTAAAACTAAAACTGCCTCTAAAACTCATTTCACTGGACAATTAAGTATACTAGGGTAAATGTTATAAAAGCCATCAAGTGATTCCATAGAACAAGCAGACCCATCCAGGTTCACATGGGTCATACAAAAGTGGTATAGTTATCTGTTATTCAAGTTGAACGTCAAATTAAAATGAGTTTAGATAGTTAGTATCAAATCAATTACAAGTTCAACTGTGAGGCCACTGCCCTTTCAATCAATTTTCTTAGAAATTGTTTGAGTTCACCTGAACTGCACTGCTGCTCCAGATCTTCTCCTTTAAACAGATTGGGTGAGGGAATACATACCACTTCCTAAGGACACTTATTACATCCATTAAACATGTGATCTGTTCTACTTTGACAGATTTATCAGCTAGGAAGGTTTAAATAATGAATAACTTATCTTTTCATTTAGCTAGTCTGCAAGATTTATAATAAGTTATATAGCTGACAAATGTACATTTCAATGATTGGCCCTAACATTGGCGTCCAAATTATAGCAGATCTGAATAATGCTATCCACAATGAATTATGTGAACTGTTCATAATGACTTTCTCATTTCTCTAATAAAATGCATAGTGCAGAGAGTAGTACCCACTTTATTAGTGCAGATATAATAAAGACATTTATGTAATCAATCTTTGCTAATCGGACTGCCATGAATTAGGCCTTCAAACAACCATATTTTGATCTTGCAGTTCAACTGTTGTCGTAGCCCTGTCATCACTTTTACCTTGCTAATAAATTGAACAATGTATTTGGCTCTGCAAGAGGAAAGGAGCAATTGTGTCAATCGTTTTGCCATTTCTGTATTCCAAATCTCTAATAATATTGCCAGCAAATATTTTCAACTTCACAGATAAAATGTTGAATGCCGAGTCCATCTTTGCAATGTCACTATAGGCTTTGAAATACCTTAAAACAACCATAAAATAATACCTTCTCCAAATAATGCCAATCTTTGTTGGAGGGCAAAGGTTCAGCAAATATGGTATCATTTACAACAAGCTGCAATGCTGCCAACACGTTATGATGCCTTGACATAAATTCTAATCTGTTCTAGGTTCAGCATCAGATGAAAGCACCTAAGTCATGGCAATTGTATTATAAAGTCATATGCCTTTTATCACATATGATTGCCATGACTTATGTACTTGTCCTCTAGTTACCTCCATTGCAGTTCACCATATATTTTTATGATGCCTTAAAAAGTGGTCATATTAAGTTGTGTAGTTCTTTTCTTCTATTGCTCAAAGCATAATTAAACAGGAGAATCAATTTTCAATTTTTAATGTTTTTATATCTACTTCCAGATTTTTTTTAAAAAAATCATACCCTATGGATATCATTCTGCTTTTGTACAGTGGGAAGATCACCACCAATTGGTGCCTGTTGCTTTAGCTCATCTTCTTTCAACTGCAGCCATGCCAGAAGTTCCTGAAGAGAAAGGTGTAGACGTCTCCACTGATCAGAACTGGCTTCTAGATGAGACCTGAAAAAGAGGTTCAGTTTCTGTGTTACAAATATTACCAAAAGCAATTTCTTCCTTGATTCATATATGTAAAATAAAGACAAAAGGAAAAAGATGGTTTCTGGTAAAAATTATTATTATTTACTGTTTCTTTCCCCTCTATTTTTCTGAACACATTTGAACATTTTTAAAAAGTTAAAACATAGGTCGCATCATGGTGGTGCAGGGGAACTCTGTCCTGCTCCACTGCATCGGGTTTTTTTGCCTTTGGATAGCTGTTTGTGGTGCAGTTCGATCCTGGAAGAATCACCGAAGTGAAGAGAGACTCTTGGAGCCCAATCGAGAGTTGCGATCCCAAGGCAGTGAGGAAGAGAGTCCGAAGTCCGAGGTGAAAGAAGTCAGTCTGGCGTGGGCAGACCTGAAGATGTGATGAACCAGCAAGAAAAGGAAGCAGCGAGGAGATAGCAAGCTGAGATCGGGAAAGCTATCAGCAGGAGAAATATCTTTTGGATTACAACTGTAACATCGTGGGAAGAAGAACTGATTGTATTACTGAAACCCAGAGTGAAAGGGGTGAAGGTGGAAAGTGGTGGCAGCGATCTAGTTTTCTACCCCCAATGCTGGGAAATAGTGAAAATACAACTTTAAAAAAGAAAATCAAGAAGGAGAGACAAGGGGATATTACTGGAAGGAGCCCCCTGTCAACTATTGAATCTATTCTGCTTGAGAAAGGGACTTGGGACTTGGACAGAACTTTAAGAAAGCTTTGAGGAGTGACGGTGCAGACTTTGGAGGCAGCCATTGAAAGTAGCAGACCTCGGTAAATTGTATCAATGTAACTGGAGTGATTAATAGAACTGAGAACGGAACGAAATTGATACAAAATAAGCTGGATAAATATTTTCTATTTTGGCTGTCTCTATTATTGTATTTAAAATTTGAATAGATAATAAGAGATTCTATACCCCCCCTCTTGAAGTATTTATTCCCCTTTGAATTTACTGGGCTTGGATAGTTTTATTCTATATATATTTTATATATTTAATATATCTATATATACTTAATTAATAATAAGAGTAATACTGATTGGTTATTCTATATAGAATTTGGCCTGGAAAGTGATATTTATTAACCTTATAATTTAATTTCTTTGTAATTTCTCTGTTTCAGATATTCCCCCCCATCCTTTTCCCTTTCTTATATATAGCTGATTTATTGTAGATTAATGAATTTAGTACATTGATTAGTACAATGGCAACATAAACAATTGCTCTTTCTTTCTTTCTCTTTCTTTTCCCCTCTCTTGGTTGGATATTGTGGTCTATTAAGAGTTAAGAGGTGTTAATTTAAATTTTGAATTTCAGATTTATTAATAAGGGAAATCAAAAGCATAAAATATTGATAAAGTTGATGGTAGTAGTTGGTAACATGATCTGGGATAATATAACTAGAATAGTGGATGAAGAGTATAGAATTGTTAAAGGTATGACGAGCAGTACCACCACCATCACAAAGACTGGGAGAAAATCTGTACCATCAGTAGCATTACCTAGCCCTGCACCAGCAACACAACAAACAATTGAATGGATGTTGGCCCCGGAGAAATCAAATACTTCAACTGGCACTCAATTGGTTCAAGCTACCCTGTTGGCAATTCAAGGAATGATGTTGGCACTCCAGAAGTCGATGTAAAAAAACCACACTGAAAGTAGGGCCGATAGAGAAACAATGAAAAAAGAATTGAAAGATGAAATAGGGGAAATGAAAATTGAAATCAGGAACTTGGATGGGAAAATAGGCCAGATTCAGGAATCCATCAAGATAAATGAAGAAAAGATTAGAATAATTGAAGAACAAGCCAACCAAATGAAGAAACTAGAACGTATAGATAAAAAAAAATCACAGACCAGAACAGAGTCCTCGAGATGGACAGAGCCTCCTATTATCTCAGATTTCAGAATGTGGAGGAAGATAGAGAAGAAAACTTAGCATTGACAATGGCCGAAATACTAGTGGAACTCCTACAAAGAGATAAAAATGAGATGGTAAACGAATTGGATGACATGTATAAAGTTCACACAAGTTACGCGAGGAGGCACAGACTCCCCCAGGAAGTTCATATCAGGTTCGCTAGGAGGCGAGTTAAGGATATAATCTACAGGATCTCAAGAGAAGAAACAATAAAATATAATGGTAGAGAAGTAATTGTGTAGGTGCCAAGAAGAGTCCATGAGCAGAGGAAAGATTACTGATTCCTCACTAATTATCTTCATAAAAAAAGCATTTCCTTGAGATGGATCACTCCAGAGGGTATCTTGGCAACATGGAAGGAGAAGAGAGTGAAAATAGACAGTCTAACTAAGGCACAAGACTTCTTCGAACAAATAGGTGGAACAGAAGATGAACTGAGTAGTAGAGATGAGCCTGAGACTTCAAGCCAAGAAGAATCACAATCTAAACCTAGAGGAAGGGAGGGAGAGAGGAAGAGAAGGAAAGAAGGGAAGAAATAACCATTTGAGAAGAGACAGGAGTGAGAACTAGGAGTCAAACAACGACTAAAACTAATGAGGGATAAAAGCTAGAGGGTAAACGGACAGAGGAATGAAACTAATATCGAACATTAATGGATTAAATGACCTACCTAAGAGGAAGAGGATATTTTTCAAATTAGAGAAGCAGAGAGCCAATATAATATGCCTCCAAGAGGTTCATATTAAAAAACAGGATCAGAGCTATCTACAAAATAAAAGATTGGGGAAAACGTACAAAACTTTAGCAGAGGGAAAAAAAGAGGAGTGGTACTGTATATTAAAGAGGAAATAACCTCAAAATTGATTTATAATGATACAATGGAGAGAATATTAATGGTAGAGGTGGTCCTACAAAATAAAAACATGCTGTTAGTGGAGATATATGCCCCTAATAAAAATCAGAATGAATTTTATAAAACTTTATATGAGAAATTGATAGAAATTGGCAACCCAAGAATGTGTATATTTGGAGACTACAACACAATTGCAAATAACAATCAAATTATGCATGTGAACAAAAGCATAAAAAAACACGGAATATATTACCCAAAAGTTTTTTCAAGATGGCCGAAGAACTAGAATTAGTGGATGCTTGGAGGAAGCTAAACCCAGGGGTGACTCAGTTCAGTTTCTACTCCAGTCCGCATAAATCATGGTCTAGATTGGATATGGCATGGGTGAACAGCGACTTAATTAAGGAGATCCAGGAAATAAAGATTTTAACTAACACCTGGGCAGATCACAACCCACTGCAGATAGATTGGAAGGACCGAATCCATTAGAAAAGTAGATGGATACTTAATTCGCAACTATTGAAAGAAAAAAGTTACACCCAAAAAATTAGGGAAGAATTAATCGGTTTTTTTGAATTGAATAAAAAACAGGATACCTCATTGCAGAATCTCTGGGACACAATAAAGGTGTATTTTTAAGGGGAATATCTATAGCATATATAGCAAATAGAAATAAAAAAGATGGGAAAAACAAAATACCCTAATAAAAAAATAGAAGATTTGGAGAACAGACAAATGGAAACTCTGGGAGATGAGCAAATTAGAAATGAGCTGGCACTAGCAAAGCATGAAATGAACATTTTAGACCAGGAAGAATTAATTAAGAAGCTACAATATACAAAACAAAATTATTTTGAACATGCAAATAAACCTGGTAGATGGCTAGCGTATAAATTAAAAAAAGAAAATCAGAAAAGAACAATATACCAATTAGTGAACAAAAATGGAGTAATAGAGACTGAATTGGAAAAAAAGAAGGTAATTGTATGAGAGTATTTTGAGAATTTATATAAACAAGATAAAGTAGATTTAAACAAAATAGAAGAATATTTGAAAGAAGGAGCTATACATCCACTATCAGAGGATAAAAAGGAGTTACTTAATAAAGAAATAACCTTGAGTGAACTAAAAGAGGCGATCAAAAAACAAAAGAACAATAAAGCTCCAGGCTCAGACGGTTTTCCAAGTGAGTTATATAAAGAGATAGGAGAGGTATTAGAGAATGTGTTGCTAGAGATCTGCAATGAGGTATTACTGAAAGCTAAAATTCCAGAATCATGGAAGGAAGCGTATATAACACTAATCCCCAAAAAGGATGCAGATGCCAATCAAATATCTCTTCTAAACTCAGACTATAAAATTTTCATGACTATAATGGCAGAAAGACTAAAGAAAGTGCTGAATGACAAAATTCACCCTGACCAAAATGGATTCCTTCCCACGAGACAGATTAGGTATAATACAAGAATGATAATAGATATATTAGAATTTTATGAACTGCACCCAGGAAATCAAATGGCCCTTATCTTCTTGGATGCACAAAGGGCCTTTGATAACCTCAACTGGGATTTTATGAAACACCAGATTAACTTGATGAAATCTGGTGGTAATTTTGCAAATATACTAAATTCAATTTACACCATACAAAAGGCAAATGTACTGATAAATGGAGAAGCTACCAAACCATTTGAGATAAAGAAGGGCATCAGGCAGGGATGCCCGTTGTCACCTCTGCTCTTCATAACAATCCTAGAAACATTATTGGACAGAATTAGATTGAACAAAGAAATTAAGGGAACAAAAATTAAAAGTCAAGAGTACAAATTACAAGCATTTGCGGATGACGTGATATTTGTCATAGAAGAACCAATAGATTTGGGACCAGTATTATTAAATGAAATAGACAAATTTGCTAAATAGGCAGGATTAAAAATTAATAGGGAAAAGACCAAAATGTTAGTTAAAAACCTAACAAACAGTAAGCAAAAAGAACTAGAGGAAATGATGGGATTACAAATTGTGAATAAGATTAAATATCTAGGCATTTGGCTAAGACCTAGAACATTATCCCTGAGGGAGGACAATTATACCAAATTATTACAACAAATTGGAAAGGATTTGGAAAAGTGGAACAAAATGCAAATTTCACTGTTAGGTAGAATATCAACGATTAAGATGAATGTCCTACCCAAAATCTTGTATTTATTTCAAACAATTCCGGTACTATTGGACAAATTTTTTTTTAAAGAAGTGGACAAAATCGTTATGAAATTCATTTGGGCAGGGAAAAAAATGAGAATAAAAAAAATCTATTTACAAGACAATAAAAGCCTGGGAGACCTACTACAAAGCGACGGCACTAGTGTGGATAAAAGACTGGATTAAATTGGAAAACAAAAGAATTTTAACACTCGAGGGCCATGATTTGCAAATAGGATGGCACACATTTTTGTGGAACCCAAATAATAAAAGTCATTCATATTTCCCCAAACACACTTTACATAAATCCTTGATTAAAATCTGGATAGATATTAGAAGAAACCATTATACTAAAATCCTGAGGTGGCTTTCAACAATGGAGGTGATGTTCCATCCTAACACGATGGACATTAGCAAAAAGCTCAAATACCACCAAATACTAGATAATGAGGGATCACTTAAATCGATTCAGGTTTAATTATTGAAAGGAATAAGGAATAATTATTGACAATTGGTTCTACTTTCAAATAAAAATGAGACATATTAGGGATGCAAAAGAAGACGGATTTGAAACAAAAGATTCTTAATTAGATAAAATACTCCTGTGCCTGGAGAAATATGATATCCAAATTGTATAATTTTTTACTAGAGTATGAATTAGCTGAGGAAATTGTGAAAGGACCAATGTTAGCTTGGGCAAAAAACTTTGGTTATAATATAGATTTGGATGATTGGGAGGAAATTTGGCAAAAAATCTTACATTTACAAAATCAATACCATATAAGGAAAATTTATATTAAATGATATATCAATGGCATCTGGCACCTTCTAGATTAGCTAAAATATATTCAACAGCAAATCCAAGCTGTTGGAAATGCAAAGAGAAACTTGGTACCTATTTCCATCTTTGGTGGACATGCCCTGAGATTTAAAAAAATTCGACAAGGATAAGAATATGGATAGAAGAAATTATCGAATGCGGACTGGAGTGGAAACCGGAACTGTTCCTCCTGGGAATGATTAAAGGGGAATACCCTCCCAAAGTGAGATATCTGATCATCCACTTATTAACAGCGGCACGAATTTCTTTAGCACAATATTGGAAAAGGCCCGATGTACCACCGATAGATATTATTATTCAAAAAAGCTATGAATGCACCAAAATGGAGAGGCTCACGCTCAAATTAAATGGGAAGGAAGAGTCAAAGTATTATTTGGTTTGGGATAAGTGGTACAGCTGGGTAGAGCACAAGAAAAAAGGTATACAGGATAAATGAACCCAGGACACATACTATAATTGTATATATCGAATGTATAATAATAATGATTTCAAGCTTCTTGTCTATTATATAAATATTATGAAGGCTCCATACGATTAACCAATACAGTTATAATCCAATAGTAATAGCAGAATAATATATTATTTATTAATTAATAGGTAATTGATAAGGGATAAGGAATACTTGCCAATGATTACTTACTACTGTTTACTATGAGCTATCAATCTTAATATCAAATGTAATAGAAAGAAATACATTTATTGTTCTATTTTTATTCTTACATATTTGTATGTTTGTGTTTTAATCTTTTGTAAATAAAGTCTATTAAAAAGGAAAAAAATAAAAAAATAAAAGTTAAAACATAAGCTATATAAAGATATGTTTCCTTCCTCCCTCCCTCCTCCCAAAAGTCATAAAATATTGAGTAAATTTTTTTTTTAAAAGTAATGAGTACAAAGTACAAAAATTAATATAAAATTCTGTAAAATTTATGCTCCATCTCTGTTAAAATCAGCATAATTTCTGTGTCCTCCCTCTCACAGTGCCTGTTAGGGGCTGGATGAAACTAAACGCTTGTAAGGCCGAATGGCTCTGGGTTTGGGGTTTGTTGGCTCAGGGAGAATTGTCACCTTTGGTCTTGGATGTGGTGGCACTACCCCAAAGAGACCCTGTGCGTAATCTAGGGGTTTTCCTGGACTTACGACTCCTGCTCAAAGAGCAGGTGGTGGTCATGGCCAGGAGGGCCTTTGTGCAACTATGGGTTGTGCAGCAGTTATGCCCTTTCCTTGACCAACAGTCCCTACTCACAGTCACTCATGCCCTAGTCACTTCCCGTCTTGACAATTGCAACGTGCTCTATATGGGGTTGCCCTTGAAGAGCACCCAGAAGCTCCAGTTGGTGCAAATTGCAGTGGCCCACATGGTTTTGTGCAGACCCCAGTGTGCACAAGTATCACCTCTCCTGCGAGAGCTGCATTGGTTGCCGATTTGCTTCCGAGTGCAATTCAAGGTGCTGGTTGTCACCTTTATAGCTTTTCATGGCTTGAGATCAGATTATCTGAGAGACCATCTCTTGCCGGTCACATCTACTCGACCCATCAGAGCGGGGAGGCAGGGAATGTTGTGGGTCACATCCCTGAGGGAGATAAACCTGGTAGGACCCAGAAGAAGGACCTTCTCTGTGGTGGCTCCCTCTCTCTGGAACATCATTCTCCCAGAGATTAGAACAACCCCTATTTTAATATTCTTCAGGAAAGCGCTGAAGACCTGGTTCTGCCAGTGGGCCTGGGGATCCCAGAGCGGGATGGAACTCATCAAATGGCTCATGTGATCTGCTGTCATTGGGGCGGGGGATGGGAGTTGGGGGTGATTTTGTTATCTTGCACTTTATTAATTTATTTGATTCTTTTTGTTAGTTTTTATTGTTTTAAATGTGGTTTTATATTCTGTAAGCCACCTCAAGTTGCCATGGGCAAATAGGCGGCAATATAAATTCAATAAACAAACAAACAAACTAGAATAAAAATTGCTGAAAGTGGCCCAACAGCTTTTATGTTAGCTAGATGTCAAATGTTGCAAATGCAGGAGCTAAGCACCCCTCATTTGTGGGGGTAAAAGTTTCTATTATTTTGAAAGGGTGAGATTTTCAACAACAATACAAAACAAAACAAAACCTTATCTAAAAGGATGTTAAAGGAAGTCACTATTGTGAACTTTTCTTCAAAGCTACATTCAAAAGTTCATCTTTTTAGACTCTGTCAGAGCACTGTACTTTTTGTGATTCTCTTTCAAAATGGAGAGCTTGAATTACACAAACAGAAATTAGGAGCCAAAATACAGTTAAAAATGATGAATGGGAAGAAAGTATATCAGGATTGATAAATGGATCTCTTAAGAATTTGCAGTAAAAATATTGATTCTCACATCCAAAATTTATAACCAAGAACATTTAATTTTCATACTCAGTAGCTGAAAAACAACTTTTTTTTTTCAGAGAGAATACAAAACAAATTGTAGGCTTTCATATAAAAGTATTTATGAGTTTGGTTCAGTTGCTAAATGTTAACCTGAATTATAGTATATGGTGAAAGGCATTTTGTCTGGAATTCTCATTGTAGTTCTGCTCATATAATTTGCCCAGTTTGATTACTGAATTAATTCATTTCTGAATTCACATAACTTCTCTGGGCTATATTCACATAGCATTTTAAAACTTACACACATACATGTATACAAACCTTGTTAATGTCCAAACGTAGCACATTGTGTGAATGTATACTTCACTGTACAATGAACAGGACAGTAACCTGGTTCAGAATATTGTGTGAATATAGGCAATGTAACTATTCGGTCTACTCTCCAATTTATAGATAAATAAGTGTGTGTGCTTGCATGCATGCATGCATGGTTGTGTGTAATAATAATGTATTCCTTTTCTGGTTTGGGGAAAAAAATAAAGTTTAATTGTGTTTCTCACCTACATGGTTTGGCTATATAAATGTCTCATTATAACTTCCTATTTCTGTAGAACAAGAACATTGCTTTAATGTTTAATTCAAGAAAGAAAGGCAACCATGATAAACTATAGTTATTATTTTCAATTTGTTTAATAACAGTGGTATCAAAATTGGGTGAAAATTACAGCAAAAAATCATTAAAAACATTCTATGACTCATATGTTGTTTTTCTTTTTTCTCTACGAAGTTCAAGGGATACAAATAGCTCATGAAGATTTCAAAGATCCTTTTTTATATATACGGGAAAAATAATTTTCTTTTCACTTCAGATATTAATATTTTTCAGATTCACATATTTAATTTATTTTAAATAATGAATGTTATGAAGATGATTTCTGTCATATGCAAAATTAAAAAAAGCTTTGAAAAGGGTTGAGAGCAAATAAAAGCGATTCAAACAATGCTTTCTCTGCATTGCAGTTTTTAAAGTTTTCTCTAATAATGCCCTTTATTATGAATTTTTGCAGAACAACTTTCTTCTACCCAAGAAGATATCACCTTTCTACCCCACAATTGGATTACAGGCCTAAACTTATATAAAAAATTAAAGAACATTTATGTGTGAATTCCACACTGCAAAGCTTTCCTCAAATTATTGTCCATTCACTAGATTGTATCTATTGTAAATAAATGCTGTTCCCAATTCTATACAAATTTATTATATATGAATTCCCAAACAATTATGCATGATTCAAATATGCTATTTATATCAGAGAAATAACATCACATGAACAGAATGTCCTCTGAAATTTGCTTGGCTTCTTCTGAAATTTGCTTTAATTGTAATTCTTCTGAAATTAATTTAGCATGGGCTACAAATTATTTTACTGTATAGAATCATAATTATAAAGGAACTATTTCAGCAAAAACATGGTGACTAGGTGAGCAGCATTAATTTCTTTTCATGGAAATATTAATATATAGAAAATCATCAACTCTTTGCATCCTAAAACTCCCTCATTAGCAGATAATGAACTATCTTTCCAGAATAATGGAGTAATTCTGTTCTCACTGAATGTTCCCAGTCATTTTAATCCAATTAGGACTAAGGGTACATAAAGTGAGGGTTATATAGGTTGGTGGGTTGTCAAGAATACTTCTGCTTACACTTCCGTTTCTGCTTCCCAGCTCTTGCTATTTTAGCCATACCTGATATTTAAAGATTTTTTCCGAAGTTCACTCCATCGGAAGTTCATGTTATCCAGGCGTCTCTGCAATAAGGCACCATCATCAGAACCTTCAAGTGACCTCAAGATTTTCTGTCCATTTTCATCCAAGCTATGGAAGATATCTGTATGGGTTTCAATTTCTTTCTGAAGCTCCTATAAAGAAACATAAAACATATATTTGAACTTTGGCATTTGCCAAAGAGCTTTGTTAATAAACAATTTTTAATAATTAAAATACATGAAATTATTGAAAGGCTGATCTTGTGATTTCTTAAGTTTTTGCCTGAACCTTTTCAGTTAGTCATTTTCCATTACAGTATTGAAATGAGAAAAATACTAGTTCAAAACCAGTTGAAATTTAAAGTCTTAATTATTTCATAATTTGTTCCCAACATAAATAAAAATTGTACTCAAAATTTTAATATAATTTGCTAGTTTCCTTCTATATGCTGTGTTCCATTATCAGGCTAGTTACAATAATGGGAAGTTCATACATCTTAAATACACTATTAGAGACACAATCACACTATATATAACCTGTGCCCAAAGATGAAAAAAAGGTTCTCCGCACTTCGTTGGTTACAATTAAGCATCAACATCACAGCCAATCTAACCTTCACATGATATGTCTTCTTGTGTAACATTTTCAACTTAAAGCAGAGGCTTCAGCAGTCTTGAAGCACTGAAATCTTGGGGAAAGTAAGCAACTGAACAACATGCTTTAAAATGCCAAGTTCAGTTAAATTCCACAGACAAAATGCATTTCACAGTACAGGCCACACACCCAACTATAATAAACAGACACTTTGTATTATGTAAAAATATCAGCCAGTCCATGGCTGTAGGAGGAATAGAGAACAGTAAAAGGATCCAGAATATAAACTGTCAGCTTACGTAGAACTGCCAACTTTCTTTATCACTGTGAAAATTCAGGCCAGAAACTTTGGAAGATTCATGTTTCCCACTCATTTTTAGGAAGGCAGTGACTGCCAATGGAACATTTTTTAGAATGCTACTTGTTGCTAGCATTCTTTCCTGCCTACATCCTGAATGGACTCTTTGTGTATTATCTGTCCTGCTCTTTGCAGTTAGAACAGTATATTTTAGCCACATCAATATGTAGATTTTATTTGGAGCTTTATTCTTTATCCTGTCTCTTCATTAGGATTGTTTTATACACAAATATATGTAAAAATAATAAAATGGATTTTTTTTAAAATTAGAAGATAGGAACTGAAGCTTGAAACTATCATGCAAATGAAGTGTCCTGAACTAATGGTAATCTGTCTTTTTCACCATCACTAGTGTTCTTAATAAGTATTCAATATATTCTCCAGGTTATTGGACTAATGCAGGGTGTCAAACTCAAGGCCTGGGAGCCAGATCTAGCCCACAGGAGCCAGATCTAGCCATAAAAACAGCAAAGGATTGATCGATGTGTGGCCCTCCCGAGCTCTGTTTTCACTGGCAGAACGTTGCAGGAGGCCATCACAGCCAAAAACGGAGCTCAGAAGCCTGTTTTCACTGACAGTGCTCGGGCTACCCTAGGTGCCCACGAAATGTCAAGCTGGCCACGCCTGCCCTGAACCCCCAAGGTAAAACACAACCCTGATGTGGTCCTCAATGAAATTGAATTTGACACCCCTGGATTAATGGATGCTGCTTGATGATTTTGCACTTCACAGTCTTAGAGTAGTGCTTCTCAAAGAAACTGGCTGGGGAATTCTGGGAGTTGAAGTCCATGTATCTAAAATTTGTCCAGTTTGGGAAACATACCCTTAGACTCTTTCTTCTCTAAATGTTCATTTTTCTACCTCAGCTTTAAGCCCAAAATTTTCTTTTTTTTCATCCATTCTAGAAGACATTGCTTACTTTCTACTACATAATTTTTCATTTTCATTTTTATCTTTAAATAAGATGAAATTATAATGTACTGACCTGCTTCAGCCTTGCTGGGCAAGTCTTGACAGATACAGTATTTCATAATTTCATTATATACAAGTTTATTCAAGTGCATAGATACTTCTGCCCCATGTACAAATGCATATAAACATCAACTATATTCATATAATATATAATACTACAAATTATATCATTTACAGTATATTATTCCCTCCTATCTTCATTGATATGTGTGTGGAGATTTATGGTTACAATGTGCCATGAATTATTTATCTTATTTCGTAGTTCTTTTGATATAAATGAAAAGAGTCAGGTTCAATTCAGGAGTTACCTTATTTTAAAATAGTCTATATTTTCATATTCACTTTTCCTTTTTACAGCAACAAAAAATAGAACATTGTAACCATAAACTAGTCTCCCCACCTATATCAATGAAGATAAAAAAGAAGCAAAACAGAAATATTAATAATATAAAAGGTATATACAATTTGTGATATTAATTTATTACATAAATATGCATGATGGCTCTTATAATTAGAAATTAAAAGATATATCTGTCAGGACTGCTTTATTTGAATATGTCTAAGTTACCTTTGACTTTTGTACTCTCCTGAATAGCATAGTTTTTTTTAAAAAAAAATCCTTAAAAAGTATAGTTTAAGTATAAATAGGGAATGTATACCATTTAGTAAATGTTTGTTTTTGTGAGAAAACCCAATTTTTGAAGTCAGGATGCAATTTTAGATTATCATATAAAATCATTTTTGTTCAAAGAGAAGCTATTTATCCATTCTAGAATAATTGTAGAATAATGAGGACATTATTTACCAATCCTTTACAATTAGGTACCTTAATGCCCCAGATCCTAGACCAGGGTGTCAAACTCAAGGCCCGTGAGCTGCATCTAGCCCAAGGGGTGGTTAGATCTGGCCTGGAAAATAACAAAGGACTGGCCTGCAGTGCCTCTGCCAGATAAAATGTGGTGCAGGGGGACCCTGTGTGCCTCCCCATGCCCTGTTTTCAATCTGGACGGCCTCCTGCAGCACTCTGCCAGCCAAAACAGGGCATGGGGGGCCACACAAGGACCTCCCCATGCCCCATTTTGGCTGGCAGAGTGCTGCAGGAGGTCGTCCAGGCCCAAAACAGGGCATGGGGGGCCACACAAGGACCTCCCCATGCCCCATTTTGGCTGGCAGAGTGCTGCAGGAGGCTTCTTCACCTTCTGTTTAGCAACAACTGCCAACCAAAACTAGGTACCCTCCAAGATCTGGATGGCTGTTGTTCAGAAGAGCCAAAAACATCTGGCTCTTCACCCAGGTCTTTGATGAGAGACAGTAAGCCCCCTCATATCACTGAGTTTGTCATCTTTTATCTTAATCGTTTACCTGTGATTGATTTAATTGTAATTTTTTTGATTGTTGTGAGCCCACCCAGGGTCATTATAATTATATTGCTAATATTAAGCCGTCTTCTAGGGCTGTGTCAGAGGTAGTAACAAAGATTGATAGACTGTTGAACAGATTGTTTTTAGAGACATCTGGAAAAACTGTTTATGCTCTGCTCCGATGCAAAAGAGTCAAGCCCCATAGCAGCTGAGGACTCTATATGTCTTTAATCTTTAATTTTTACATTATGGAATTGAGACTATTTATGCCAGAAAGTAAATCTCCCTTTGTCTGGAATAGCTGTTTTGAATGCAAAGGGAGGAAATGAATCTTGAGCCAGTGTCAAATGCCCATCATGGCCACGATCACCATCTACAGGTGAAACTCGAAAAATTAGAATATTGTGCAAAAGTTCATTTATTTCAGTGATGCAACTTAAAAGGTGAAACTAATATATGAGATAGACTCATTACATGCGAAGCAAGATAGTTCAAGCCATGATGTGGCATAATTGAGATGATTATGGCTTACAGCTCATGAAAACCCCAAATCCACAATCTCAGAAAATTAGAATATTGTGAAAAGGTTCAATATTCTAGGATCAAAGTGTCCCACTCTAATCAGCTAATTAAGCCATAACACCTGCAAAGGGTTCCTGAGCCTTTAAATGGTCTCTCAGTCTAGTTCAGTAGGAAGCACAATCATGGGAAAGACCTCTGACCTGACAGTTGTGCAGAAAACCATCACTGACACCCTCCATAAGGAGGGAAAGCCTCAAAAGGTAATTGCAAAAGAAGTTGGATGTTCCCAAAGTGCTGAATCAAAGCACATCAATAGAAAGTTCTGTGGAAGGGAAAAGTGTGGAAGAAAAAGGTGCACAAGCAGCAGGGATGATCGCAGCCTGGAGAGGATAATCAGGAAAAGGCCATTCAAAAATGTTGGGGACTTTCACAAGGTGTGGACTGAGGCTGGAGTCAGTGCATCCATCAAGAGCCACCACACACAGACGGATCCTGGACATGGGCTTCAAATGTTGTATTCCTCTTGTCAAGTCGCTCCTGAACAACAAACAACATCAGAAGCGTCTTACCTGGGCTGAAGAAAAACGGAACTAGTCTGTTGCTCAGTGGTTCAAAGTCCTCTTTTCTGATGAGAGCAACTTTTGCATCTCATTTGGAAACCAAGGACCCAGAGTCTGGAGGAAGAATGGAGAGGCACACACTGCAAAATGCTTGAAGTCCAGTGTGAAGTTTCCACAGTCTGTGTTGATTTGGGGAGCCATGTCATCTGCTGGTGTTGATCCACTGTGCTTCATTAAGGTCAACGCAGCCATCTACCAGGAAATTTTGGAGCACTTCATGCTTTCTTCCGCAGACAAGCTTTATGGGGATCCTGACTTCATTTTCCAGCAGGACTTGGCACCTGCCCACATTGCCAAAAGCACCAAAACCTGGTTCAATAACCATGGGATTACTGTGCTTGATTGGCCAGCAAACTCACCTGATCTGAACCCCACACAGAATCTATGGGGCATTGCCAAGAGAAAGATGAGAGACATGAGACTGAACAATGCAGAAGAGCTGAAGGCCGCTATTGAAGCATCCTGGTCTTCCATAACACCTCAGCAGTGCCACAGGCTGATAGCTTCCATGCCACACCGCATTGAGGCAGTAATTGCTGCAAAAGGGGCCCAGACCAAGTACTGAGTATATATGCATGCTTATACTTTTCAGAGGTCCGATATTGTTCTATGCACAATCCTTGTTTTATTGATTGCATGTAATATTCTAATTTTCTGAGATTGTGGATTTGGGATTTTCATGAGCTGTAAGCCATAATCATCAGAATTATGACAAATCACGGCTTGAACTATCTTGCTTTGTATGTAATGAATCTATCCCATATATTAGTTTCACCTTTTAAGTTGCATTACTGAAATAAATGAACTTTTGCATGATATTCTAATTTTTTGAGTTTCACCTGTATTTCTTTTGCAATATATATTTTAAAATAGTACAAATGGAATGTATGGTACACATGCCATTTACAGCAAATTTATATCATTGTATAAACACAATGTGTGTGTGCTTCATATCATCTATGTGTGTATCTTTGTTAAATTAATTATGCAATTCAATGTTATTGTTTACCCTGAAGATGACTTATTTTAGCTTTTGTCTATGTTTTTCCTTAGCTTCTTTAGACTTTCTGCAAAAGAATTTAATGCTATTTCAGGTTCGCCACTCTAGCTGGTGAGAGGGGGGTTATAGAGATAAAGGGAGATTGCTATGTCTAAGTGCCATTCTTTTCCATAAGAACACAAAAGATGCCTGCAGCCGAGGGAAAGTGGAGTTTGGAGTCACTGGACTGATGGACTGAAAATTTATTGGAGATTGTGATGGGGGGGGGGAGTTTCAAACTTTCGCTCTTTATTGGGTATAATTCCGGAATCTAGCCAGAGTCAGAATTACACCAGATCCTTGCCAATTTGATATATTTCTAATAAACAGACTTTAGAGAAATATGGATGCCTTGGATTTTTATTTGGAGGACATGTTACTTGGAAGGCTGACAGTTATAGTAATAAATATTGTTGGAAGTGTTAAGTGGGCTCGCAGAGTAAAGAGGCAGGACGTGGCAGGACCAGGTAAAAGTCTTTTTATTTTGTCTTAAGCAAAAAGCTGCTCAGCCACAGCTGGCACCGGCTTTTGTAGCCGGCACTGTCCAAAGCTTCAGCCACTGATGGGACTTTATTTCTCCCACCAGTGGGTGGGCCAATGAGTGGAGTCTGTCAGCCGACTCCACTCTATGGCCATATATGGTAATATGTAACAACCCTCCCCTCTTAGTTATTGTCCATCCAATCAGCAACTTATGTAATCACATAAGTAGGCGGGGCTTTGAGGGGTGCGACTGGGCCTGTGCACCTCACTTGTTCCTGGGGTGGTGGTCCGAATGGATGGGTCCATCGCTGCTCTGGTCCCTGCCTGTGGAACCATCTGGAAGTTGTCTTGTGACGAGGCAGGGACCGTTGAGCCTGAGGCCTCAGAAGCACACCGCGGGACCTCTTCTTTTAAAGATAAGTGTTCCTGTGTTCTCTCTGGGTTGGAGACAAGGCAATTAGCTCTCGTTGTTTTCTGTGATTAGGGCCTCAGTCAGGGACCATTCTGCTTATGCGTGTCGGGCTTCAGACTGGTTGTCTGTGATAGGGGACCCGACCTCTGATTTGGTCAATGTGCCTTTCGCACAGTTTTCCTTCTTCTGTCTCAACCCAGTACAATCTGGGCCCGGTGATCCCTATGATCTTGGCTGGCACTCAGGCAGGTCCCCCTGTATAATTGTGAGCATAGACCAGGTCCCCTGCACTTTCCTGTGGAATCTATAGGGGTTTCAGTGCTGTAGTTAAGGTGGACCCTGTCTAGTGTTGATCGGACCCTTTGGCCCATCAATAATTCAGTGGGGCTGCGGTGTGTTGTTGCATTGGGTGTGATGTGTTGGGCCAAAAGCATTTTGTCAACCCTTTCTTGCCAGTCCCCCCAGCCCATTCTCTTGAGGGTTTCTTTGGTTATTTGGATCATTCTCTCCGCCTGTCCATTGCTGGCCAGGTGTACAGGGGCAGACAGTGCATGTCTGATCCCCAGTCCAGCTAGGAACCCTTCAAACAGCCACAAGGTGAACTGCGGCCCGTTGTTGGAGACAAGGATGTCCAGTAGCCCATGGGTGGAGAATAGTCGTCGAAGGTGGCCTCAGTTGTGGTGGACTTCATTAGGATTACTTCTAACCATTTAGAGTATGCATCGACCATTATGAGGAATGTCTGTCCTTGGCAGGGCCTGGTGAAGTCGATGTGTGCCTGGGCCCACAGAGCTGTGAGTGTCTCCCACTTCCCGGGGCTCACTGCCAGGGGGGCTGGTCGGGTTTCTTGACAAGGGGTGCAGATGGCAACCCAGGTCTCTATTTCCTTGTCCAGCCCTGGCCACCATACATAGCTTCTGGCCAGGGCTTTCATGCGGACTATCCCCAGGTGGCCCTCGTGTAGCAGTGTCAATATTTCTTAGTGGTGGTGGGATGACCACTCTCTCCCCACAAAGTATGCAGCCCTTGAGTACTGACAACTCAGCCTGTCTATTTTTATATGGTTTAAATTCATCCCCTTCTATCACTTCCAGCCATCCCCTCCACACCCAGTTTGAAATCTGTGCCATGTTTTTGTCGCATGCTGTGAGTCTTGCAATCTCTGTAGACGTCATCAGTCCAGGCTGTAATTCCTCCAGTAGAAGTACTGTGGTAGACAGTGCTGGGTCTTCTGTGAGGTCTGGGAGGGGGCAGTGGCTCAGGGCATCAGCATTGGAGATGTCTGGATTGCTGGGTGGTGGACTAAACGGTAGCTGTATGTGGCCAGGAAAACACTCCATCTTAACATCCTGGGTGATAGGATGTTCGGTGTGGGTTTATCTCTGGCTAGGATGACCAGCAAAGGTTTGTGGTCGGTAATTAAGTTGAACTGCCTTCCGTAAAACTACTCATGGAAGCGCTTGACTCCTGTGACTGCGGCAAGCACTTCCTTGTCAATTTGGCTATAGTTTTGTTTTGGACAATGTCTTAGAATAATATGTGATGGGGGCTTCTGTCCCATTGGGTAGTCATTGGCTGAGGACTGCTCCGATTCCATAGGGGGAGGCATCGCATGTAAGTGTCAATGGTAGTGTCTCGCTGTATTGTATGAGGACACTGCTGGATGTCAGGATATTTTATATCTTCTTAAACATGTCGGCCTCGCATTGCCCCCAGGTCCAATTGGTCATCTTATCCAGTAGTCTGTGGAGAGGTTCTGCAATGGTTGCTTTCTGTGGTAGAAAGACATTGTAGAAGTTGAGCAACCCCAGGAAGGCTTGCAGTTCCACTTTATTTTGTGGGGTGGGGACTTCCCGTATTGCTTTCAGCTTTCCGTTTGTGGGTCAGATGCCGGATGCGTCTATTAAAAAACCCAAAAACTGCACTTGGGGAATGACCAGGTGACATTTGTTCCTTTTTCATTTCAGTCTGGCTTCTTGGAATCTCCCCAGTACTGCCCTCAGTCGCTCTATTAGTTGTTCCCTGCTTTTGGCTGAAATGATCACATTGTCGAAATATGGTATTACCCCCAGAATGTTGTGTAATAGAATTTCCATAATGCTCTGGAACAGGCCGGGGGCAAAGCTTACTTCGAACTGTAGCTGATTGCATTTAAAAGCGCCTCAATGGGTGACAATCATCTGCGCTTCAGTGGTTGCCTCATCAACGGGCAGTTGCTGATAGACCTGGTCCAGATCTAAGTTGGCAAATATGGTTCCTCGACCCAGGGAGTGCAGGAGGTGCTGCACTACTGGCACGGGGTAGGCACTTTGCTGGAGGGCTTTATTCAGAGTCATCTTGTAATCAGCACAAATCCTGACTGACCCATCTGGTTTAACTGGGGTGACAATTGGGGTCTCCCATTTGGCATGGTCAACCGGCTCAAGGACCCCTTGGGCAATTAACGTATCTAATTGTTCCTTGACTTTGGGCCAGAGAGCAAACGGGACTCGCTGCGGCTTGAGTCAGACAGGGGATATTTTGGGGTCTAGGTTAAATGAGATGGGGGTCCCCGTATACTTGCCCAGTTTGTCATCGAAGAAATCGCTGAATTCCCGCTCCAGTTCTGTGAAGTCTTCTGCTGAGCATGTGGGGGGGGTCTCTGCTGCGTGAACACCAGTGATGTGGATTTGAGAGGCTGGAACCATTCTCTTCCCAGTAGGCTTGACAGGTTCTGGTCTACTATGGTGAGTGATAGGTTTCCTTGGAAGTGACCGTATTCTATGTGGGCTATCTCGGCCCCTTTGATTCATGCTGCTGAGTTGTCCGAGGATTCTGTGGCTCAGGCCTCGTCAATGGCTTCCTTGAAGGAAACATCCTCCTGGGCCAAGAGTCTCTTTTGGAGCATTAGGTCCCTCATTCCCAGGATGATTCAATCTTGGATCATCCCTTCAGTGTCTGGGAACCTGCAGTTCTTTGATATTTTGCAAAGTGGACTATGAATGTGTTTATCGTCTCCCCCTCCCTCTGGCTCTGTGTATAAAATTCATGTTGGCTCGCCAGGTAGGAGGGAGAGGGGTCATAATGTTCCTTGAGTGCCGTTTGGAGCTTGTCCCAGGATATGCTGTGCAGATCATTTGCCACGAGGGCATCTGCCATCTCATAGAGTTCAGAATCGCAGTATGTGAGGAACAGGGCTTTCGTTTTTTGAATCGGGGGCAGCTTGGAGTCCATTGACTTCTAGGTGCAGGTTGAATTGGCCCATGTATGAGGGCCATTTTTCCTTTGCCGGGTCGTAAGGAATCAACATTGGGCAGTGTGCCATGTTGGTCGGCGGGGTCACAATCATTGCAGTGGCCGGTGAAAATGGTGTCCGAATTCCAACGAGGTGTCATTTGTTCTCTCTTCAGCTCAGAATCCCATCCTTGTCACCAGTGTTAAGTGGGCTCGCAAAGTAAAGAGGCAGGACGCGGCAGGAGCAGGTAAAAGTCTTTTTATTTTGTCTTAAGCAAAAAGCTGCTCAGCCGTGGCAGGTGACGGCTTTTGCAGCCGGCGCTGTCCAAAGCTTCAGCCACTGATGGGACATTATTTCTCCTGCCAGTGGCTGGGCCAATGAGTGGAGTCTGTCAGCCGACTCCACTCTATGGCCATATATGGTAATACGTAACAGGAAGGAATTTGGAATTGACTACATTTCAGGTTCTGGGATTTCTGATAAACAACTGAGATGGTATAAAAAAGATTCAGCTTGAAGTACTTTGGAATTTAGCTGTGCTCTATAATTGCAAAGTTAATAAAAAAGGAATTAATACAGCAGGAGCTAAATCAAGCAAGTACAACTACTGTGAGTACTCTTGAATATTATTAACTCAAAACCCTGCCTGTGCTTTGCCATATTTAAGAGAAACACAACTTCTGACACAGGAGTTTCTTTTTAAAGTCCATTAATAAATGGAGTACATTCTTTTTAAACAACAAAATTGCCAAATGACATCATGCCATGTTTTCCTCAGATATTGAATTGAGCCAATTGAATAATAAAAAGTATTATTTTGTTTTATATTTGGTTAGTGTAGAAAATATTTTTATTTATCATACTTATTTGTTGCCCATCTCATAGAAACTCTGGGTAGTGTACAATAAAATCATAAAAATAGTAATTACAAGGAATCTAGAATTAAAATATGAATATTATAATATTACAAAAAATAGAGAAAAACTAAAGAATTAGGGAGAACATTAGGTGTTATACACAATGTAACCACTTCATTAAATACCCTTTTCTGTGAGACTCCTCCCTAGGCTGTTGAGATAACCAGGTAATGGTATATGGAAATGACCTTGAAGGAAAAGAGTATAGGAAACAATCAGAAAAAAAAGGGAGCTGAATGGTTGCTTATTAGTCAGAGAAAAAAACTTAGGAAATACCCACTCTAACTGACCAGGCCTAAAAAGGTGGGAGATTTGTACTTTCAGACTTGCATGATTCTGTTAATGAGGTTAAATATAGTCTGGATTCCAGGAGGGAGGGTTTGCATTCCAGAGAACAAGAAGCAACAAAGTTTGGTTGGGAGAAAGAAAATGGAGATAACTCTTTCCAAACAATTCTCAGAATATCTTTCATGATGCAAGTATCTTGAAATGTGGCAAGATTTCTGCCTATAGATGAGAAACAATAAAAGAAACTGCTCAGTGGCTTCCGGTTTGAGCTTCTTCAGCGACAGACCGAAACCTCATCTCTGCGAGGCTTTGATCCGTGCTCGCCGCTGGAGCGCCCCGAGCCGGCTGGCTTCGGGGCTAAGCCACCCTGTAGAGGTGGTGAAGATGGGAGAGACTGCCTGCAGGCTTGAGGAGAGCCACATCTCTCATCCCCAGCTGGCCATTACTCCCTTTCCTGAAGGCGGTTGCAGCGGTGATCAGAAATGGCCACCACAAAGAAGAACTCGACCGGAAAAGAATGTGCAGGAGGAAGATAAGAAGAGAAAGTTTTGGTTGACCAGGTCAAACAGCAAAAGCAACAAATGAGGTACCCTGGAATTGAAACTATTAAAAAACAATAACATTGTTCCCTAAGAAGATTTTTAAGCTGCGAAGGAGAGAGAAAAGGGAAAAGATTTGGGTTTTTTTCCCTCCTTTTCCTATACTGACAGCTGAGAGACTTAAGTAAGAAATTGGAAAAAAATCCACTTTGACATCAATAGGCATTTAATGCTGAAAATAAAAAGTCAAAGGGATAATAAAGATTTCTGGATAATCAAAAGCTTTTGAAAACAGGAAATGAGATAGGAAGAATAAAAGGGCAGGATCTGGAAGGGAGGAGACTGCCTGGAATTAAAAAAGAACTTATAGCAAAATCTCAACAAGACTTCCAAAAGATACATTCTAACTGAAATATTGCAACAAAAACCCCAGGAAGAGAAAGTTGAAAAAGAAATAAGAAGATATAACTCGGGACTATCTGGATTACTTGATAATTTCTGGATTCTTGGTTATTGTTTTGAATGACTAAAATCAATCGGGTGGTTGTTTAAAACTGTTTAAAATGGCTCCACTTTTAGAAGAACTGAAAATGGAACTTAAATAGGACAAAGAAGATGCACAAGAAGGGAGAGGTTCTTTTGGCTTTGTAGTTCAGTTTTTAGAAATGGAGATTTGGAATTATGAGAAACAACAAGAAATGCCTGCAGAACAAGAAGATTGCGACAAAGAAGAAGCCATCTTTAATGAACAAGTAATCTTAGATGGGGGGGAAAAAGGAAAGGGGGGAAAGAGAATGGAAAGTTTAAGATTGGGAAAAACAACTCCCCCCAAAAAATAGAGCAAAAAAAAAAAGTATAAAATCAGAAAGCAACAGAAGAGGGGAAATAGAGAAACAGGGCCTATTTAGAGATAATGGGTGAAAATTTAATGGAAAAAGGGATTCTGCAAAGGTACATAAGATAGTATGGTTATATTAGAAACAGAAATAATTTTAGAAAATATGAAACAATGTATAATTAAAATGTCTGATAAAATAGCTATTGTAATTCAGTGGAATGCTTGTCAATAAATAAATGTAACAAAAGGTATATTTAATGATTTATAAAACATGCATGAAGAGAAATAAGGGAAAAATTAATTATGGAGATTATATGTGTCTTTAAGGAAGTATGATATTTAATTGAAAAGAAGTGTTAAAGATGTTAAGATTTTAATGATTATTAATGATAGAACTGAACTGGAACGGAATGAGGGTTTATAATTACATATATTTACAATCTTTTTTTTTAAAGAATATAGTGTGTATTATAAGAATGTACCAAGCAGAATTCGATTGGAAGTTATGTATTATGTATTATATTGAAGGTCATAACCTTAAGGTATATATTGAAGTTTAAATAAGAGTTGAATGGATGTAATTAAAAGATATAAAGGTGTCATACTCCAATTAGTAACTACAGGAGAAAACTTGTTGAAACAGAACAGACAAAAGTATAAATATAATGATTTGAATTGAGATGAGATAATCAAATTAAAATTGAGAAAATCAAAACAGGGGAAAAACTATATAGAAAATGTAAAATAGTATAAGATAAGGAATATAATACAAAAAGGAGTATGAAATTGAGTTTTGTGTCTGTATAAAGAAGTTCAACCCGGGACCATGCTATTTTCAAAAAAGATGTTTTATTTGTATTTTGTATGTGTGAAAACCCAAATAAAACTTTATTTAAAAAAAAAGAAAGAAAGAAACTGCTCAGAGTAATTCCCCATACCTTCCTTGGTTCTTGGGGCCTGATGGTTAATGCAGCTTTATAATAAAATAGAATAGCTCATCAGGGCAGTGTTCTCTATCTGGTTTATCTGGGAGAGCTGACATAAATCTTGCAAGTCTGAAAGAACAAATCTCCCACCTTCTTTTTTACAGCCTGATCAGTTAGGGTATGTCTTTTTAAAGCTTCTTTGATCATTAACTTAATGAGGGCTTCTCATCTTGTCTGATTATTCCCTAGGCAGCAACTCTTCCTCTCATCCCTCAAGATCATTTGCACATACGGAGGGCGGGGCTTGAGTGGCAGTGAAAAGACGGTTTTCTTGGGGCTCCGAGAAAGCCGCCGATACCCCCGCAGATAGACAGTCCCAGTGGACCCGAACCGTCCTGGTGAGACAGTAAGTGAAAGGAGCGCATTGGGTCCACTGGGATCGTCTGGAAATTTATTCCTACTACCACACCATTCAAAGGGTATTCATCCCAAATTGTATAGCTAAAGGTTTGTAGAGATTCTCAGTCATCCAGGTCAAGGTTGTCCCAAAGGTGTTTTTTCTGGAGGCAACTGGATTTCCTTAGGTTTTTTTGAAGATGTTTCGTTTCTCATCCAAGACTCTTCTTAGCTGTGACAGGATCCATTCCCCACTATCTTGTCACAGCTGTAAGTAGGAATGGATTTCTAGAGGAAAAATTGCAGACTACAGGAACCAGGAGCACTACTCAGATGACCCTGAAGACACAGATAAATCTCTCCAAGTGCTTCAATGACCCACTAAAAGGATGCAGATTACCAGTCGTCTGCAAGGAATATAAATCCTTCCATTCCCCACTATCCTGCCAGAGCTGAAGAAGCTTCTTGGGTGAGAAGTGAAACATCTTCAAAAGAAAAAACAAGAAAGTCCAGTTGCCTCCAGAAAAAAACACTTTTGGGATATCTAAATAGCTATTTGCAAACAATAGTTTATGGATTAACAATGGTTTATGGATTCAGAGCTGAAGAAGCTTCTTGGATGAGAAGTGAAATGTCTTCAAAAGAAAAACCTGAAAGTCCAGTTGCCTCTTGAAAAAACACCTTTGGGACCACCATGACCTGGATGACTGGGAATCTACATAGACATATGGATTAACAAGTTAAAATCTATCCAATTATAATTTCATCAACAAAGTATTATTAATCAGTGTGTGGTGTGTTCATCCAGCAATTTGTTCTGGATGCCTACTATTTCTAAATAATCTTCTGAATTCCAGCTTTTATGGGTTCCCTTTACTAATGCCACACAAAATCCACATGCATCAATATCATATGATATAAATGCTAATTAATAATACATAATATCTGTGGTATATGATTATCAATTGTCTTCCCAGATTTGTTTTTTGGGGATTAAAGAATTAGGTCAAATCAAATCAGAAGAAAAAATTAAAAATATATACACTTGTCAGCCATGGATTTTCCAGCATGGATTTTTGCAGAGTGCTTGCTATTGGCTGCCATAGAAATGGGAAAGAGGGCTTGGGCATTTGGGATAGGGAAGTGAGCTGGTGTGTAGTGGTCCCATGAGAACTGGAATGTGTAATCTTCACATGTTTTGAATCAGATCTTGCCTTGCTTTTGCTGCTATAATTTCAAACTTAATAAAAGTACTTCTCTAATAAATGGAATTGGGGTTTTTCCTTCTTAAATTTTGAATGGAGACAGGCCTGACACTTGTTTTGATTTTGATCTTAGGATTTTAGGATTATACTGGTAAGCCAAGAACTCAGCCAAAACTTGGAAAATTCTGTCATTTTAGCTGTACACTTTTGTGCTCCTGCCACAGGTTTTACCTGTGCAAATTGTACTATTGTCAGATCATATTTAAAACTGACAACATGAACTGACAATTTATTAGCATAGGTTAAAATCAATGCCTGCTTATATTACAGTCCATTTGCTACTCACATATTTTTTTCCAACCACAGTCTTTATTACATATATTTCAGAGAACAAAAATATATTTAAAGGTTAGGTTCAGTCTTAAAAGAAAAAAGAAGAAGAAACAAAGCAGAAGAATACTGATTCTTAGGACAAAGAAATCAAAACACTAGAAAGATATGAAGGCAATAAAACAATTATTTCTGCAATCAAAATTACATTTCATATTCATATTAATATGCTTAGTAAGCTTAAAATAGATCAAATGATATATGATATGTGTGAAATAATGAATTAGAACTGTTTTATTTTCAAAATTGTAAACGTATTTGTCATTCTGACATTATACAGGTATTTAGGTTTCCTGTATGCAATTCTGATAGTGAATTATGCTATGCATAATGTTATGTATCAATATGAATTTGAATAAATTTAAATGATTCCGCCCTGCTAATAAAGCAAATATTTTTAAGCAAATACACTGGGTAAATGCTTTATTATTCTGCTAGATTTTGCAGCTTAAGAAACTCATTGAAATGGATAATTTTTAAAATTATCAATATTGGTGTCAACATATATTTCAAAGTAACTATATTTTAAATTGTTACTTGTATTTTTATGTACTAATAATGAAGAAATGCATAAATAAATAATATTATAAAATATCTGTTTTGGTGATTTCTGGAAAAAGGAAAATATTATTTAAAGTTTGCTACAAATGTACTTTGGTAGCATCATATATCAGTGAAAGAAACTACTATTTGCTATTTGTTATGCAAACTACCTTTTGCCATTATGTTTCCAAGAGTCTCCTTTAGACTTCTTGATAACAGAAACTTTTTCCAGAATCCTTTCATGTTAGGAATAGCATTTCTAATTTTGGAAATAGCACTGACACTTTTATGTTTCTAATTACAAAAATGCTTTCTGTTCCAGTTGCCACATAATTGCTGAGTTTATAGAAAAAGTATGCTACAAATAAGGTGAATTAGAAAATGATACATCAAGGACATTTACCTTGCAATCTGGTTGGCACATTTTCCAAAGAATTAGCAATCTTCACATTCCAAGAATCAACTCAAGCAAGATAGGCTTCAAAGAAATTCTGGAACAAAGCTGATACCCCTCAATTATTATTATTTTTTTACCACCATTCCTTATATTCCTTTTTTTACCATGATTCCTTATATTCAGAGATGATATTCAGCAGGGTCTGACCAGTTCTGGAGAACCAGTAACGGAAATTTTGAGTGGTTTGGAGAACCGACAAATACCATCTCTGACTGGAGATTTTACAGTATCCTTCCCCTGCCGTGCCACAGAATCAGTAGTAAAAAAAATTGAATCCCACCACTGCTTATATTTAAGTGTATTTAAGAATCCGTGAATTTTAGAAACAGAGTTTGCAGAAAACCTACATGTTACATAACATTGTGTAGGGAGAAATAATAACAATGTATTAAAATGGAATATTATGCAGGTGATCTTAAATATCAGTGATTGTGTAGTCCAGTTCAAATATAGGACATTTAATACTTTAATGCTTCTTTGTGTGTGTGTTTATCTCACTATCTCTGTCTTTATTTTCTGTCTGTTTTTTCTTCCTCTCTCTCTCTCTCTCTCCCTCCCTCCCTCCCTCCTTCCCCCCCTCTCTCTCTTGCCAAGTGCAAGAAACTAGGACTACTTCATGAATATACACTAGTATGTAGTTTATTGCTGATCACCTCTATTACAAGAATCTCACCAGATTGTCTGTCTTCCCTTGAAATATTGACATACAGGTTTGACTTTGAACAGATATTGACATATAGGTGACTTCAGACATTTGTTCTCTTGAACTAACTCCATGCTGGAATGTTTTTTTTACTCCCCCTAGAACAGGGGTCCCCAACCACCGGTCCACGGACCGGTACCGGTCCGTGGAACAAATCCTACCGGGCCGCTGGTTTGCTGGGCGCCACCATCTTGTTTTGATGAAAAAGTGCTTCCGGTGAGCTTTTCCGGGTAGAAAGCTCACCGGAAGCACTTTTTCATCAAAACAAGATGGCGGCGCCCAGCGCTTCCGGTGAGCTTTTCCAGGTAGAAAGCTTTTCCGGGTAGAAAGCCGCGGCATAAAAAAGGTTGGGGATCACTGCCCTAGAAGGGTCCCTGCTTCTTTAGCCAATAACTTCACCACAAAAAAATCTAATGAAATTACCTCCATCAGTAAATAAGAAAAGTGAGATCTAAAGTATTTTATGATAAATAAGAAACCAGAAAGAATGGTAGCAGATCTGCAAAACCTTTCTACAAACATTGATCTTAGATTATGCAGATAAGAAAAATAAGAAACAGGTAGAATGAAATGTGTGTGTGTGTGTGTGTGTGTATTACTACAGAGTATTTTGGATTCTGTGTTACAGAAAAAAATCTTTATTTGAATAGCTACTGAATGATAATATTCTGATTTTTATATCCAGGTTCAAGTGTTAATAAGAAAAACAAACAAAAGTAAAGCAGTTCTTTATAGTTCACCTATGTTAGCTTCATAATTATTATACTTTGATACTTTTGTCACATTTGTATATTTCATCTTAAATTCTAATTAAAAACACTCCTTCTAATAAATAGTTTCCCCCTTAAAATATCAGTTTAAGTGCACCATCTCTAAGTACTACGTATTCATTAATTATCTCCCCTTTTAAATCCCATTAAACGTTTAACATTTTATTGCATTAAAATTAATAATCCCTTTAAAACTACATAGCGTAGTTTTAAATCAGATTCTGCATGGTTTTTCCCCTTTTTAATTTCATTAGATTTGTTTACAATTTCAAAAAAGAAGACATATTAATCTACTCATTTAATCCTGAACCCTGGTGTTAATTCCATTTCAGCTCTCCTCCTATATAATTTCATTTATTTCAGTACATTTAATACACAAATTCCATTAATTATTCCATTCATCTTTATATATTTAAACAAAAAAGCCTGCAATCCACTCCTAAAAAAATCTACTCCATTACAACCCTTCTTATTCTTTCATTTCAATTATTTCAATATATTTAATAAATATATTCCATTAGTTATTTCAGTTATCTCTATACATAAAAGAGCTTAAATTCCATTATCAAAAGTAACAGTTCTATTTTCCATCTTATCAGTCTATATGTCCCTTTTGCATAACTTTAAATTTGTTTATGTTACTCCTCAACACCTTGCAGAATCCCCTTTCTGAATATTAATCAACCATTATCTCTGTGTCTAATTAAGCAATTTCCCCCCACATTTTTACAATTTCCATATTTTTTTGTTTCCAAGTCCTTTTCTTATCCCTTTTTCCCCTCCTATTTTCCCCTTTATTCTTTCACTCCAGTTTTTGTCCCACTCTCTATTTGTAGCTTCCACCCTTCAAATTTCTGCCGATTCTTTTTATCTTTTTTACTTTTTGGAATATTCCCCTCTTTATTTAACTTCTTACATCTCCTCTATTTATTTCCCACTCCTTTCCTCTTTCTTTCCAGAATTCTTTGTTCTCGATGAAAATTAAAAATGGCCTCTTCTGTAGTATGCTCCACTTCCTCTTCTGTCTTTTGTCTTTGTTGTTCATGTTCTGCATTTGCATTTTCTATAAATTTTAAAACAAAGCTCAATGATTCACCATGCTCTTGTAATGTTTATTTTATGTTTCTAAGTTCCATTTTTAATTCCAGAAGAGATATCGCCATTTTAAACCTTTTCTATTTAACAATTTAATCCAAATAGTGTCTATGAAATTGATTTCCAACAATCAGCTTTTATTTTATTCCTCTCAAGTTTTGGTCCTCAATGCTAAATCCAATGCTAAATCCATACCAGAATCAACAGTTAATCCAAGGGCAGAATCTTCTTGTTTCTTTCTTCATTACAATGTTTCAGTTTTTCAAAGTTCTTGTTTTATTGTATCAATTTTCCATACAATTTTTAAGAAACAGTCTTTTAGAAAAAAAACACAAGTTAAATTTAACCAGTTAGATGCACTCTTTGTTATAATAGATCTTCACCCCCTATTTTTTTCCCCAGCTAATCAGAGCTTTTTAAACCACAGTCTTCCAAGAATAAAAATCAAATCCAATTAGTACTGAAATTTTCTCTTTAACAATCTATAGTTCAGCTTTACTTGTGCCTATATAGAATCAAAATATACTTATCCAAATTAGTTAGATGATTTCTGTTGTGAATCAATAAAAGTTAATAACTTAAATGCAAATCAGGGTTTGAAAACCTGCACACTTGATTGGTCCTTATACAACAACTTGGATTGGGCCAGAACTAGTCCCTGATTGGCCACTATTTGGACTATTCTTATTGGTTATTAGTTTGAACTTGTTGCTCATCTCATTGGTTAACAAGGTAGCAGCTAACCCTATAAAAGGGTTACTGCTGCCCATAGCCTTGCTCTGTTCTGTTCTATTTACTGTTATTAAAGAGTTGAAGTCACTGGTCAGATGTCTGGTCTCCATTATTCTCCATACTTAACACTGGCGACGAGGGTGGGATACGGAGACCGAAGAGCTGACTAACCTACAGAGCAACCAACAGAGCACGTGGTCGAACACGCACCATCAACGGCAACATGACCAGCGGTGCCGTACCACCCGCTCCATTCGACCCAGAAACCGAAGACTGGGAGTCGTACATGGATAGGTTCCAGATGTTTCTGGAGACCAACAATTTGAAAAATGCAACAGTCGGGAAAAAAAGAGCTATATTTCTAACCCACTGCGGGCCTACCGTGTTTAAAATGGCAAAGTCACTTGCCAAGCCAGCAGAGGTAAAAGAGATGGACTGGGACATCCTCGAACCTTTACTACGGGCTCACTACGCGCCCACCGTACCAACCCTAGTCAGAAGACACGAATATTACCGGAGGGACCAACAGAAAGGTGAAAGCCTTGCCGATTACATCGCGGACCTCCGCAACCTGGGAGGCCTCTGCGGATTCGCAGACTTAGAAGAAGCCCTCCGGGACCGCCTGGTTCTGGGCCTAGAAGACGGCACGATCCAGAGTAAAATTATGGCTAAGGGGGACATCAGCCTCACCGATGCCCTTAAAGAAGCCTCGGCAGCGGAGGCGACCAAGAAATCGGCAGCCCGAATGCGCCGCACCAACGCACCGCTACGTAAACTCGCCACTGATACCTCGCCTCGCTCAGAGAGACACCCGGTATCAACTCACCACGAAGACCTAGAGTCCCCGTCCGACAGCGATGAGGAAGAGGTCAACCGACTTCGAACGGAGCGAGACCAGTCCACACAACACTCATTTCGACCGTGTGCCGGCTGTGGAGCCAATCACCCACGATCCGGCTGCAAATTCCTCGACGCGCTCTGCCGAAATTGCGGGAGACGAGGTCACATCGCAAAGGTTTGCAGAAGCAAACAGAACTCCAAACCCCGACAGGCCGAATACCAGTCTTCAGGATTCTTCGGCACACACCGAGAAAAATTGAACCACTCCTACAGAAACAAACCGTCCACCACTTCCACCAGGTGCGAAGAAACCCGGCGGGAAGAGACCCACCAAACAATCACCATAGGCCACGCTACATCCCTTGATGCCGGAAAAATCCGAGTAAAGGTCGCCATCGAAAACAAACCTTGTGTGATGGAAGTGGACTCTGGTTCTTCCCTCTCGATGGTATCGTGGAAAACGCTACAACAGCTCATTCCGACGATTCGCCGCCAAGACCTTAACCCTCAAAGGGTTATACTCAAAGACTATCAGGGTAACAGAATTCCCGTTGTCGGGTCCCGCAGATTCCAGGTCTCATTCAAGGACTGCACCGTCGCACTACCACTGACTGTCGTGGACCGCGACAGGCCTAGCCTTTTAGGCCTTCAATGGTTCAGACCGCTTGGAATCACTGTAGCCGGAGTCCACAGGGCCGAGAGCAGCGATTGGGAGGAAGCACTCGTGCAAGAATTCCAAGACGTTTTTGCGAACGGACTAGGCAAGTACAAGGGGACCCCGATCTCGTTTAACTTGAACCCTGAGATAGCACCCATCCGCCTTAAGCCGCGTCGGGTGCCGTTCGCCTTGAAGCCTAAAATCGACGAACAACTCGATAAGCTAATAGCGCAGGGCGTACTGGAACCCACCGACCACACCCGTTGGGAAACCCCGATACTGACGCCTATCAAGCCTGATGGGTCCCTAAGAATTTGCGGAGACTACCGGGCCACCTTAAACCACGCACTGCAGCAAAGTGCATATCCAGTGCCGGTAGTGCAACACTTGCTCCATTCCCTGGGTGGCGGGAAAGTTTTCGCCAAACTAGATCTAGCCCAGGCGTATCAACAATTGCCTGTAGATCCAATCACAGCCGAGGCGCAAAGGATCGTAACGCATAGGGGCGCATTTAAATGCAACCGGCTCCAATTCGGGGTAAGCGTCGCCCCTGGAATCTTCCAGAGTTTAATGGAAAGGTTGTTACAAGGGATAAGAGGCGTTGTCCCATATTTCGACGATGTACTCATCGCCGCACCTAACAAAGACATTCTAGAAAAACGACTCAGAGAGGTTTTACGAAGATTCCAAAATGCAGGCCTCAGAGTAAAAAAAGATAAATGCCAGTTATGTACCGAAAAAGTAGAATTTCTGGGATATCTCCTGGACAGCCAAGGAATCCATCCCACCGAAGACAAATTACGGGCCATTAAAAAGGCCCCCACTCCAAGGAACAAGGCAGACCTACAGGCGTTCCTTGGACTTATCAATTTCTATAATGTTTTTTTACCCCACAAAGCAACGGTAGCTGAACCATTGCATAGACTCTTAGACAAAAAAGCAACGTGGGTGTGGGGACAACGGGAACAACATGCTTTCCAACAAGTAAAGAAATTGCTAACTTCTGATTCTGTACTTATGCAGTACAACGAGACTCTGCCGCTCACTATCACGTGTGACGCATCACCTTTTGGGGTTGGGGCAATTCTGGCCCACGTATTACCAAATGGAGCGGAAGCCCCCATCACGTTTTTTTCGCAGACCTTAGCTAAAGCTGAACGAAATTATAGTCAGCTGGACAAAGAAGCTTTAGCTATTGTGGCTGCAGTTAAAAGATTTCATGAATATGTTTATGGCCGTGCGTTTACAATAATCACTTATCATAAACCGCTACTGGGAATCATTGCGGGTAATAAACCAACCCCGTACATATTGTCCCCCAGAATGACCCGTTGGTCTGAATTCTTGGCGGCCTACAACTACACCTTGCAACATCGCCCGGGGAAATCAATTCTCCACGCTGATGCATTGAGCAGAACGCCACTTCCAGACTCTGTTGTAGATCCAGCCCCCACCATCTCAACACTACAGATCGAAGCTCTACATGTGCCACCATTGACGGCTAGAGACATTGCCTTTGAAACAAAACGTGACCCAGTTCTGCAACACATCCTACGCTGGGTTGAACGGGGGTGCCGACAGACCAAATAGCACCGGAATGGGCGCCTTTCAAAAGCCGCCAAACCGAGCTGTTTTCCCAGAAAGGCTGTATCTTGTGGGGCGATCGAGTCGTAATCCCTAGCAAATTGCAACAAACTGTTTTGGCGGTATTGCATGAAGGACATCCGGGTATCGTGCGGATGAAAGCACTTACACACAGCTACGCTTGGTGGCCGGGAATCGACAAAAGAATCGAGGCCTGGGTCGCTACTTGTCAACGTTGCCAAGACGTCAGCAACGCTCCGCCTAAAGCAATCCCGACCGAATGGGAAACTCCGAGGGGACCATGGTCCCGTATTCATATTGACTTTGCGGGGCCTACCAAAGGACACACTTTCCTTATTACTGTCGACGCCTATTCGAATTGGCTCGAGATCCATCGAATGAACACAACTACAACGGACTCAGTTATCAATAAATTAAACAGACTATTTGCCACACATGGGTTCCCAGACGTGTTGGTCTCGGACAACGGCCCACAGTTTACTGAGTTACCCTTTGAACAATATCTTGCTGATCGGGGCATCCGCCATGCGCTAACCTCGCCCGCGCACCCTGCGGCCAATGGACGTGCAGAACGCATGGTACAATTTGTAAAAAAGACCCTTCACAAAATGGAATTCGGCAACATCGACGAGAAAATCAATCGAATTCTCTTGTTACAGCATATCACGCCCCACAGCGTGACCAACAAAACACCCGCTGAACTTCTTATGGGGCAGAAACTACGATCGCACCTTGACCGGCTCCACCCTGCATTCACACCAGAAAAGCCCTTCGGCTCCAGCAGCAAATGCCGGGAATTTAAGGTAGGCGATTTAATCTTTGCCAAAAACTTTTCCGGCGACCCGTTGTGGATACCCGCAACCGTTACCCACCTCACCGGGCCTAGATCTTACCGCCTGCTAACAGACGATGGGAGGGTGTGGAAACGCCACATAGACCAACTCCGATCGAGATTACCACCCAGCGCCCATGACTCCCGGGTTCACCAACTCAAGGGGGAGAAATATCGAGGAATTGACTTTGATATGACAAATAGCAGGCCAACGGAAACCCTACGGCCCAGCGAGACACCGGAACGTGAAGCGGGGAGGGAGTTGACTTTTTCAGGGAACTTTAATACGGGGGAAACCGAACTGCAAAACCCCGAAGAAACACGGAGTAGCGGAGACAACCAGAGTGAAAGCAGCACGGAATCACCGTGCAGCGAAACAGAATTTAATAAAGATCATCCAAACGCTCCACCAGAACCGGACCTCAGACCAAAACCGGTGGAGCCTCGGAAATCATCCAGACAGACCAAACGGCCTGTCTATCTTGAGGATTTTATTACAGCTCCCCTCAAACGGAACCCAAGGGGGAGGGGTGTTGTGAATCAATAAAAGTTAATAACTTAAATGCAAATCAGGGTTTGAAAACCTGCACACTTGATTGGTCCTTATACAACAACTTGGATTGGGCCAGAACTAGTCCCTGATTGGCCACTATTTGGACTATTCTTATTGGTTATTAGTTTGAACTTGTTGCTCATCTCATTGGTTAACAAGGTAGCAGCTAACCCTATAAAAGGGTTACTGCTGCCCATAGCCTTGCTCTGTTCTGTTCTATTTACTGTTATTAAAGAGTTGAAGTCACTGGTCAGATGTCTGGTCTCCATTATTCTCCATACCTAACAATTTCTTTTTGCAGCTTCTACCTTTCTTGGTTCAAAGCCCCACCGCTGTCAAAAGTAATTCATGCCTTTTTTTCCTCCTTTCTCTTCACTGCTTTAAATCCTTCCTTAAAGATTATTGAAAAAAATTAATCCTGGGGGTATTTTCCATTTAACTATATCATCCCGTTCCTCCTGCTGTTTGCTTCTTTCTCTCTCCAGCACAATCTTATTCCGGCTTAATCTCCCCCCTCAGGGTGGCCACTTTAGACCACCGCTTCAGACGGCTTTGGGAGGGAGCAGTTCCCAAGCCAGGGAAGGGATTTGCGACTCCCCTGATGGTCTCCCCTTCCTCTGCCACCCCTACAAGGTGGCTTCTGCCCCAAATCTGACCAATTGGGGCTCTCCGATGCTGAAGCACGGACCAAAGCCATGGACAATAGCGGTTAGTGGTCCGTCTTCAGGGAAGTTCAAAACCAGATCACTTTTCATTCTTCTTGAAATGTTATAAGGAATTAACACAATGATAACATTCTGATCTGTATTTGTCCTATTACTGTAAGCTAGAAAAGGGAAAATGTATACTTTTAATAACAACAAAATCTTAGATTCAATAAATAGTGCACAAGAACCACCATCAAACTGTTAAAGTAATCACAGTCTTTTCAGATTTGTGCAGATCCTTCAAAGGCTGTTGGGGTCTCTGCATGTGTGTGCTTCACATTAAAGATGGCCCCAATGGAAACATTCTCTGTGAATATACAAACAGCTAGGAACAACTGTCAAAGCATTATTGAATAACCTATATGCACAATTATGTCCATTTTGTAGCTACCTTGTGATAACATATGTTGTAAAGTGCATTATTATAAAAACAGATTATTATGGGACTGATTTTCTTAAAACTTTCATTTTCAGTGATAAGTACAATATTATTTTCATTATGTATTGCACGCACTTATGCTTTTAAGCTTGTTATTTGATTTTAAAATTAGAATTCCTTGTTTATACTCTCTGTATAGTGAGCAAATCAATTCTTTTTATAAGCAGAAATAGGGCTAATAAAAATATGTATAGTTTTATAACAAAATAAACAAATGATCAGAAAGGACAATATCAAATAACTACAGAAGGTGAAAAAAAAGAATGGAACACACAATCTTTACCCTCAGGAGTTATAAGTTTATACAAGCATTACTTTATAAAGTCACTGTAAAACAATTTATGGTATTGTGATATGCTTAAAATATCAGAGGAAGAGGAAACAGTTAAGGAGAGCATGATAACATGGGCTAAAAATTGTGGCCACAATATTGAATTAGAACAATGGGAACGAATTTGGTGAACTAACTATAAATTAATGTTATCAGTCTCATATAAAGAAAATATTTATAAAATGTTCTATCGCTGGCATCTCCCACCAGCAAGACTTGCTAGGATGTTCCCTAATATGTCACCCTAATGTTGGAAATGTAACTTTAGCCAGGAAACGTATTTTCACATGTGGTGGAAATGTTCTAAAGCCCAAAAGATACAGACATGGTTAGAAGAGATGACAAAACTAAAGGTTAAATTCAACCCAGAGACTTTTCTACTTGGAATGACAGAACCGACACGGAGCAAAAAACACCAGCTTCTGATATCATATATCATTACAGCGGCAAGGATAGTCTTTGCCCAAAACTGGAAATCAACAATGACCCCCACAGATCTGGCAATAACTAATAAAATCCACCAATGTGCAGAAATGATTAGACTAACCATGTTACTAAAAAATAAGGAAGAGGGGGAGTTTTTTACAACTTGGAATATATGGTACAAATGGTTGTATAAAAAGGAAGTAAAGATGTCTAGTGAGACCAATTAAACAAACAACAAGGGAAAATGGAAATAAGGATAAATTTATATATAGCTATGTATATACGTAAAGTAATATAATTAAATAAATATTGTATTATAATTGTAATAATAACCAAAAAAAAGCAAGGATCTAGGAAACAAGTTATAGATTTACTTGTAACAAATGACTTTAATTGACACTTAGAAATGTACACTTCTATGAAAAGGTTGCAAAAATGTGAGAACATGTTTCTCTTTTTTTTTAAATATATTCTTTTTTTTTAAACTTTCAATAAACATATCTATATATCTATATCTATATCTATATCTATATATCTATATCTATATATCTATATCTATATATCTATATCTATATCTATATATCTATCTATCTATATATATATATCTATATCTATCTATCTATCTATCTATCTATATATCTCTATATATATATCAGTTGTACACTTATTCTTCTACACCAATAACATGATCTTCATATCAGACATTACCAAATATGAATATGTTAGTAACACAAAATGAAGTGCTCATATACTACTTAAAATATATAAATACAATGAATTATTAATACTGCTATAAAAACAACACAAGATAATATAAACTTCATTTGGGATTTTATTTATTATTAAGTGCAACAAAAGATACTTTTATTGGAATGTGCTATAGGACTCTCTACCAACAGACATCAGGAGAAAGAGCCCTGAATGAAGCATCTTCATATAAGTTTGGTTTGTATTTTAGAAAAGAAAGATAAAAGAAGCAGTACAATTACTGCATGATACTTAACCTTGATGCTTTGATAAGCTATTGAAAGAATCTCCTTGTTAATGGAATATCACCTGATATTATCAACATATAAAATAAAAACATTGTTTATATTACAATCTTCTTTTATACCATTTCATTCACATTTCAAAGGACAGCTGTGTGATGGGTTACAGGGGCATAAATGTATACATTTGACTCAAAATAAATTTATTTCCAAGTTATACTAATAAAAAATATTGTACCACTAGTATATAGAAAAAGTGAGCTCTATTATCAATATTAAGTGCAAATTCAGATACTGTTTCAATTCTATTAAACTCCCTTCTCCCTTCTCCCAATATATACAAATTGCTCATATATATGAAGGGGGGGGGATAGCAACATTACCTTATTTTGCTCAAAATAAGAAAAGCAAAGGAGTATAAATTCTGAACATGTGATTTATTTGATATGAGATCAATACTCTCTACTGTCTATATTTTTATGAATATCTGTCTATATTTTATGAATATTAATTTAAAGTTCAATAATAGAGAGACATATCTAAATTGTTTTGGTTTGAGGCATACCCATGTGAAAGTAGTTCATCATTACAATATCACTATAATTTCAATTGCTTAGCTTACCTGCCATTGCCTCGTTAGCTCCTGTACTCCTTGAGCATCTTCTACAATTGTCTCTTTACATGTAGCATCCTGTAGGATATTGGCAGTGGTTTCTGCTTCTGTAAGCCAAGCAAGAAACTGTTCCAGATCTAAGTAGAATTGTTGCAAAAGCCTTAGGGCTGCTTCCAATGAAGCCTCTCGCTCTCCAACACTGTGAAAGTGCAAACATAGTTACATGATGATGAGTAACTGGGATCCACAGCGGTTCATTCACTCTAATAGACAGAGAGTATAGGATAAATTTTCAGTAATACTGTGATGAAATTTGAAATAAACTTTATGCATAGGTGTCACAAATCCTTGTAACTAATGTTTCCTTCTGAAACCACTATTACAACTAATTCCTACCCTTTTGCAAAGGGAAAATAGAAGTGGCTATTTAGTGACATTTTCATTCTTAATGGACAGTTATGGTTCTACAGAAGTGAACATGACAATTTTTACTATTATAATTTGAAACAAGCTCCTTAATCACAGGTGTCACTATTTCCAAATTCTATATAAACCTATTAAGAGAAGTCAAATAAAGAATTTCTCAACCACTGACTAGTTATAATTTACTGAAACCTAATAAATTTTAGGGTTAGGAAGTATGATCTTATCTGTTGATCACAGTTGACTACATTTTTTTTTAAAAAAAAAATAACTTTAAAAATATATATGCATATGTGTATATATACACACATACAGGAAAGAAGAAGAAACAAAAAATATAGAATCAGGTGAGTGTCAAGAAGTTTACAACTCTAGTTGGAATCCTAGGATAACCCTAACTAGTTTATTTTATCATTTTAGCCATTGTCTATCCACTACAGGATAAAGGCATCTTCTGCATGTGTCAGCTGGTGCTCCATTCAAAATCCAAGAAAGAAATACTTAGACTCCATTAATTAGAGAAAAGATATCTTTTACTGGAAATAAAGTGGCAGCATCAAAGGAATTCTGAATCTGAGAAAATGAGTGCGTAAATCACATATACAAAGAGTTGGCAACGTTCCCACCCACAATAGTTCAAACTGTCCATCCAATAAAAAGTTGTATATAATGTCATGTGGGCATCTCCAGGTGGTGATGAGGCCTCTGTCCGTTGACCTTGACATATTTTGATAAAGAGCAGTGCTTGCGCATAGCATAGGAAAGAAACATACGCAAGAAATTTCCTCCCCAACTTATACAGTTCTTTTTTGTAAAACCTCCAGCTCGCTTCCCATAACTATGTCCCCCCTCCTCCTCCCATTACTTATGACAGCCAAAAGATGCAAAGCAAAAGAAGCAAATCTTGAAGGCTGACATTTGACCCTCCTGCAAAAGAGGCATTAGCCCTATAAAAGAAAAAGAATACAAGATAAAAGAATAATATACATGTAACACAACAATACTATATTTTAGGGTTTGTCAGAATATTTAGTACGAAACGCCTTGATAAGATTAGGAGCTCGAACATCCTTCTCATTCACCCATTCGGACTGGGAAGGAGTAAAATGTTTGGAAAATATTGGAGTCGACCTCTTTGTTTCCTAGAATCCAAAATTTCTTTAACTTCAAAATGTCGTTCACCTTCAATTAACAAAGGCACAGGGAGATCAACCTGAGCTGGCCTCAGGTCAGAGGTATGTTCAGGTTTTAATAAACTAACATGGAAGACAGGGTGGATTTGTCGGAGGGTTTTTGGTAATTTCAGTTAGACTGCCACAGGATTCACAATTCGTTCAATTGGAAAAGGTCCAACATACTTAGGTCCATGCTTTTTTGACTTTTGTGTGGTCTGCAAATATCTGGTGGATAAGAAGACCTTATCTCCAACCTGATATTGTTTTTGTGGAGCTCTCTTTTGTCTGCAAATTTTTTTGAGCTTGATGAGCATCATCCAATGCTTTACAGGTAACTGGCCAAGTAAGCTGGAGTTGGGTTATCCACTCACTTAATGACTGAACACTAGGTTTCTCCTGTGGTAGCTCAGGTATGGGTACAAAGTCTTGTCCTGAAGCCACTTTAAATGGAGTAAACCCAGTACTACTATGAACCAAATTGTTATATGCCACCTCAGCGAATGGCAATAGGTCAGCTTATAATTTATATAGCATCTAAGATATTGTTCCGATGCACAAGAGGGGGGGGGGGGGGGGGGGGGGGGGGGGGGGGGGGGGGGGGGGGGGGGGGGGGGGGGGGGGGGGGGGGGGGGGGGGGGGGGGGGGGGGGGGGGGGGGGGGGGGGGGGGGGGGGGGGGGGGGGGGGGGGGGGGGGGGGGGGGGGGGGGGGGGGGGGGGGGGGGGGGGGGGGGGGGGGGGGGGGGGGGGGGGGGGGGGGGGGGGGGGGGGGGGGGGGGGGGGGGGGGGGGGGGGGGGGGGGGGGGGGGGGGGGGGGGGGGGGGGGGGGGGGGGGGGGGGGGGGGGGGGGGGGGGGGGGGGGGGGGGGGGGGGGGGGGGGGGGGGGGGGGGGGGGGGGGGGGGGGGGGGGGGGGGGGGGGGGGGGGGGGGGGGGGGGGGGGGGGGGGGGGGGGGGGGGGGGGGGGGGGGGGGGGGGGGGGGGGGGGGGGGGGGGGGGGGGGGGGGGGGGGGGGGGGGGGGGGGGGGGGGGGGGGGGGGGGGGGGGGGGGGGGGGGGGGGGGGGGGGGGGGGGGGGGGGGGGGGGGGGGGGGGGGGGGGGGGGGGGGGGGGGGGGGGGGGGGGGGGGGGGGGGGGGGGGGGGGGGGGGGGGGGGGGGGGGGGGGGGGAGTTAGTTCTCTCACAAGCCCCATTGGTTTGTGGGTGGTGGGCTGAGCTTAAGCCCTGGGTGGACCCCAATAACTTAAGGAACTCCTTCCAAAAGTTTGAGGTAAACTGGACACCCCTATCTGAGATTATGCATTCAGGAACACCATGTAACCTGTAGACATGTAAAATAAACAGTTTAGCCAAAGTTTTCGCAGATGGGATTTTTGCACAAGGTATGAAGTGTACCTGTTTGGAAAACAAGTCTGTTACTATCCAAATAACTGTATTTCCCCCTCTCTTAGGTAATTCCACTATAAAATCCATAGAAATTTCTTTCTATGGAGCAGTTGGATGGAGCTACAGCAAATGTATGGAGCTACATTTTGTAGCAAGCCCACTGGTTTACCAGGAGGCCGTTTGGCTGAGGCACAGATAGGGCAACTAGCCACATAAGTTTTAATGTCCTTTTTCAAGGTGGGCCACCAAAATTGCCTTTTAACCAAGTGTAAGGTCTTTACGAATCCAAAATGTCCAGCAGCTTTAGAGTCATGAGCTTGCTGTAATATTTGGTTTCTCAACTTTGCTGGCACATATAATTTGGCCCCCACCCATGCCAATCTATCTCTAACCATACAGTTATTTGAGTGAGCCAGGAACCAATCATCAAGTTTCAGAGCTTCTTTTAACTGTGCAGATAAATCATTTGATATTTGAATTTCCCTTTTTCTGAGTTCTGGTAACCACTGGAGCCGCCAACTGTTTGGTTGGGACAATAGGCCGGACCACTTCAGGGTGGGCACTATTATATTGAGGTAATCTAGATAAAGCATCTGCCATGACCCCCCGGAATGTACTTCAATGAAAAATTAAAGCGTTTGAAGTACTGCGCCCAGCGAACTTGCTTGGGAGATAGCTTCCGAGGCATTTTCAGAGCCTCCAAATTCTTATGATCTGTCCACACCTCAAAGGGTGTTTTTCCCTTCTAGAAAATGTCTCCAGGTAACAGAGCCCAGCGAACTGCAAAAGCTTCTTTTTCCCAGATGGTTCATTTTCTTTTGGTCTCAGTTAGTTTACGGGACATATATGCACATGGCTGCAGAGTCCCCATTTCATTTGCTTGTAGTAACACCGCTTCCACTGCTACGTCACTCACATCGGCTTGGATTACAAAAGAGGTGTCCATGTCCGGGTGCTTGAGCACCTGCTCAGTGGCAAAAAGTCATTTCAGTTCTCAAAAGCGGCTTGGCACTCCATGGACCACTCCAATGGTTTACTAGGTTTCGGTTTCACCTCCCCTTTGGTTTTTAGGAAATTTGTAATAGGCAGTGCAATCTTCGCAAAAGCAGGAATAAACTGATGGTAAAAATTAGCAAATCCCAAGAAACTCTGCAGTTGTTTCCTGGTGCGGGGAGGGGCCCATTCCAAAACGGTGTGAACTTTCCCTGGATCCATTTCTATGCTGTCATGTGATATGCAATAGCCTAAATAATCTTTTTTTTTTCCTGGTGGAATTCACACTTGAACAATTTCATGTATAGTTCAGCAGCTCAAAGTTTTTCCAGAACTGAATGCACTAGCTTCACATGTTTATCACGAGTCTCAGTATAGATAAGAATATCATCAAGATAAACCAGCACCCCCTTGCATAAATGTTCGTGCAAAACCCGATTTATCATTTGCATGAAAACTGCAGGGGCCCCCTGTAGGCCAAACGGAAGAATGTTGAACTGGAAACACCCCATTGGGCAGTTAAAAGCAGTTTTCCATTCATCTCCTTCCTTAATTCGAACTCGGTAGTAAGCTTCTCTCAGATCAAGTTTTGTAAAAATTTTCTCTTTGGCTAAGTGGGCCAACATGTCCTTCATCAAGGGGAGGGGGTACACGTTCTCCACCGAAATGGCAGTTAAATTCCTATAATCCACACACAAACAAAGAGAGCCATCTTTCTTCTCATGGAATAATACTTGGGCCGCTACTCGAGGCCTAGCAGGTTGTATGAAACCATGTTCCAAATTTTTATCAATAAATGACCACAGCTCTTCTAGCTCCCGTGGTGTCATCGAGTACAGTTTTGGTTTTGGGAGTTTCACTCCTGGCAAAATTTCAATATCACAATCTGTTGACCGATGGGGGGGGGGGGGAGAGATCATCCGAGGCCTTCTCACTGAATACGTCCTTTAAATCCCAATATTCTTCAGGAATTTTATCCTCCCCCTTCAGATTCTCAGTGCCAGTGGAAGCCAGATCTGTGGGATTCTGGGGTTTCTGTTGAAATTGCCCCTCCCCTTCTGGGGGTTGGTCAGTACGTATGCGCAGTGATCCCCTCCTCCAGTCAACTTGGGGGTTCCATTTCCGGAGCTAGGGCAAACCCAGTAGTAGGGGGCGCTCCATCCCAGGGGCAACAATAAAACACAAAGTCTCTCTATGCTTCCCCATTGTCATTTCTACTGGTTCCATTATGAAATGTGCAGGGCCTCCCCCAGCTACTGATCCATCCAGTTGGCAAAAGGCTATGGGCTTTTTAAAAGTCTTTAGCCTTAAACCCATTTTCTCTACAACTTCTGAGCTGATTACACACCTTGTGCACCCAGAGTCTAACAAGGCCAACATTTCCCCTTGGGCTCCCGACGTGGGTACTCTTAATCTCACTGGGATGGTCATAGGGCCCTTGTTTGGATTTACCAGTGAGTCATCTTCCAATTCAGATTCACTCTCTTCAGAAGAGACTGGAGTTCCCAGCTCCTCTCCTTTCAGAGGGGCGATCTCTACAACCTCTTCCGCTTTAAGAGCCATTTTGCAAGGCTTTACTGGAGTTTTTTCAGGTTTTCTTCCTCCTTCAGGTGCTCCCTTTTTCTCCAGCTTGGTATGACAATCTGCAGCCCGGTGACCTTCCTTCCCACATCGGAAGCATGCCTTGGGCTTTGCTGCCGGCCCTCCCTTTTGAGGTTTTGAGGCTTCTCAAGGGCTGGTGGGGGATGACTTGCTCCAACTGAGGCCACCCCACATCTGTTTCGGGTCAAATCAATTTCCACTTCTGCTGCCAGCACGTACCACAGCTGCAGCTCACTGGGGTCTCTTCTGGCGATGGAGCTTTGATAAACATCTTCATTCAGCCCATCTTCAAAAGCTTCTATCAGGGCTCCCTGGGACCAGCCTCCAATACGGCATGCCAGCTCTCTAAATTCCTGCGTGTAATCAGCCACTGATCTCCACTCCTGATTTATGGTTTTCATCCAAATTTTAGCCTTATGTTCAGCTAGTGGGTCTTCAAATCTGGCACGCAGCGCTGTCATGAACAGATCATAATTCATCAGCTGGGGGGCATTATCATTATGCAAAGTCACCATTCATTTTGCAGCTGTCCCTTCCAGAGCCCTGGTAACACATCTGACTTTGGCTGCTTCCAAGGAAAAATCCTCCCCATATTCTTCCATGTGGCTCCAGACTTGTGCCAGGAAGAAACCTAACTCCTTGGGATCCCCTCCATATTTTACTTCCAACGGAGGCACCTTTGGAGTTCTATGCTTTCTGGTCATCGCTCCCCCCACCGGGGGGCCCTGGGCTGCTGCCACCTGTTGCACCGGTACAGGTTGATTTATGGGGGTAGCTGCTTGGGATCTCATAGCTGAGGCTGCCTCCCCCTCTTCCCTCTCATACCTTTGATTAGTCTGAGTTCCTTCCTTCATTTAGAAGATGCAAGGCTTGAGCTAATAAAAAATTATTTCTTTCATCCCCTTGCCATGGCTCTTCTCTTCTACGCTGTCGGGTAATGGTAACTCCTGGAAGGGGCTCTTCCTCTGGATTCTTCCAGCTGACTCCCAGAGACCATTTGGGCTTTACAGCTGGTTTTTCACCAAGATGTAGTTCTGCTAACAACTCAGCTTCCCCTGCTGCCTCTAACAGCAGGGAAGCTGGTCATCCAGTCTCTCCCAGGTCTTCTTGGTTGCTGGCTGGATTAGACATTGTGTTCAGACCCCCTCGGAAGAAATTTATTAATTTTCCGGGTGGGCTGGTAAACAGAGATTCAGAATAATGTCAGCTGGTGCTCCATTCAAAATCCAAGAAAGAAATACTTAGACTCCATTAATTAGAGAAAAGATATCTTTTACTGGAAATAAAGTGTTAGCATAAAGGAATTCTGAATCTGAGAAAATGAGCACGTAAATCACATATACAAAGTGATGGCAACGTTCCCACCCACAATAGTTCAAACTGTCCATCCAATAAAAAGTTGTATATAACGTCATGTGGGGCATCTCCAGGTGGTGATGAGGCCTCTGTCCGTTGACCTTGACATATTTTGATAAAGAGCAGTGCTTGCACATAGCATAGGAAAGAAACAAAAGCAAGAAACTTCTTCCTCAACTTATAAAGTTCTTTTTTGTAAAACCTCCAGTTCTCTTCCCATAACTATGTCCCCCCTCCTCCCGTTACTTATGACAACCTAAATATGCAAAGCAAAAGAAGCAAATCTCGAAGGCTGACAGCATGTTTCCAACCAACACAGTCCTGAGCGTTCTTTTGCCAATTGGGTCTGCAATACTTGCTGATGTTGTCAATTCAGTGGGATCCATTCTATGACTACCTTGTTCACCTGACATGTTTTTCTTGCTATGTGACCAGCCTATTTACATTTCAAATCTTTTACTTTCTTGATGATATTATATACCTTTGTTTGTTCTCTAATCAATCTGCAGGTCTTTCTAGCTTGTCTTCTAATGCCAAGCATGTATCAAGTTTATTTACTGGAATCAATATTTAACATGTTTGAGCATAACAAAGTCCATTAAAATTATATCAACATGGATGTTCAAGTTGCAAAATTACAAGCGAAACTCGAAAAATTAGAATATCATGCAAAAGTTCATTTATTTCAGTAATGCAACTTAAAAGGTGAAACAAATATATGAGATAGTGTCAGCTCCGTGTATCTGTCATTTCTTCAATGGAAGAAGAAAAGAGGGGGGAGGCTGATAAATAAATCCTTTCTTGATGTAACCTGAATATATTTAATCTTATATCGAATTTGTATAACCCACACATGATACGATGGAGGGAGAAAAGCCAGATGGCCAGAACTATCACCTCTGAGAGGCACAACCAGGAGATGAGAAGGTCATAAAAATTCCACAGTGAGATTGTACTTTGGGAATCTCTTGAATAGTTCGTTCTAAATAGGGGGTGGGGGGGGGGAATTCGGTATGCCCTGGGAAACTGTGAAAAGATCGTTCCTTACAAGCGGGGTGGGGAGGAATGAACATACTGGCTTTTGTTTCACTAAATGCACATCGAGATAAGGGGAGGGGTTCTAAACTCCCTTATGTATCCCTGTATGCCTGAGAGACCTCAGACGCTGCTTTGAACTCCTACAGAAATTGTCTCATCTCAATAAAGAATTCCTTTGTGATACACTTGGATACGTTTTCAGAAGTTCATTCTAGTTGAGTGAATGGGAAAAGCTCTGTAGCCTGACATAAAGCAGCATCTGCAATAGAGGTCAGCCCGGAGAGGATTTTTTTTTTAAAAAAAAACCCTTTCACTCTACTGAGGGGACCCTGCAAGAAAGGAAAATGTCTGAGGACAGCAAGGACCAAGAGGAAGCCGAATACTGGGGAGAAACGTTGACAGGTACCCACTCAGATACTGACTTGGTGCACCCCATTGAAGACAGGGGGGCTGTCTACGAAACCTCCACCAAGCCCCAGTGGTCTATATGTGTAGGAAAAAGAGATAGCTGGGACAGAAGAACCAGAGGAGTAACCTTCACCCGGGGCAATCATAAACCTGGGTGGAAATTGGAGCTGGAGGCCCTATCGAATCAGGAAGAATGGGACGAGGAGCCACCGGCTGATGACTGAATGAGACAGTACATAAAACGCCTCGTGAGGGAAGCCCTGGAGAACCTCAAGGTGAGGGATGCATCAGGGTGACACTGCAGGAGAGCGAGGGAACCAGAAAATGAGAGAACCCGAGCCACCACCCCTGATCCAGGGGAAATTGAGTGGGCAGAGGGACAAGCCGAAGGACCCGGAGCCATACCAGGTACCCGACCCCTAAATGCCCCAGATCAGGGGATTAACCCTGGCCAACCAAGAGACATCCAAGAGGAAGATCCCACCCTTTGGGGTAAAATTTGATGGAGACCCCCAGTAACTGGGATTTTTCCTGGCGAAAGTGCTCACCTACATGCAAGAATATGGGCGGGATTTCCCAACCCAGGGATCCCGAG